>NC_133001.1:1829440-2134347 GCF_048564905.1 Vicugna pacos | reverse complement strand
AAGCACATCAAAAGTTTGGAAATGCTTAGAGGTAAATGGGGGAAAGGTCTAGGGGCCTTGCGGAGAAGGTGAGAAGACTCTAGTTGGGGAGGGCAGGAAGGTCCTCTTCTTTCTTACCTGTATTCCTCGATGTGAGGCGAGTACCAGCAATACTCGGTAAGGGAGGACACACCAGTGGACCTGGAGGGCGGTGAGTCAGGGCAGGGAGAGGTGGTCAGAGCAGGGGACACGAGGACTCAGAAGTGTGGAAATTCAGACGGCTAGACAAGGCCTCTTCCTCGGGGTTTGGAGAGGAGGGGCTGGGTGAGGGCTGGTTTCAGCAGCACCGCTCCCAACTCCATGGCTCACCTGGGTGATAAGTGGGGAGCTCACGCCAGCGCCCTCCTTAGCGTGGAGCTGGCGCTGGGCCAAGGGCACCCCCTCAGGAGCAGCGCTGAGAAGCTGGGCGCTGGGTCCATGGACTACGCCAAAATGTGTGAGGTTGCGCTGCTGCAGCACACTGAGGTTGTTGCACAGGGCGGCCGCCGAGCCTCGAAGGGGAATGGAGCGCTCCCGGCGGAACATCCTAGGGGAGAGACGCCCGAATCACCAGGCTCACGGGAAATAGGCGACGGCGGAGATTCCTGTGGGGGTTGGGGGCGCTGTTATGCGGCACTGGGAGAGACCCCTGAGTCTGGGTCATGATGGGATGGGGGGTCACATGGTGCGTGGAGGGTATCATGGAGCAGGCAAGGGGAACCCCAGGGCTGAGTAATCGGGCGATGCGGGGAATCCCGGAGGAGGAACGGCGATGGCACAGGCCCCAGTGGACCAAAGAGCCCAAGCCGAGGTGGGATGAAGCGAGGTAGCCCCCAGGCCCTACCTCCCTCCGCTCGGCTCCCCGAAGACCCCAGGCTGCTTAGAGTCACACCATCCGCCCCAAATCGGCTTCCTGTCTCTAGAAGCGTCGTCTCTCCGAATCCGCCGCCACCATAGAGACGACGCACGCACGCACGCACGGCCGCTGGGTGGGGCCAGCAACCCGGAAGTGCGATGCGTGGGCCCGGCTGCCGGGGCGACCTTTAGACCAGGGCGGCCCTTAGAACTGGGCGGCTCCTAGACTGGGGCGGACGCAGAGAGACTAGGAAGCCGTGGAGCTGCAGGGTCTGAGCTGCCGCTGTGGCGATGGCGGACAAAGGCTCGGTGAGCCTAAGCTCAGCGGAGGGTGCGCCAGAGCGGGGACAGCCCACTCAGATCCGCGTCCCGATCCCTGGGCCAGCTCGGAGCCACCCGGCGCCCGCCCACCACGCGGGCGCTCGGGATGGTCAGGGAAGCTGCGTCAGTGCGCTGGGCGGAGAACTCCACCTGCGCCGCGCCCACACAGACGCCCGGTCACACCGGGAAGCTGGGGGAAAGGGTTTCAGTGGGTGGTGCAGAGCCCAAGAACAAGAAGCGACTTAGCGTGTAATAAGTCTCTTACATTGAGTTACCCACTTAAATGGAAAAACCAGAACTGGTCAGGCCCTGGGGAGAGGTGTTGCTAGATGAATGAGCCATTTTGAGAATTTCAGGAGGAAGAAATGGACTATATAACAATGAGGCTACGCTTGAAAGTCAAATTGTTTAAGTCAAGACAGTTTAAAATAAGAAACAGATTTGGAGAGCATTTGTGCAAGAATGTTTCTGGCCCCTGTGGTCAGGCCACTTCTAGGCACAGTCCTTATCACAGGTGCCACATGAGAGGCTGGGAGGGGAAGGCTAACCAACTCTCCTCTCCCAGACCTACCTGCCCTGCTCTGGCCAAGCCTGGACTGAGTTGTGGGCCGTTCCCTGGGCTTGCCACCAGCGCTGCTCTCACTAGCAGAGGGGCAGTGAGGCTTAAGGAGTTTTGAGTTCAGCGTGAGGTTTAGGGAACACAAGTTGAAGGAGAATGATTTGGGGGAACACCATGTATGAGGCAATAAGGTTAGGGGTGGGGAGGCAAAGGTTTGGGAAGATTTTGTTGGGAGGTGAGTTTTGGAAGGACTCAGGTTCGGGAAGACTTGTGGGGAAGTGAGGAGGCGCATAAAAATCTGCTATTAATAGATTAAACAAGATTATACTGTAGAGCACAGGGAAATATACACAAGATCTTACGGTAACTCACAGGAAAATTTGACAATGAATATATATATGTTCATGTATGACTGAAAAATTGTGCTCTACACTAGAATTTGACACAACATTGTAAAAATGATTATAAATCAATCAATAAAAAAAAAGAATCTGCTAGTAAATTCCTAGGTCGTTAATGGATTTTGGGGGACTAGTTTTTTTTTTTCCTTCTCAGTGGATTTTTCTTGATTATATAAGGATACAAAATCATTGTAGAAACCTTATAAAATGGAGAGGAGTGTAGGAAAGAAATATATCCGCCATTACGGTTATTTTTTTCCCACAATTTTGGGCTTTTCCTTTTCTTCAACATCTGTTGATTTACATATCTGAGATCATAGCTGATGTAAATTTGTGTCCTGTTTTTTCATTTAACATATCATAAGAATTTTCCTATGGTATTGTAAATTCTTCCTGAAGATTGCCTCCAATCATGGGATAATGTTCCATCACATAGCTCGCACACAACTAGCCATCTGTTCTCTTTTAGTTAGACCTATGTTTTCAATATTCTGCTGTTATAAATGACATTACAGAAAATATTTTAGAGAATATAGTTTTATTTTCATTTCAGAATATGCTTTTTGGTATATTTATAAAACTGGAATTGATATTTTTGAAAATTGTACATCTTTTCAAATGTCATCAACAGTTCTACTTTTATGAACTATGTCCTTTGCTTATTCTTGGGGGTCTTATGATTTTTAAAAAAATTTATGTGCATTTTTATATTTGTGGGATATTTATTCTTTTTAATATTTGTTGGAAACATTTTTGTTTGTTTGTTTAGGAAGCAGGATAAAGTCAAGTTCTAGAGGTAGACCTGCCTGCATATGAATTACAACTGCACTGCTTCCTTGCTCTCTGATCCTGGGCAAATTCTGTAAAGTGGGGATAAAAATACTCTACTATTTTAGTACATACTCTAAAAATATAGCAACTGAATCCATGTATGTGACTGATAGGCTTTAAGTGGCAGTACATGGTAATTACTATTACCAGCTTGTACATAGGAATTTTTTAAAAAGTAAGGAAAGGAAAATTTGACCTGTAGGTATACACTTTTCTACCTATTTGTTTATTATTCTTACATGATGTTTATGCTTAGGTAGTTCTCTCTTACCCAGAGATTCTATGACAATTTAAACTACTTTTCCTACATTTTATGTTTTGTTTTTATTTTGTTTTATTTCTGTGTGTGTTTATCCTTTCATTCAGCTGGAATTTATTGAGATGTATATTGTGAAGTGAGGACCTAAGTTGATTTGGGGGAGGGGAGGAGACTAAACACACCAATACTTCCAGCACTGTTTGTTCACCCATCTTTCTCAAGTTCTTTGAACTCTCAAGAGTTTTGAACACTTTAAACTAGTGCAAATAACAAGCACTCTGCGGTTAGAGCTATACATAGCCTGGGTTCAGGGTGTAATCTCAAGCAAATGTAGGTTAACTTCTGTCGAGTTTCAGTTTCTTTGTCTGTAAAATGGGCTTACAGCTGTTAGGAAAATTGAAATAGCTAGGTCACACACCCGAGAAGCGTCTGTCCCATAGTAGGCTCTTAGTCAATTGTCCCTTTCAAAAGGTTTTTCCTTCCTATTAGACAACTTAAGGAAGCTTCCTCCTTCTCCACTCCTCGGTTTCTCACCCAGATTTGCCTTATAGACGCAGGAGAGGCAGGCCCGAGACCCCAGAGTGACCTGAAGCAAGGCGGAAAAGGCTACATCACCTAAAGTTCGGGTGCCGCAGGGGGACATCGTGCCTGAATGTCTCACTGAGGCAGAGGCAACGAAGCTGAGGGCTCCCGAGGAGGAGGAGGAGGAGGAGGAGGTGGTGGACCAAGTGATGGATGCCGCCTGCAAATCCTACCTAGAACAGCAGGTGGGGCTAGATCCGCGTCCTCCAGAACCATCTCCTCTCTCCCTGACCCCTGCCTGCTGGACTGAGACCCTCTCTCGCCTCCGCAGTGCATTCCGTACGCAGTGAACAGGGCACGGCAGACCATACTCCATGTGGTCCAGATGAGATTTGTGCCCCAGGATGAGGGAGAACCCCACCTGGCAGAGGACCCCACGTGGGCGGAGGACGAGGAACCCTCACCTTGCCCGACTGACACCTGGGCTCTGGGAGCCTTGCCCGTGCGGTGCGCGCCCTCCTCGGTGGAAGGGAAGACCAGCCGAGGCAAAGACAGCCCCGCCCCAGCTCCTTCCCACCTCCCGCCCCCGCCCCGCCGCATCTCTGTTCTCTTCAGCGCCTCTCTGGGCTGCTCCTGCTTTAGTTCCTCTGTCTTCTGTGCCCGCGTCTCGCCGTCAGTTTTCTTCCCTCTCCCGCCTGGGGTTCCCATCTGAGAGCTGGCTTGCAGCCCCAGCCTCCAGTTCCCTACTTTAAACCTAGGCCTACCGTCGCCAGGCTTCAGTTCGAAGCTGACCTTCCACAGTCCTGGCCTCTGCATTCTCGCCACGCACCTGGGGCTCCCCTCTGTGGCCCATAGCCCCAGATCCAAACTATGGCCAGGTGCCAAGTGGCCCAGCGGCTGGGAGGGGGAGGTCGAGTTGCTGGGTGAGCTATGGGTGGGCCGCACCCGTGTACTCCCGCAGGGCCTGGACCCCAAGGATCAGAAGAGCCAGGATCTTCAGAAGGGGTCTCACCCTGCGCCTGGACTTCTCAAGGCCAAGTCCCAGGTGGTGAGGAAGCCCATGTTGCTGCCAAAAGCGCCGAAGATGGCTCCTGGTGTGAGCATGTGGAAACCAGCCACCCAGGAGCTGCTTAGCCCTGCTGAACCTCAACAGGAGGACAAAGAGGGCAGCACCTCTCGTCCCATCCACACGGGTGCCCCAGAACCCAAGGTGATAGTGGCACAGCTAACAGAAAAGTCAGGTCCCCAAATATCATCACTCCCCTCCAAGCACCCGCCCCATCCTGGGCCGTGAACCTCAGGCAGTGGGAATCTGCCTGCCTTCTGTCTGTCTGCCAGAAATAAACACCTGACTTGCTTTAAGAATTGGCCCCATGTGTGTCAGTTTCTTCCAAGTGTGTGTTCTCACGGAACTGGAGAGGGGCAGTTGTCCCACAGGCCTAGAAGAAGACAGAACACTGACTCCTGGGAATAATTGCATTACCACCCTTAGGGGACCCTGCTTTAGGGCCAAGGTGACTCCCCAGCAGAGGCAGTCTGGAGAGCCATCTGTCTGTCCACAAAGGAGCAGATGTAAGAGTTGTGAGTGGGGGTCTGTCTCAGTTTGGAGAATTCATCGAGTCTCATTCCAGTAGGGGAGGAAGGGGATGGCCCTGCTTAAGCACAGAGTGATGCAAGACATGAGGAATTCGATTTCCAGTCCCTGGGTCTCTGTCAGTTCACCTTAGAGTGCGAATCCAAGTTTTATGTGGAGACAAATCTGAGCCTATGCAGGGCTCAGAGTAGTCCTGGCTCTCTTGATCTTTGATATGGGCCAGCATTGGAGTGAGGCAATCAGGTTACTAGGAAAAACAGTTTAAGGAGGAACTCACTCTCAGGTTCAAACGGGGAGCTCCAACACGTCCAAGAGGGAATGCCTCCTTAAATTTCGTGTCTGCTCCACACCAACCTCTTGGTTAGTCCCTATTTAGCTTTGGCTAGTCCCTCCCCACCCTCTGTGGGCAAGGCTTCCACTGACAGGCCAGCATTCTCTGCTATGTCACTGTGGTTTCTACTCAGCACCCCAGTCTGGGGTCCCGGCTCCGTCCTCCTCACGGTGGTCCTCCTGCTTAGACTAAGTGTGTGTATCTGGCATAAGTGTTATCTCTGGGACCTCCAGCACTGCTCCACAGACCTGACCGGGAAGACGGCAGTGGTGACTGGGGCCAACAGTGGTGAGTGCTCATCCTGCCCTGTCACCTCACATGGGCCACAGCCTCCAACAGCCCCAACAGGGGGGGGCAGAGAGGGGGATCAGCACCCTCTCTCACACCCTTGTCTCTCCCCTTGGTCCGCTGCCCTCTCCGCACTCCCCGGACCAGCCTTCTCTGAAGCTGCCCTCCCACAGGCATCGGGAAGAGCGTGTCCCAGGAGCTGGCCCGCCGCGGGGCGCGTGTGATCCTGGCCTGCCGCAGCCGTGAGCGTGGACAGCAAGCCCTGGCCGAGATACGAGCAGCCTCACAGAGCAACCAGCTCCTGCTTGGTGAGGTGGACATGAGCTCGATGGCCTCCATCCGGAGCTTTGCTCAGTGGCTTCTGCGTGAGCATCCAGAGATACACCTGCTGGTTAACAATGCTGCAGTCTGCGGTGTGTGTCTTCACTTACTTCCCCTAAACGCATTTCAGGAGCCTCCTTTCTGGCTCAGGGACCCCAAAACAGGCATCCCCCAAGCCTAACCTGTATATCCTGTGGAAACACTCTTCATTCGGACACTGTCCTATTGGACACTGAAGCTACCTTAAGTTGTAGCTTCATACTTCACTGCCCCGATGTTGACACATACATGCTCCTGTGGCTTTTCTACTGAACCCCTATATATCCTCCCCAGTCATCATGTCCCTCAGGGCTATCATTTCATCACCCACCACCTATGTTTTCATCTCCTCCCAGGATTGCCCACAACACGTACCCCAGAGGGCCTTGATGTCACCTTTGCCACCAACTACACTGGACCCTTTCTGCTCACAAATCTGCTCCAAGGTAAGGAAGGATGGTTGCTTATTGTCTGTGCTGCCCCTGTGTCTTCATTCCTCTGGCATTTTCATGTCTTACTGCCTCCCATGGGCCCCAGATGCTTGCTGAACGATGCCCCAGTACACTTTTGCTGGACACAGCAGGGGAACCCACTTGGCACCAGCCAGATTTAGGAGGCTGGTAATGGAATCAGTCAGCCCCAAATAAAAGCAACAAGAAGTAAGATCTATGCAGGCCGCCTTCCTGTCCCCCAGGTCTGAGTACTAGCCCGACCAGGAGTCACTCATCTCAGCAAAAGCTTTCTGAGGTCACTGGGCTGCTAGGATTAAGGACGTTCTCCCTGGGGAGGTGGGGGAGGGTGGCAGGCACATCCTCCCTAACAATGTTTTCTAGATGGTCTAATGACCTCTTAAAAAGCAAATTAATTTTTGGCCAGGTAATACACTTCCAAAGTACAAAATCGAAAGCGCGAAAGTATACAAAAGGATATGGAGAAAAAAAAAGAAAAAAAGGAAGAAAAGGAAGTCTCCTCTCCTTGAAAAGCAGCTCCCCATCCCCCTCCTGGGGGGAGCTGCCATTGCCAGGGTCTCATGTTCCCTTTTAGTGAGCAATTAAAGAAACCCCAACGGGAAAGTGCAGAAAGTGCAGGGTCAAACTCAGTGCATCTGCAAGTATAAAATTTTCTTCCCCCTTTCCAAAAAGTGTAATATGCTACAACAACCTATGTGTACTTTGCTTAATAATAGTTCCTTAAACTGTCTTCTCTCCTGTCTTCCCTCCTGCCACTAAATCACCGTTCATCATACCACTGTCTTGCTTCAGGTCCTTTGAAGGTAGTCTACGCTTTATAGATATAAAACCTAAGCTGCTTCTCTCCACTTACAAGTCCCTCTGCAGACTGAGAGCCTCACCGTTGCCTTTCCCAGACCTATACTCTTGTCACCAGCCAGCCAATGTGTATCTCTTGGACCACAGTCCTTTTTGAATTCTGGCTGCGCTTTTGCACATCGGTTTCCCTTTATCTGGAATATCCCTTCCCATCCCTTTAAGGCAGAGTAGCTTTAGCTCAGCTGCCAACACTCAGCACAGATACCGTTTGTGCTGTGGACTCTGCCCTGACCCCTCTGCCTCCCCAGCTGCCCCCATTTCCAGGGCTCCCTTCGCCCCTGTGCCCATCTCTGTTCCTGCACTGACGCTGCTGCATGAAGATCAGCCTCCAGCTTGGCTGTGAGCCCCTTTGGCCTTTATGTCACTGTGTCTGCAAGTTTGGGGTTCATTGTCTTCTTTAAGAATAATCTTCTCGCCAACAACTTTTGGCTACATACCTCCTGCTCAACTTTTCATTTGTGATTCTTCCTTTAAATGTAGGCTCAAGACAGTTTTAGCATTTTGAAACAACAGGCAAACTCATATGTGACGGCTAGTATTTTTCATACTTTATATAATCCAGACTTTTTTTTTATTATAGTTACATACTCTTTTTTCTTTTTCTTTTTTAAGATTTAACTTGTTCTCTTGAGAGTAATTATACTTTACTTTCTTTTTTTGAAGGTAGTTTAAATATTTTTTAAAGCCCCGCTTTTCCAACTATCTCTGCATACGTTTCTTGTCCCTTAAACTTAGCACCCATATGTCCTTAGCAGGTAGCTTGTGTCTTTCATAGTCCAGGGGCCTAATGGATATAGTTCTGCGATGAATAAGTAAGTGACTGAATCTATGAATGTGTGAAAGACAGCTTTCACAGCGTTTCCAGTCTCTCCTTCCCTCTCTTAGCCGTCAGTGAGATAAAAACATGAACCAGGGTCAATTGCATTACCTCCAGCTGGCAGGTGGAAGAAGAGCAAGGCAAAACCCCACTTTTATTTTAGGCAAATAAACCAAAAAACTGCAACAAAGACCAAAAAACAAAACCCCCAAACAAAACATAAGACACACTGAAATACAAGAGGAAAAGCGTTAGGAAAGCAGCTGGAACGGAAACGCAGCCTCTGGCACACCCAGCTCCCCCGCGCCTCACCTGGGCGCCTGCGCGGGGGCCGCGCTCCTGACAGCCCAGGAGGGGCCCCGCCCCCCGGGGCTCCTGGAGAAGCAGGCTGGGGGGCGGGCGTGGGCGTGAACTCCCGGCCTTGCCCTGAGAGTGTGTGGTCCTCTCTCCTCCCAGGGGCCCTACAACGGGCGGGGGCAGCCCGAGTGGTCAACGTGTCTTCCTTCCGGCAAGAGAAAGGGTACATTGACGAGAAACATCTGACAGGGGCTGGTAGACCTTTGACCTTCAACCAGAACTATGACTGCAGCAAACTGCTTTTGGCCTCATTCACTGGGAAGCTTGCCCAGAGACTTCAAGGGACAGGTAATTGCCCCTGGCGGCCCCTCCTCCTCCACTGCCAGGGCTTCCTCCCAGTCCTTCGCATCTCATCCCAGTATGTTCTGACCATGAAATATTCCCAGTATCCCCCCAGCCAGCTGTTAACCTCCACCCTTTGTCATCTGTGCGCCCTCTATTTCTCTCAACCCCATCTTCACGTCTCCCCTTCAACCCTTTTTCCAACGCTCATCACCCACAACTCCGTCTCCCAGTATTTTCCAATACCAACGCCATCCATCGTGTTCCCCCTAAAGTTCACCCCGCGCTTTCAAATACTTAAGTCTGCTTCCTGGCTCGGATATCGCCATTCATGTGAGTTACAGATCCCTGACTTCTGGCACCACCTCGAGTCCCTGGTCACCTCCACCGGGCAGGGCTGGTAGGGCCCTCCCCTCTTTGCACATCCTAGAGCCACGTTTAACCCTTTCCTCCTCTCACTGCACTTTGCACTACCGTTGTCTCTGTCTCTCGCAGGTGTGACTGTGAACTCCGTGGACCCTGGCGTTGTGTACACGGAGATCATGAAGAATTTCTCTTGGTTATATCGTTTCATCTTCTGGCTCCTTAGCTTCTTCTTTAAGGTGGGTGGGGAGGAGCTGGCTCTGCCTGAAGGGGTTGGGGCAGGGGGTCTGCTGCTCAGCCTGTCCCTTCAGGCTACAGCCTGACTGGCTTTTATTCCTCCTCCTCCTCCTCCTCCCCCACCCCCGTGTCTCCGCAAAACAGCAAACAGGGTGCAGTCCCAGTGCTCTACCTGAGCTTGGCAAAGGAGCTAGATGGCATCTCTGGAAAACATTTTAGCAGTTCCGGTGTGATAACTCTTGCCCCTAAAGCTGCCCGAGATCCTCACATGGCCCAAAGCCTCTGGGATACTTCAGCCCAACTAACAAATCTAGACAAGATGGACTGACCTCTGTGACCCCTGCCCCGACTTGCTGCCTTCCCCCTGACTCCCAGCCCGCCCTGGGTTTATGCCTTCTGCTTGTCAGTTCCAAGGAACCATCAGGCACCTTGTTCGGTGTAATCACCACTTCCTCTTCCTGTTGGCTCCACGCATGAGAGCTCAGCTTAGCCTGGGGACAGCTCCAGCTTCTACTTCATAGTCAGTTCTCAGATGGTAGTGTTCATCTCTTGGACACTAGGATCTCCAAACCTACCGAGCCCCGTGTTGTGGTGACGGGGGAGTAAAGGTCCTTCCGGTGGTCTATGAGGGTTCCTGGCTTTGGGGGAGGCAGCACCACATAGTGTCCTCTGGACGAAGGCATATACCACACGGCTGCAGGACAGCACCCAGCTGCACAGGGTGTTGTCTCCCAGCTGGTATGGTAACTGCCCGGGTAATGGTTCCATCTTTCTGTGAAACCAGCTGCTGCTGGATGCTGAGTCATGTGATAAGGCAGGTGAATTCTCAGAGTGAGAGCCCACTGCTTCTTTTCTGGGGTCTTTGTTCATCAGTAGAAGTTTTTTTTTTTTTTAATGGTGGTGCTGGGGATTGAACCTAGGACCTCATGCATGCTGAGCATGCTCTCTGCCACTGAGCTGTACCCTCCCCTCATCAACATAAATTTTGGAATCAGCTTTTCAAATTTCACAGGGGCAAATCCTTTGGGGATTTTGCTATATCTGCTTGGTAGGATTGATGTTTTTTATGATAATGAGTTGCCCTAAACATGAACAAGGTGTACTTACATCTATTTAAATCTTATTAATACCTTCATAAAATTTTGAATAATTTTATCAATAAAGATCGTGCATAAGTTTTACTATAATTCCAGGTACCTTGCTTTTTATGCTATTGCAAGTGGTATTTTAAAATTCATATATTAATCATATATCAATCAATTTTGTTAAGTTTTCTAATTCTAATAAGTTATCTGTGGATTCTTTTGTTTTTTCCACATAGAACATCCCACCATCTAGGGATGATAACAGATTTATTTCTTCCCTTTCAACTATTATGAATCTTGTTTCTTTTCCCAGACCTTAATTGATTTTCTAGTATTAAACCAAACTTGCTTTTAAACCAACTTGGTCAGAGTATTACTTTCATATACATTGCTAAGTTTAGTATCCTCGTGTTTTGGTTTGGAACTTTTTACTGCGTTCATAAATAAGACTGGCCTTTACTGCCTTTTCCCTTGCTTACATTGCCATTGTCTGGTTTTGCTGTCATGGATGTATTCATTTTATAAAATGAATTTTGGATTTGTGTTCATCCAGGGACATCATGTGAGAAGCAAATGTCAATTAATTGATAGGGGGGAAAGCTGTGTGGGAAAATCAGGAAGAAGCTGGGAGAAGCTGGGAGAAGCTGGGAGATCCACCAGACTGTGAGACAAGTCTGACAGTGAGTGAAGGAAAGAGTTGGGAAGGAGCATCTCAGGGTGCAGTGCAGTAATTTTTCCATTTTAAACCTCCCTCTCTTGTTTTGAAAGTATACAGTCTATTTCTGTTCTTTATTGGTTAGTCTAAAAATTTTACCCTATATGTTTAATTTAAATGTATCTTTTATCAATATATTTATTTTTCTTTTAAATAATACATAGATCCTAGAATTCTTCAAGAATAATTATTCCCTTTGAATTTGTATACTTTTGTAAGCTGATATTTTAATTTTCTTATTTCATTAATTTCGCAAATCAGGTATTTTGTTATTCTCAGTAGCTGATATTTGCGTCGACTTACCCATGTGTTTCATATTTCCTCTGCTCGCTCTTCTTTTTTATGTCTCAGATCTTCTGTCTGGGATTATTTTCCTCCTATCTTGAAGTATATGCTTTAGAGGTTCCTTTGATGGGGATTCGTGGTAGACAGACTTCTGAGGTGGCTCCCAAGGTCCCCGGCCCCTTGTGTGCACATTCTCCATAATCTCCTCCTCCTGAGTGTGCGGAGACTCCTGAACACGATGGCAGTGCACTCCTGCGATTATGTTATGTATCTGGTAAAGGGGTTTGCTGATGTAATGAAAGCCAGAACCATTTGGCTGTGTGTGTGTGTGTGTGTGTGTGTGTGTGTGTGTGTGTGTGTGTGTGTGTGTGTGTGTGTGTGTGTGTGTGCGCTTGTGTGTATGTGAATGAACAATATTTTTTCATGTTTACCACAGTTTTCTTCACCTCTTTCAGTTACGTTTTTCTGTATTTGCGTTCCAGAAAGCTTTCCAAAGTTTGTGTCATTATTAATTTATTCATTAAATCAATAAGCCATTTGCAGCAACATGGATGAACCTGGAGATCATCATTCTAAGTGAAGTAAGCCACAAAGAGAAAGAATACCAGATGATATCACTCATATGTGGAATCTAAAAAAAAGAAAAAAATTTTTCATGTTCCTGTGGGCCATCTGCATGTCCTCTTTTGTAAAAATGTCTGTTCAGTTCTTCTGCCCATGTTTAAATGGGTGGGTTGGTTGGTTGGTTGGTTGCTTTTTAATTGAAGTACAGTTGGTTTGAAATGTTGTACTAGTTTCCAGTGTGCAGCACGGATGGACTTGGAGGGCATTATGCTAAGTGAAATAAGTCAGACAGAGAAAGACATATACTGCAAAGTACCACTTACATGTGGAATCTAAAAAGAATATCCAATAAAACTAGTGAATATAACAGAAAAGAAACAGACTCACAGATGTAGAGAAGGAACTAGTTAGTGGTTACCAGCCGGGAGAGGGAAGGGGGAGGGGCAGGATGGAGGTGGAGGACCAAGAGGTACAAACTATCAGGTATAAAATGAGCTGCAAGGCTGTGCTGTACAACATGGGGAGTAGAGCCCATATTTTACAATAACTATAAATGGACTATAAGCTTTAAAACTTTGTGAATCACTATATTGTATACCTGTAACATATCATACTGTAATCAACTATATTCAATTAAAAAATATGATATTGTAAAATACATAAATAACCAAATTTAAAAATGGTTAAAAAATTTCATGTGTATGTGTGTGTTTTAGGTTTAGATCTGTTCCTGTTCTAATGGTCTGTTTCTCAGTCCCAACATCAACACCACATTGCCTTAATCACTCTAACTTTAATATAAGCACAGCCACCTCCTCAACTATGTTCTTTTTCTTCAGGAGTTCTTGAAATGTGGCTCATGTGAGTAAGGAAATCAACTTTAAATTTTAATTTAAATTAAATTAAATTTAAGTAAGAAATATATACAATCCAGTTATTAGAAAACTTTTAAGTATGTTTGAAATAAGTTCCACACTGAATGTAGTTTTTCAATTGTGAATTTAATGAAATCTAAATGAGATACAATATTACCAATGAAAATACACCACATGAATAGAAATAATGTGCCAAATGCACACAGGATTTCAAATGACTTAGTACAAAAATGTAACTTAGTTCAGTGATATAGTTGTATTTATTATATTTTGAAATAGCAATATTTTGAATATCTTGTTAAAATTAATTTTACTTGTTTCTTTTTACTTTTTTAAAATTATGGCTGCCAGAAGATTTATGATATGTGTGCCTGGCTTATATGAAATTTAATGTTAACAATTTTCTTCAAAAAATTTCTGAACAATTTAGTAGCATATTTCTCAAAGACAATTTAAAAATTTACATTTCATTCCTTGGTCAGTCCCGGTATAGCTAATATGGATGCTTCCCTCCCCGAAGCTGTCCTCCCCTACTCCCGGCTTTGTCACCTTTGATTTGCTTTCTGCCCTCATCCAACCCCCTCTGCAAGCCTCTCAGCCTGAAAACCATCTCCGTTCTCTGAGAAACAGGTTTCTTTCTTTAAGGGGAGGTTTGCTTCTCTTGGTTCCTGCGCATGTTCCAGAACGCCTAGCAGGGCCGCTCAGATGAGCACAGACGTTCTCTTCTGCTCAGTATCACAGCTTGGGAGGATGGGCTCTAGTCATGCAAACTGGAGGTTTTGGGTCCTTGGAGTCTTGTTGCAGTTCCCCATCATAAAGGGCCTCAGGCTGGCACCTAAGAAAAAACACATAAGACAAAGGCAATATTAGTTTTCTCTGAAGACCATTCAGCCTATACCATTTGTCTTCTATTTGAATATCTAGTCCTTTAGACTCAGTGGGTCCCCTTTTCATGGTGCTGAAAAGGATTTGATCTTTCCTGTATCACTACCAAATTCTATTTGAGGCCTGGCATCTTCATATGAAAACTCAGCACATCTGTTAAAGGTTGTTAAAGCTCTCAAGGATGCCCATTCTCAACACTTCTATTCAACATAGTATTGGAAGCCCCAGCCACAGCAATCGGAAAAGAAAAAGAAATAGAAGGGATCCAAATTGGAAGGGAAGAGGTAAAACTGTCACTGTATGCAGATAACAGGATACCCTATACAGAAAACCCTAAAGACTCCTCACAAAAACTATTGGAACTAATAAATGAATTCAGCAAGGTAGCAGGATACAAGAGCAGTACACAGAAATCTGTTGCCTTTCTTTATGCTAACAATATCAGAAAAGAAAAGTAAAACTAAAATTCCATTTATAATTGCATCCAAAAAAAAAAAAACAAACCCATAGGAATAAACCTAACCAAGGATGTGAAAGACCTAGATGCTGAGAATAAAACACTGATAAAGGAAATTGAACATGATACAAAGAAAGGGAAAGATATCCCCTGCTCTTGGGTCAGAAGAATTAATATTATGGTCATACTACCCAAAGTATCTACAGATTTAATGTAATCTTTATCAAGTTACCCATGGCATTTTTCACAGAGCTAGAACTAATAATCCTAAAATTTATATGGAACCACAAAAGACCCAGAATTGCTAAAGCTGTACAAACACTGCTAAAAAACAAAGATGGAGGCACAACCCTCCCAGATTTTAGACAGTACTACAAAGCTACAGTAATCAAAACAGCATGTTTTGGCACACACACGCACACACACACACAAAGACATAGATCAATGAAACAGAATAGAGAGCCCAGAAATAAACTCACACACCTATGATCACTTAATCTTCAACAAAGGGCGTGAGAATTCACAATGGAGAAAAGACAGTCTCTTCAGCAAGTGGTGCTGGGACAGCTGGACAGCTCCATGTAAACCAATGAAGTTAGAACACTCCCTCACACCATACACAAAAATAAACTCAAAATGGCTTAAAGACTTAAAGATAAGACATGACCCCCAAAAAGCTCCTAGAACAGGACACAGGCAAAACATTCTCAGACACAAATTGTAGTGATACTTTCATAGATCAGCCTCCCAAGGCAAAAGAAATCAAAGCCAAAATAAACAAATGACACCTAATCAAACTTAAAAGCTTTTGGACTCAGAAGAGAGCTCCAGCTGAAATTAAAAATATACACTGGAAAAAATTTCAAGGCAGATCAATAGGTACTAATATGGACAACCTCCAAGATGTATTGTCCATTGAAGATAAAAAAAAAGGTTCAGGACAATGTGTACAGGAAGCTGTTTTTTGTATCTAAAATGCTTACATTTTCAGAGACTGACTCTGGAACCACAAACTAAAATATTGGCTTCAGATTGCTGCTTTAGGTAAGGACCTTGGGGATGGGGTGAATGAGAAACGTACCTCTGTTTTTTAAAATGTGCTTATTCACAGTAATCAAAAGCTAGAAACCACCCAAAAGTCCATCAGTGGATGAACAGATAAACAAAATGTCGTCTATCCATACAATGGAATGTTGTTCAGCTTTGAGCAGGAAAGGATGACACCTGCTACAAGGTGAGTGAATTTTGAAGAGAGAAGTCAGACACAAAAGGACAAATATTGTATGATTCTATTCATATGAGGTACTTAGAATAAATAGTCAAATTCATAGAGGAAGAAAGTAGAATGCTCGTTACCAGGGACTAGCATAGGGAAAGAAAAGGGAGTTAGTGTTTAACAGACAGAGTTTCAGGATGGAAAGATGAGAAAGTTCTGGAGATGGACAGTGATGGTGGTTGTGCAATAATGTCAATGCACTAGGAGCCAACAATCTGTACACTTAAAAATGGTTAAAATGGTAAGTTTTATGTTCTGTATGTTTAATCAGAATAAAAATATGTGTACACAGTGCCTTTAAATTTATTTTTAACAACTTTTCTTTTTAATCAAAAGGGACAGAGGCCATTTCTACTAAAATTATAGATGCCTTTAATATGTGGCACAGGTGAATCCTACAGATACACCTGCTCATACACGGAATGTCACATGTACATTGCAGCACTGTTTGCAATAGCAAAAGACTAGGAATAAAGTATCCCACTCGAAAAGGCTGGTTAATTGTGTGTATCCATGCAGCAGAGTACCCCGCAGCTGAAAAACTGAATGAGGAAGATCTCTATTTACTGATTTAGAAAGAGCTCCAGGATATATTGTTAAGTGAACGAACGTAAGATACAGCTGTACACAGTATGCTACCTTTGGCATAAAAAATGGGAGGAGTAATAGGCAGAACACTCTTGGACATAAATCACAGCAATATATTTTTTGAACTAGCTCCTAGAGAAATGGAAATAAAAGCCAAAATAAATAAATGGGATCTAAATAAAATTAAAAGCTTCTGCACAACTAAGGATACCATCAGCAAAACAAAAAGACAACCTACAGTATGGGAGAACATATTTGCAAATATTGTGCAAATGATGTGACCGACAAGGGACTAACTTCCAAAATATACAAACAGCTCATACACCTTAAAATATTAAAAAAAAAAAAAACAAGCAACCTAATCAAAAAATGGACAGATGACCTAAATAGACATTTCTCCAAAGAAAACATAGAGATGGCCAACAAGCACAAGAAAAGTTGCTCAACATCACTAATTGTTAGAGAAATGCAAATCAAAACTACAATATTGCCTCACACAGGTCAGAATGGCCATAATTAAAAAGTCCACGAACAATAAATGCTGGTGAGGGTGTGGAAGAAAAAGGAACCCTCCTACACTGTTGGTGGGAGTATAAACTGGTGCAGCCACTGTGGAGAACTGTATGGAGGTTCCTTAAAAAACTAAAAATAGACTTACCATATGACCCTGCAACCCCACTTCTGGGCATATATCCAGAGAAAAATATAATTCAGAAAGACACATGCACCCCAATGTCCACAGCAGCACTATTTACAATAACCAAGACATGGAAACAACCCAAATGTCCATCAACAGATGATTGCATAAAGAAGATGTGATATACATATACAATGGAATACTACTTAGCCATAAAAAAGAATAAAATAACGCCATTTGCAGCAACATGGATGGGCCTGGAGGTTGTCATTCCAAGTGAAGTCAGTCAGAAAGAGAAAGAAAAATGCCATATGACATTGCTTATATGCGGAATCTAAAAAAAAACATATATATATATATATTAAAAGTACTGAAAGAAAAAAACACCATACAAGAATACTCTATCCAGCAAAGTTATACTTCAGTAATGAAGGAGAGATGAAACTTTCCCAGACAAACAATAGCTCAGGAAAATCATCACCAAAACATAGAGAATTTTCTTGGTTTTGTATAAATATTCAAATCCAAGCAGGAATGTTTAAGAACTTCTGGGGTATATACAGCGATGCCCTGAAGTCAGCGTGCACCAGCTCATGAGAACCTACTGTTAAATTTTCAGAAATTTTGCAAGCCAGTTTTTTTAAAATTCACGTTTCAAAAAAATAAATTATGTAACCTTAAAAATAAATTTCTTCTTTAGCTAAAGTTTTTCTACAGACAAAAGGCAGGTCAAGGACATGGGGATGGAGGGGGAATTCTGTCCTGGGAAGGTCCCATAGGGTCTTGCTCCATTTCAGAAGGACTTATCCAAAATACATAAAGAACTTATACAAGTCACAAAGAAAATGACAGAAAATGAGCAGAAGATCTGAAGAGGCACCTCACAGTAGAAAATACTCAAATGAGCAATTAACTTCTGGAAGCCAAAATAGGAAACAACTGCAGACAGAAGAATGACTAAAATTTAAAAAGACTGAAAATTTAAAACAAGAAGAAATGGGAGGAGTAAGACTATATATTCATATTTGCCAAGCGAGAACCAGTAACAAGGGTTAGGTGCGGTGTGCAAGGAAGAAGGAATGGATGGGAAGAGGGGTGAGGAGAGGTTTCTCAGTGCACAGTCTTCACGTTGTTCAGATTTTTGAATCATGCCAATGCATTTTCTATCAAGAATAAGAACAAGAAATAGTTAGAAGATGAAATGGGGGAAAAGGGGGCAGTGGTGGAGAGGTTGCCCAGTTCCTCCTTTCTACCATTAACTCCCCACCTCCATCCCACCAACAACTTCATGGATCTCTCAGGTTGTGTTTCATTTTGAGGTTAACTGGGATAAACCTAACCCTCCAATAGCTCTCTCTCTTTACATGGATTCACTTCATATTCCTAACAACCTAATCAAGTAGACTCTATCACTAACATCCTCATTTTACAAAAGAGCAAACAGAGGCTGTGAGAGGTTAAGTCCCCGGCCTAAGATCTCACGCAGCCAGTAAATCGAATTTGAACCCATTGTCTATCAAATCCTGGCTCTCCTAACATCCTTGTACAAATATCTTTGAACATTTGCTCTGTTATTTTTTTCATCTCTTTTGGCTACATTATTAGAAGCGGGTGCACTGGGTCAAGGAACTTGCACTTTTAATGTTTTCTTTTCTTTTTTTTAAATTAAAGAATCCAAAATGTCATTATGTAAATTTGCATTATTTTACATTTCCACCATAAGGGCGTGAGAATGCCTGTATCCTCATACGATGGGCAATATACAGCAGCAGCAAAATTTAATCTTCTCCTTAAGCTACCTGACGAAATATGGTTTATCACTATTGTTTTCATTAGCTGCTTAGCACTGAAAAGCTCAGCGACCCTCTGGGGGACCCACCTGCCCAACGCAAGGGAGCCCCCCCCCCCGGCGCCTCTGCGCCGTCCGCGCCCGCCTGGGGAGCGCGCCGGCCGCCGAGAGCCGCCCTCCTCTGGGCCCTAATCGGGTTCCCAGGCGCAGTGCGCACGCGCGCGTTTCGCCCCAGGCGTCCAGCTTTGTGCCTGATCGCTGTCTCCACGGCCGCGTCCGGGGGCAGCTTTGAACCCGGGCTGGTCTTCGGGGAAGAGCAGCGTGTCCCCCGGACCCAGCGCGCCTCTGGGCCTCAGCGGCGAGAGGGCCCGGGGCGGGGGGCCTGCGGGTGTCGGGCGGCGCGTCGGGCAGCCCACGCGGGCGGGGCGGGCCCCCGGCTCGGGCCTGGGCGTCGGTCGCCGGTGGGGCCGGAGCCCGGCGCGGAGCCCCTGGCAGGACAGGTAGGGAGGCGGCGACGCTGGCAACCGTCTCCTCCCCACCCCGTGTCGGCGAGGCTCCCGGCGGTGCACTGGGGGCTCGGCGCGCGGCGGGGCGCGGCCGGGAGCCGGGGCCGCGGGGCGGGGGCGGCGGGGGTGGGCGCCCGCCGGGGTCTGGGCCGGTCCCACCCGCCCGAGCTCCCTAGCCTGGCGGTGTTCTCCCGGGGTCAGAGTGCTTGTGCCTCCAGTTCTTCCGAAACTGCCAGGGTTCCTCTCCATTCGTGGGAGCGTCCGAGGCACCCCTGAACCCATTTCGAGCTACAAGTTTCCTGGGGCGCATAGTTGAGAAGTTGTGTCAAACGGAAAAAAAAAAAACAAACCCAAAACAACATAACAAAAAAACAGCCCAAATAGAGGATTCAAGCTTGGGGGCCTGCATGTGCGTTTAGTGTGTCTGTTTCCCACTCACTCCTGGGACCCGCCTTAACCTGGAAGGATGACCCTTGGGAAGTCGTCTTGCGCGTCCCCCAACGAAATCACTCAGACGAGGAACTCTGCTGTTGTTATAGAGGCGGTGACGTGGAAACTTGCCTTCATTTTTACAGTGAGCAGAGCAGCACGCCCATATTGACGACTTACGAATGCAGTGTGCTTAAGGTCCTGAGAGTCGAGGAGCTCTGAGGTGGAGACTGACACTACCTGACGCACTGCCAAAGCCCAAGCCACGGGAAGTTGAGGATAGTAGTTGACGGTAACTGTTTTCAAAAGGCGTTTTGTGCTCAAATATGTTTAGAAACTTCATGGTTAGGGTTTTCTCTACCATAGAATGTTTCAGTTTTCAATATGCTAATGATATTTACCTTGAACTTCCCACTGGAAGTAAATAGTATGGAGAGTTTCCCAGATTTGAATGGAAAATACTGTTTTTCTTGGGCATTGCTTCTGTTTAACATATGAAACCGTTTGGGAAATGGAGTTCCACCATCGGAAACGCAGGGTTTGGAAGGGTGTAGTGTAGGTCAGTGCTTTTTGAACTTTAGTGGCGCATGCATATACCTGAGCTAGCCTGCTGGAAAATGAGAACGCCTGGACACCCTGCCACTTAGCCAACCGGACAACATGTGAAAAGGCTGAGACCAAAGGGGCTGCCCAGCCCAGCTCAGCCTAAGCTGCTGACCCACAGACTCATGCGCTAAAAAGAGTTTATTATTAATTTTTGGTTGTATTTTAGGCAACATTCTCGTGGCACTAGATAAATGAAACAGTAGCAACCCCGAAAAAGACTGAATAGAGCAGAGCCATTACATCCACCAACGCCGTCGGGTTTCCAAAGCGATTAGGTTTTTCTGTGCTGTCACCGTGAGACTTCCGGGTTTGCACGTTACTGCAGCGGAGCCAGTCCTTCCTGACTGATCCACAGGGAACAGATCACAGGCCCCCTGCCTGCCCCAGTGCCTCAGAGACCTGAGCAGAGGGGAGGCGGTAGGTAAACTGGATGGAAGGGAGAGCGACTAGCCTGTGGATCATGGAGAAGAAGAACTGGCCCGTCTTCTGGAAGCCCATGCGCTGGTAGAGGGCCAGGGCGGAGTACTGCAGCGCACTGGTGCTGAGGACCACTTCACGGTAGCCCTGGTCCCGTGCGAACTGCAGGACCGCCCTGACCAGTGCTTTCGCGATCCCCTGGCCGCGGTGCTCCGAGGCCACACTCAGGTGAAGCAGCTCCAACTGCTCCTTTCGCACGGCGTGCTTCTTGACAGGCAGTGCTCCCACCATGCCCACCACCTGCCCCTCGGACTCCGCCACCCAGAAGCAGGAGCCACTCTCACTGAAGTAGGATTCGCTGATGTCAGACATGTCGGTGTGCAAAGACATGACTTTAAACTGGATCCAAGGGTATTTGGCAAGGAACCTCAGGGCAGCTAGGAGGCCGAGGCTGGCCACGAGGGCCAGGACCCAGGAGCCAGAGACCACGAACAGGGCGAAGGGCCCTCCAAGCAAGAGCACAAGGGTACGGGGCAGCTTCAGGATGTGGCGGAAGGCGGTGGGGATGTGCTCAGTCATCCCTTCGGAGAACAAGGCCACGACCCATTTGCGGTCACTTTCCCTGTATTTGCGGATGTGGTAAGGAGCCATGGGAGGCTTCTGTGTCTGAATCTCGAAGTTCAGGAGGAGAGCCAGGCTTCCCTGTACACCTTCCCAGCAGCCCTGGGGGAGAGAGAGGAAGCCAGGTGAGTGGCCCCATCCTCCCGCCTCCCAGGAGTGGGCGGCTCTGCTCAAGGATGTGTCTTTCTGCTTCTACCCAAGAGAATGTGGCCACAGCCACTGGCAGAAGGCGTCGGGTCAGAGAGACCTGTGTTTGATGCCGGCTCCGCGCGCAACCTTGGGTGTGTTATGTAATCCCTCTGAGACCCACCTTCTGAAGTGAGGATTTAATAAAATAACATGTATAAGCTCTGGCTATAAGGCCTCCTCCCCTCCCCTCTCTCTCTTTTTGCTCGCTCTCCTCTCAGCTTCTCCACACATGAGGGTGGCAGCATGCTGCAGCCAAGCCTGTCCCCCACCCTTTGGTCCCTCTCCCAGGGACTGCACACTGCAAGACTCCTGTGTTTCCAAACACAAGTTTCAGCAAAGGCTCCTTCCCCCTCGATGGCAAATTTTTAGGCTGTTGAGGTGGCATAAGAGCCAAACACCAAAAATGGCCCAGCCTTGAGAGCCAGAGGAGGGTCTGGAGCTCCAGGCCACACTCAGAGCACTGTCCTTCCACCCACGTCCTCTCACCTGCACAAGAGCCTTGAGTGTCCGGGGCAGCCTCAGCCTGGCCTCTGTCCTCAGCCTCCGACTGGCATCCAAGAGAGAGTGTGCAGAGCCCGCTCCACTTCTGGGGATCAGGGCCTGGAGGGCCACCCCATTGGCTGGCTCTGGACGTTTGTTAATCATAAACCCCAGGATGAAGGAGCCAGGCTATGATAGCCCAGGCAGCCAGTTCTCCATTCTCTGATCACTGGGGGATTAGCCTGGAGTGAGGGCCACAGGGTCTGGGACCGCTCATGGGTCCTCACGCTTGTGGACGGCCGACACTCCCCCGCCGTGGCAGCTCACCTGGCGCCTTGGTGCGCTCTGCTGTCCACCTCGGCCCCTCCGCACCGCTGCTGTGGACCTAGGGAATGCTCCTCACCCCCTGTGCTCTATCATCACAGGCTGGAGTCCAAGTCCTCAGCCTCAGCACACAAGGTCCTTCACAGCAGGGCGGGGACGGCAGGGGCCTGGCCATGCAGGGCCTATCATCAGGTTAAGGAGTTTGGAGTCTCTTCCAGGAGCAGCAGGAGGCCACTGCTGTGCTTTTAGCTGAGGAGAACAGTAACCAGAGACGGGGGTGCGTGTGTGTGGTTCATGTGTGTTACTCTACCTGCACGTGCAGAATGGTTTGGAGGAGGTGGAAATGGAAGCATATAGCCCCCGCCCCCCAGAGGCTAGTGCAGCAATCCAGGCAAAAGAAGGGCCTCTAGGTACAGATGTGCAGGTTGCTCACTGCGCAAGAACACCTTGCCAAGGAGGGCAAGTGGGGACTAGAATCAAGCCTGCTCTGCTCACCAGACCACGAGCTCTGGCACAGAGCTGAGTCTGGCCAAAGAAAAAGTCACCTTTTTCTTACTTGCTCAAAGGCATTGCTGCCCCCTGAACTGTGCGTCCGATTAGGTTGTGTCTGTGTGAAGGAGGGTTGCCTTGTTCTGTGTTCACAAAGAGCCATGTAGGCCAGCAGGAGTTAGGAGAGAAGTCAGTGGCTTGGGTGTGACCTGGCCTGCTTGGAGGTACATTTTAGGGGCAGAAATGGCAGGAGTTAGTGACGATCCAAGGATGAAGGACGGGTCAGCAATGGCAGCCAGGTTTCTGGCAGGAGCGTCTAGGAGGACACTGGGGAGAGACCAGGCTAGGAGAGAAAGATCATGACGGCCTCAAAGGTGTCATCCTGGCAGCTGGAATCCAGGGCTGGTGGCCGAAGGCTGCCGGAGCTCCAGATCTTTGGCACCCAGCAAGGCCACAAAAGTTTACCAACCTGGGTGCTAAACCATGGCTGTGTTACATCCTTTTCAGTACACTTTTAACATTTTTCTTTAAATATTTCAATGGTAAGCAAAATGTGAACTAGGACTCCGAAGTGCAGTCGAGTATCCTTAATGAGTCTCTCTAATATTAACTAGTCAGAAACCAAATGGTCAAGCTGAGGGGCCAGAGGTCTGTGATCTGTCCCTGCCCTCTCTTTCCTGTATTCTCACCCGGCTTCTGTGGGTCCCTCAACACCCATGGCCTGGGTGTACCTTCAGGCCTTTCAGCTTTGCTCATAGCCTTGAACAATGATGACCAGGATTTACTGACATGGAAAAACAGTTGTCAAAAGAGAGCACCAAGCTGTGAAATGTTATAAAATAGTATGTTTTCATTCATTTTTTGGAAAAACATAACAAAAGTAACTTATACCCAGCAGTATGCCGAGAGAAGGTCTGAATGGTTAGACCAGACGTCAGCAGCGGTCTCTCCGGATGGAGGATCTGTGGGTGATTCTGTGTAAGAGGTGAAGTCTGGAAGTCTCAGCCCAGGCTCTTGGCCCTGCTTTCAGATGATGAACCTGAGGCTTGGGGATCTGCCTGTCTCTGCCTCAGCCAGCTCTTGAGTCTAAAGAGACCCCACTAAGATTGGGCTCTCCTACAGTTAAGGCAGGTGTGTTATTTTATTCTATTATTTTATTTTTAATTAACTATTTAAATGTGTACAATTCAGTGGCATTTAGTACATTCACAATGTTGTGTAACCACCACTTCTATCTATATAAAGCATTTTCATCACCCCTTAGGCAGCAGGCAGGCAGTCCCTATTTCCCCCTCCCCTGAGCCCCGGGCAGCCTGCCTTCTGTCTCTGTGCACTGCCTGTTCTGGTTGTTTCATTTAAATGGAGCCATGCAGCATGGGAGCTTTTACTTTCAGCTTCGTTCACTTCCATTTTCAAGGTTCACCCATGTTCTGCCATGTGTCAGTACTGCGTTGCTGTTTCTTTGTAACACCTTTATTGTGGTATGATTCCTGCACAGTAAACCACACATATTTCAGAGGTACAGTTTGATGAAGTTTGATAGATGTGTACACCCATGAAGCCACCACCACAATCAAGACAGCTAACATTTCCATCACTCCCCAAGAGGTGCAGTTTTCAAACTCCTGATTTATCCCTTTCCACCCCCTTTATATCCTGGTAACCATGAGTTTGTTCTCTATGCTTCTAAGTCTGTTTCTGTTTTGCAGATAATTTCAGTAGTGTCCTTTTTTTTAGATCCCATATATAGGTGATACCATATGGTATTTTCCCTTCTGTTTCTGGCTTACTTCACTTAGAGTGACAGTCTCCAGGTCCGCCCACGTTGCTGCAAATGGCATTATTTTATTCTTTTTTATGACTGAGTAGTATTCCAGTCTCCCTCTCCCTCTCTCCCTCTCTCTCTCTCTATATAGATATAGATATAGATATAGATATAGATATAGATATAGATATAGATACACATACACCACATCTTCTTTATCCAGTTATCTGTCGATGGACATTTGGGTTGTTTCCCTGTCTTAGCTATTTTAAATAGTGCTGCTGTGAACACTGGGGTACATATGTCTTTTCACATTATATTTTTCTCCTGATATATGCCCAGGAGTGAGAATGATGGATCATATGATAAGTTTATTTTTAGTTTTTTAGGGAACCTCCATACTGTCCTCCATTGTGGCTGCACCAATTTTCATTCCCACCAGCAGTGTAGGAGGGTTCCCCTTTCTCCACACCGTCTCCAGCATTTATCTGTCAACTTTTGAATGATTGCCATTCTGACTGTTGTGAGGTGATACCTCACTCTAGTTTTGATTTGCATTTCTATGATAATTAGTGATGTTGAGCATCTTTTCACGTGGTTGTTGGCCAAGTATTTCATTGCTTTTTATGGCTGCATAATATTCTATTGTATGGATAGACCGCATTTGTTTATCCGTTCATTCACTGGACGTTTGAGTTGTTTCCACCTTTTGGCTGTTGTGAATAGTGCTGCTATGAACATTCTGTACAAGTGTTTCAACACCTGTTTTCAGTTCTTTCAGCATAGACCTAGGAGTGGAATTGCTGGGTCACATGGTCACTCTAACAGTCTGAGGAACTGCCAAACTGTACTTTCACAGCAGCAGTTAGTCTTGTTTTATTATCTGCCTCAGCAGGTACGGGTGTGACCTGAGCACTGTGCCTGGTGCACACAGAACAAGAGACAGCTGTTAGTCACTGAGAAGTTAGATGCCTAACGCTGTGAGAAAGGGCTTTTCCTATGCTGTGCTATTTGATGTTCATGACAACCTAAGCACTAAGGTTGATACTGATGTTTCTGTTTTACTGAGGCCCACAGACCTGAGCTAGCTCACCCAAGGCCCTATAGCACATGGCAGGGTGACCCAAGCCTTGGCAGCTCTGACTCCAAGGCTCCAACATTCTGCTTTTTCCGTGCCACATGCTGACCCCAACAAGCAGGTGTCTGACAAGTGTGTGAGTGTGGATCCGTGTAAAGCACTGGATGCCAGGAGAACCAGCTTTCCCTGGTGGGAGGCAAGATTCACCTCCAAGCCTCATCACGCCCCTGTCATTGGTGGTCAGTGATCAGAATTTGACCAAATTCCAATACATGCCTAAGGCTCTGTTCTTTAAGATCCCACTGAATGCTACCTTCTCCATCAAGATCTCTGACCCCTCCCAACCAGATGGATCTTGTATCTGCTCCCTCTTTTGAAGACTTTGCACTTCTCATTAAGCACTTATATTGCTATTAGTTACTTGCTTGCCAACATATCATAGTTAATTACCAGCTAACTTATTAAAGTTAATTAGATTAGACATCAACAGTTACAAGCATGCTGGTAGATTTATTTTTCTGTTGCCCATAGGAACCTGTTGTAATAGGTAATTACACTGTTGGCATCACTGCTATTCCCAGAGTTGTGGACTTGAGAGCAGCATGTCAGTGAAACCCCAGGCTTCGATTTATGAAGAACACTTGTCTGGTGGACCAGCCCAGCCCAGAGAGGGGCCAGTGAGATGGAACGCACCCAGGCGGCACTGTGGTTTGGAAATCTCAGAAAGTGGAGGAAAATGTCCTGGACAGAACATCTCCCCTGACCTCTCATCAGGGCTCCCTATAGCCAGCCTCAGGTCAGTGCCCTGGGCTTCCACGGAGAACTCGTAACTTAAAGGAGATGAGTGAGGGGAAATAAGAAAATTATTTCAAGGGGAAGGAAAGTGGACTGACAGGTCATTCTTGGCAAGATGTTCAGAAATCCTAGGACAATGATTCCAGCTCTACAGAAATCTTTCTAGTCTAACTGAACCTTTTAACACATTCTCTGAGAAAGGGAGACGGTATTGGGTCCCAACTCTCAAATTAGGGTAACTCGAGCTGATTTTATAGATACAGCTCATTAAAGGGACTAATTATGAAGGTGTGGGTGGGTAGAGGGGAACCAGGCACATTATTGCTCAGAGGGCTGAAGCGGGATGGGAGAGGTGACAGGAACCTGACCCAGGTGTTTAGCAGCGCAGAGTGTCCTGGGAGGTCCAGGGCCAAAGCCAGCCTAGGGGACCTATCTTTTCAAGTTGGAGTTCCCTCAGGATACATGCCCAGGTGTGGGATTGCGGGGTCATATGGTAAGTCTATTTTTAGTCTTTTGAGGAATCTCATACTTTTTATTTTTAATTGAAGTACCATCAGTTACAGTGTATCAGTTTCTGGTGTACAGCACAATGTCCCAGTCATGCATGTGCACACATATATTTGTTTTCATTTTTTTCATTAAAGTTTATTACAATATATTGAACATAGTTCCCTGTGCTATACAGCAGAAAACATTTTTTAAAACCTATTTTTATATAAAGCGGCTAACATTTGTAAACCTGAAACTCCCAGATTTATCCCTTCCCACCCTCCTTCCCTGGGAACCATAAGTTTGTTTACTGTTTTCCGTAACGGCTGCACCACCTACCTTCCCAGCAGTGCAGGAGGGCTCCCTGTTCTCCACAGCCTCTCCAGCATTTATCATTTGTGGACTTTTTTACTGATGGCCATTCTGACTGGTGTGAGGTGATAGATACCTCATCGTAGTTTTGATCTGCATTTCTCTGTTAATTAGTGATACTGAACGTGTTTTCATGTGCCCATTGGCCATTTATAAGTCTTCATGGGAGAATTGCTTGTTTAGGTCTCCTGCCCATTTTTTGATTGGGTTGTTTGTTTTTTTAAGTTGTAGGAACTGTTTGTATATTCTGGAAATTAAGCCCTTGTCAGTTGCATCATTTGTAAATGTTTTTTCCATTCCATAGGTTGTCTATCTGTTTTTATGGTTTCCTTTGCTGTGCAAATCTTAAGTTTAATTAGGTCTCATTTATTTTTACTTTTTCTTTTGCTCTGGGTTTGGGAGACTGATCTATGAAAGTATGAGTACAATTTATGTCTGAGAATGTTTTGCTTCTGTTCTCAAGATTCATGGTGTCCTGTACGATGTTTAAGTCTTTAAACCATTTGAGTTTATTTTTGTGTGTGGAGTGAGGGACTGTTGTAAACTCCATTGATGTACATGTGGCTGTCCAATTCTCCCAACACCACTTGCTGAAGAGACTGTCTTTCCTCCATTGCATGTTCTTGCTTCCTTTGTTGAAGACTAACCGTAAGCCTGTGGTTTATTTCTGGGCTGTCTGTTCTGTTCCACTGATCCATGCCTGTTTTGATTACTGTAGTTCTGTAGTTTGTCTGAAGTCTGGGAGGGTTCTACCTCCAGCTTTGTTCTTTTCCTCAGTATTGCTTTGGCAATTCTGGGTCTTCATGATCCCATATAAATTTTGGGATTATTTGTCCTAGTTCTGTGAAAAAATTCCTGGGTAATTCAACAGGAATCACATTAAATCTGTGAACTGTTTTGGGTAGTATGGCCATTTTAACAGTATTAATTCTTCTAATCGAAGAGCATGGGATCTTTCCATTTCTTTAAATAAATCATCTTTAATTCCCTTAATCAGTGTTTTGTAGGTGTCTGTATAATTCACCTCCTTGGTCAGGTTTATTCCTAAGCTTTTTTTTTTTAATATGATTTTAACAGGGATTTGTTTTTACTTTTCTGATATTCCACTGTTAGTGTAAAGAAATGCAACTGATTTCTGTATGTTACTCTCATATCCTGCTACCTTGCTGAATTCTTTTATCAGCTCTAGTAGTTTTTGTGTGGAGCCTCTGTGGTTTTCTGTATATAGTATCACGTCATCCCCATGTAGTGGCAATTTTACCTCTTCGTCTTAGTGATAGTTTGGATCCCTTTTATTTCTTTTTCTTGTCTGATAGCTATGGCTAGCATTTCCAATACTATGTTGAATAGAAGTGGTGAGAGTGGGCATCCTTGTCTTGTTCCAGATTTTAGTGGGAAGGCTTTCAACTTTTCACCATTGAGTATTATGTTGGCTGTTGAGTTTGCCATAAATAGTTTTTATTATGTTGAGATATGTTTGAGTTTTTATCCTAAATGGGCTGGGTGCTGAATTCTATCAAATGCCTTTTCTACACCTATTGAGATGATCATGTGATTTCTGTCCTATCTTTTGTCAGTGCGGTGTATCGCAACTTTGGGTTTAATCTAGTTAATAACAGTATCTGTTTCATATGATGCTGTGAGAATTAAATGAATTCTTGCACGTAAAAACTTGGAACCAGGAGACTTGGAAGGGCAATGCTGGGGTAGCCAGAAGTACAGGAATATGAACAGGTGGATATAAAGTTATTAAGACAGGAACCTAGAATATTGTAGATATCCAATAGATTTTTATCTTTTTAAGTTGAATTTTATCTTTTTAGTTGACTGTAGTTTAGTTTCTGGTGTGCAGCAAAGTGATTCAGCTATACATTTACATACATACTCTTTTCCACTGTGGTTCATTACAGGATATTGAATATAGTTCCCTGTGTGATACAGTAGGACCTTGTTGTTTGTTTTGTATATAGTAGTTTGTATTTGCTAATCCCAAACTTCTAATTTATCCCCCTACCCCCTTAGTAATCGTAAATTTGTTTTCTATGTCTATGACTCTACTTCTGTTTTGTAAATAGTTCATTTGTGTCATATTTTAGATTCCACATATAAGAGATGTCATATGGTATCTATCTTTCTCTTTCTGACTTACTTCACTTAGTATGAGAATCTCTTGGTCCACCCATGTTGCTGCAAATGGCATTATCTCATTCTTTTTTATGGCTGAGTAGTACTCCGTTGTGTACACACATACCACAACTTCTTTATCCAGTCATCTGGCGATGAATATTTAGGTTGCTTTCATGTCTTGGCTATTGTAAATAGTGCTGCTGTGAACACTAGGGTACATGGTGTCTTTTTGAATGAGAGTTTTCTCCAGATACGCACCCAGGAGTGGGATTGCTGGATCATATGGTAACTCTATTTTTAGTTTTTTAAGAAACCTCCGTACTATTCTCAATACTGGCTGCACCAATTTATATTCACACTAACACTGTCGAAGGGTTCCCTTTTTTTCCCCCACCCTCTCCAGCATTTGTTTTTTGTAGACTTTTAAATGATGGCCCTTCTGACTGATATGAGGTGGTACTTCAGTGTAGTTTTGATTTCCATTTTGCTAGTAATTAGAGATGCTGAGCCTATTTTGTGTCTGTTGCCCTTATGTGACATCCAGTAAATGTTTGCAGCCATTCCAATTAGATAAAAATAAAATATATTTGAACAGAAACAGAAGACTAGAAGACGGTGACAAATAATAGTAACAGTGGTTATCTTTAGAATATTAAGAGGCAGGAGTGGGAGTGGTTTTTCTCCTTTGTTACCATTCTGTGATTTAAAATTATCTACAACGTGGACTGCAGCATGTAAATCAATGAAATTAGAACACTCCCTCACACCATACACAAAAATAAACTCAAAATAGCTTAAAGACGTAAACATAAGACACTATAAACCTCTTAGAAAGAAACATAGGCAAAACATTATCTGATATCAATCTTAGCAGTGTTCTCCTAGGGCAGCCTACCCAGGCAACAGAAAACAAAAGCAAAAATAAACAAATGGGACCTAAGTAAACTTAAAAGCTTTTGGACAGCAAAGGAAACCATAAGGAAAACAGACAGACAGTCTACAGAATGGGAGAAACCATTTGCAGACAATGAGACTGACAAGGGCTTAATTTCCAGAACATACAAAGTTGTATTTCCAGCTCATACAGCTCAGTAACAACAACAAAAAAACAAGCAGCCCAGTCCAAAAATGGGCAGAAGACCTAAACGACCACTTCTCCAGTGAATACATACAAATGGCCAATAGGCACATGAAAAAATGCTCAGTATCGCTAATTATCAGAGAAACGCAAATCAAAACTACAGTGAGGTATCACCTCACACCAGTCAGAGTGGCCATCATTCAAAAGTCCACTAATGATAAATGCTGGAGAGGCTGTGGAGAACAGGGAACCTTCCTACACTGTTGAGAATATAGTTTGGTGCAGCTGTTCTAGAAAACAGTATGGAGATTCCTTAAAAGACTAAAAATAGACTTACCGTATGATCCAGCAATCCCACTCCTGGGCATATATCTAGAAGGAACTTTAATTTGAAAAGATACATGCACCCCAATGTTTCTAGCAGCATTATTGAAAATGGCCATACATGGAAACAACGTAAATGTCCATTGACAGATGAGTGGATAAAGAAGTTGTGGTATATTTATACAGTGGAATACTACTCGGCCATAAAAAAGAATGCCATTTGCAACAACATGGATGGGCCTGGAGATTGTCATTCTAAGTGAAGTAAGCCAGAGAGAGAAGGAAAAATACCACATGATATAACTTACATGTGGAATCTTAAAAAAAGACAAATGAACTTATTTACAAAACAGAAACAGACTCACAAACATAGGAAGTAAACTTATGATTATGGGGGGGAAGGGATAAATTGGGAGTTTGAGATTTGCAGATACTAACTACTATATATAAAATAGATCAACAGCAAGGTCCTACTGTATAGCACAGGGAACTATATTCAACATCTTGTAATAACCTGTAATGAAAATGAATATATATTTATATGTAACTGAATCACTATGCTGTACACCAGATATTAATACAATGTTGTAAACTGAATATACTTAAGTTTAAAAAAGATATATATAATTAATAAATAAAAATGTCTGCAACAAACATAATAAATGTTATAATCTGGAAAAAATAACCAATGTTTTTAATAAATGCTGAAAACCATTAATATTTTTCATTTCATAAAACATCTTTTGTTGACATTCTACAAATGATACCATCCAGTAATGTCCCAATACTTTCTTCTTGTGAAGACAGTTTATATATCTGTAAAAATAAAAGACAGATGACATGCTGAAATATTCATGCACTACTAATTTTCATTATACAAACATGTATATGTGGAATATTTATTACGCAATTATTGGGATAATCATGTGAAATCACAATGTGATTAAAGTATACAAAGTAGATGGCAACTGGTCACTTATGTCAAATGTTCCCTTTTAACTGCAGTTACGGTGATAGCTATAAACACAGAGGCAAATCTGTACCAATTTTAAAAGCATACGTTTAGTCATAAATTTCATACTGTAGTTATTTTACATGTCAAACATAGTACGTAAGCTTGATATTTAAAGTTATCTATTCTTTTTAAAAGAATGTGTTTATCAGCTAAATTTCTAATTTATCTTACATAAAACCTGCATCTTCCAATTCTTTGCATCTATATTTTTCAAGTAATTTCAATTAATGTTTCTTAAAAGCTAAGAAAAAAATAGAAGCACTGATGATCAATAAGCAAACAGTATTATTCCACATTTATCACACTCTTTCTAAAAATGTGGATTCACAAACCTTTTTCACTTCTGTAATATTTGTTATTTCAGGGAGATTTTCCAGAGAAACTTGATGACCTTCCACCTGAGATACTAGGTCTTCTTGATTTATTTGTTTTTCTCCCTCTTCAATATAAGTGATTAGAATTGAAGTGTCATTTGCCGAGATGCCAAATTTCTTCAGAGCCTCTGAAATCTAACAGAAAAAAAGAGAAAAGAAGAAAATTAAACACCAGTAGTTTCAACATCTGAAACCCCTCTCCATTTGCACTCTTCCTGGTCAGATTCTTGTTTTTCATATCCTAACAGCCCTTTCCACCTGTAGTTTTCCTCAACTGTTCCTTCCCAACATCCGCCAGCTCTGCCTCCAGAGCCCCCGCTCACGGCAGCACCGCACTCCCGCGGGCCCGGCCGGGCTTCTCGCTGTGGAGCGCTAACACCGCCTCCCTTGGACCCAGGTGGCCCCTGAGCTGCGTACTCCTGCCCTGCAGCCAGCCTGGGCTGTCTGGGGATCCTGTCATTTCATGCTTTTTGGCCTGTGCTCACACTCTGTCCTCTGCCCGGAGTGTCCTCATCTTTCAAGGTCCAGTTCAAATGTGACTCCCTTCCGCCTTCCTCCTTACAGAATGGACTGCTGCTTTGTCGCCACCAGAGCTCTGCATTATCATTCCCATTACGCCAGTTATCTCAGGGCATTTAAACTTCTGCCTGTTCACCTGCCTTCCTCAGGAACGTATGTTTCTTCTGACCCTCAAACTGGGACAGGGACGAGCTCAACAGATGCTTATGAATCACACGGTCTCTTGGATTATTTCCATGATCTCAAAGAAACAGTGTTTTATCCAGTAATTTTCCCCCAGGTACTAGGGGATAGTAGGACCATGCCTTTTACAAACATTTCAAACATCTGTATTTTACACCATGCTGTGGGTTTCCTAGTTTTTCTCTTGACGATTTAGCAGTTGGTTATATTAATAGTAGTAGTAATATTAACACTTCATCAGCAAAATTACAGCTTTTGGTGTTTTATTTGCATGCCCCAGGTGGAATGTTTTTAGCTTAGTAACTGATTACTAACAGTATCTCAAACCACAAACTCTTCCTACACACTGGCTGTGTGAGTGAGCCTGTGTTCAGGGGTGTTCCAGGCATCAGGCCTCTGGTATTCGGAAAAGACATGGATTCTACCTTTAAAGACTTTATCGGGAGAATGAACCATGTACATGGTAACAGGCAAATACCCATGCCTGACTTTTATCGTTCAGATTTACATGCCACTTAGAGTGAGCTTCCTGACTATACGGTAAGAAGGACAAACAAAACTACCTACACGTAATTTAGCTCAACTTTTGTTTACTCATATGTGAAGTGACTCCAAAGCTTATTTGTCTACTAAGAGGCAGTGCTAAGCCTCAACTCTCCGTCCAGAGCTCTCTTCACTATTATTTTGGTTTGTTACTAAGAACAGGCTCCAACCCAATGCTGAGCAACACACAGGCGATCATGCCAAGGTCAACAGATAGAAAGTAAATTCCATATTAATTACATTGTTAGTTGGGGAAAGATTGAAAATAATTTCAGTAGATAGAGTTCTTGTCTTCATTTTTCCCAGTTTGTAGAGGTGAACTGCTTTGTTTGCTGCCACAAGTATCTGAAATGGATCCACAATCTACCAAAGAGAACAAAAAGAATTACACACACACAGTCTGGAGTCCTCAAAGACGTATGCCCTGTCAAGGTAACTCCAGTGCCAGTCTGTTTCACTTCATTACAATTCCTGTGGTATTTTCAAAATCTCAAGGGCCTGGGTGTTCAGAAAATCATAGAATTTTAAAGCTGCAAGCAACTTAGATAAACAGTAAAAACATTTTCAAAGTACACTTATTGAGAGCTATTATTATGGGAAAGGTCACATTCTAAACATTTGCCTCCATTTTCTGTAGTTCTCAAAACCACCTATGATATCGTGTCATTACTCACGTGCCACAGGTGAGGAAACCAAGGCAAAGAAAGGGCTGGATCCCAGCTCTGTCACTTACCACCCAGGGAACTTGGGCAAATTCCTTAGTGCTCTATCTGTTGGATGCAGATAATCACAGCACTTCCTTCACAGGGTTGTTGTGAAGATTAAGTGAGTTAGCAGTGTCCGTACGGAACTTAGAACAATACTAGGAACCAAAGCAGCACTGGATAAAGGTTGGCTACCACTCGCTCAAAGTCCTAGTAAGTGGCATGTCTGGGACAAGTCCTGGTAAGTGGTTGTACAGCATGTGCTCGTAACCATTATGCGATGCCTACTTTACATCCTAGCTCAGATGAGAAGACAGAGACCCAGCGTCTGCCATCACACCAGAGCCAGACCGCCTCTCACATCTCCTAGGGCAGGGCCTGGCCCTTGACTCTCAGGCTATCAAGACAACCACCTTAGGCTAACCTGTAACATCATCACCCATAACAAAAAGTTATCATAGTCCTAATCTCTCCGTAGAGCTCACGCATCCCCACGCGTACTTACCACTGTAGGGTTTATTAATGAGCCATCAATGGCACTTTCCATGGCCTTTTTTCTCAAGTCTCCAGCATTTTTTACATCTTTAAATAACAGAAGGGTCACTCTGTATTCAGGAAATAGGTCCAGCTGATGCGTTAGCTGCATTTCCTAGGTAAGCAGGATGCAACTGCACGAGACCAAAAGACAACATTGTAAATCATAATAAACAAATATCCTTACTAACGAGTAAGTTAAAATAACTTTAATAATAAGACGGAGAGCTCTTAAACTAGAAAAATCCATCCAATAGCACATTTGGCATCCTCGAGATACTGTCTTCCTAACCCTGCTGAGCAGTTCCTAGCTTCCTTCCCATTCCTGGGAAAGGCTCAAGGTTGCCGCCTGGTCCCCTGGTTGTGCAGACAAGGCAGGCTCTGGTGCAAGGATGAGGGGCTCCAAGAGACAGCGAGGAGCAGAACACTGACAGGTTTTTAGACCACGGGTTACTTACGGCAGTGATGAAACCTCACTCCAACTTAGCCTTTTCAGCTTCCTGATCTCACCATGCTGTTTACACACTAGCAGCACCTAGACGCAAATATAAAGGGAAAAAACAATCTTATGGACTAAAGTACAGCTTGACTCAAAGCTATTCATTTCACACATGGGAATTTAAGCAGAGAGGGTACAATTCTTAAACAAAAATACTGGCCCTTTACAAACATAAATATAACAAGAAAAGGACAGGGTGTATACAAAGACACAAAAGAAGCATAAAAGACAACTTAAGTAACTAGAAAGACATAATCACATCCTCGAATGGAAAAACGAAGCACTGCAAAAATTTGATCTTTAAAACAATTTCAATCAAAGCCTTAATGAGAGACTTGGGTCAGGCAATTTGATAGGTTCATTTTAATCTTTTTACCTAGCAGGTTCCATTTCTAGCATTTTTTTCAAGAAATAAATCGGCAACCTGGAGATTGATGTAATAAGATGTCCTCGTCATCCTAACAGTAAAAAGCTGAAAACAACTCACCTAACTAGTAGGTTTGGTTATTACTGAACAACCACTAAAAACTGGAGTCTTGAGGAGCAAAGAATGTGTAAAAATAGCAATTAATACATTATGAAGTAAAAACATTTGATTGGAAAACAAAACACAAAATGTGGCATAAATTGTGGATTTTAAAAAAGATACACAAAAAGAAAAAATATTGAAAGGAAATACAACAAAAAATTATCTTTGACTTGCTGGAATTATATCGGACCTTTTCTGTTACAATCAGGGGGGAAAAAAAAGAATATTTGTGAATAATGTCCTGGCTCACAGCAATTCAGTCTTTATTGTCACAATAATGCCCAATGGAAAAAAGATAACATACTCTATTACACAAAAAAGTATACATAATTTATTAAAAATTATACAGATATGTAAATAGATATTACATAAAATACATAAAAATTACAGATAGAATGTATACCCAATTATACAAACAGATGCACACACACACAAAAAAACATGAAGGAAGCACACCAAAATGTGGCCGTTTTGGGCAGTAAAATTGTAGGTAACTTTATTGTCCTCTATAAAAAATATTGTTGTGTGTATGTTCTAAATTTTCTACAGTGAGCATGTGTTGCCAACTGATGTCTCCCAAGGCCCTGAGACCCCCACTCTTGGGCTCTCAGATGTCCACCTGCAAACCCTCAGGAAAAAAAAACCAAAGTGCACCCTTTTCTGACATGTGATCCCATAGCAGAATCAATAGTCCTGGGAAATGGCTAGCCTCATAATAGTGCAGGCTGACTTGTCTCTGCCCATGGTTCCTCCTTATTGGCTCTTCATGGACCCTCACCCATAACCAATCAAAAACCTGTGCATGAGCTGATCATGCAGCCCAGCCCTCTCTGTTCACCAACCCCTTCCCATAAAAGACCTCAGCAGCCCACCCTGGGTGTTCACACAGGCACCTCTAGTCTGTGTGGCCCGCTGCTGCCTGTAGCAGTGTATCTATTAAACTTTTCATTTATGTATGTATGTATGTATGTATGTATGTATGTATGTATGTGAACAATGTTTATTCCAGGAAGAGCAACTCAGTGAGATAAAACCATTTTAAAATCTACATATATGTAGTGTTCATTTACATATAGGTACTAAGAACAGTTTAGAGCTTTAGCTTTTAAAACTTACATACTTTTAAACTTTTCCTTTGTTTCTTAAATTTTCCTTTGTCTTTGGTAAATTCTTTTACCACTCACAACATCGGCCTGCTGCTCTCCCCAGCAGAGCACACACAAAGAAATGCATACATATAATCAGGGAGGAAAAAAATGTTTGTGGTTTTTACACTAAGGGATAAAGGACCCCTAGCAAACGTCAAAATAGTTTGGTTTTGGTCTCTATTATTCACTCACTTAGGCCTGGAACTTAGTATCATCATTTGATACCTTTGACTCAAATCCCTTATCTACTCCAAAAGTCTTGTCAATTTTTAAATATCTTTTTGACCAGTGCATTTCTCTCCCATACCCACTGCCACTACTGTAGGCCACCACCTCTCATCTACAGCTGTGACCTCTTAGAAGTGGTTGCCTCAAAAGGAAACAGAGGATTCTGGGGGGCCTCCCTGGTACAAATATTTTCTGTGCCCCCTTTCCTTGTTTGTAGGAAATACGCTTCATTCAGCCTCCCTGACCTTCCCTGTGTTCCAAACGGCAGATTCAAACAGTTGCTAATCAGGGAAAGGAGAGAATGTACGGGCAGGAACTGTCAAGAAACAACAGTGCAGCCTTGGGACAGGGTCCTGGTTTTTCCTCAAGGGATATACACAACAATGCCCATGAGTTCTTCTGCAGGAACAAAGGCTCTGACCCAGGTGGAGGAAGGCAACTCAAGGCTGAACACCCGATTCCCGGAACTCTGCCACATTACCTCATCACCTGCCAATCAGAAGAAAGTCACACACCCTGCAGCCCTCATCCCAGATTTTGCCTTTAAAAACTTCTAAACTTCTTTACAAAAGCCACCAGGGAGTTCAGGTTTTTCAGGCATGAGCCACCCCTTCTTGCTTGGCCCTGCAATAAATCATTCTCTGCTCCAAACTCCTTTCCATTTATTTGGCCTCACTGTGCCTGGGGCACAGGAACATTTGTTCCGTAGCAATTCCTGCCCTTCTATCATCCAGCCTCCACCTGGGGGGTCAAAGTAATCCCTTCAAAATAACCAAAATTTCCCTTCTGCTGCTCTTACGATAAAGCCCCTTTAAGTCAAGGCGTTCCAAGGTAGGACCCGGGCCCTGCCTCCGTCTCCTGCTGCCTAGCGCACCCGCCCCCAGACCGCGCTCCTCCCGCCACCGCCGCAAAGGCCTGTTCAGCCTCCAGTCTCCCACGTTCCCCCTCGTCTCCGACTCCGGGGGACAGCCAGTTCTCCCGACTCAATCTCCCCTCCCTCAGCTCGCCCCTAAGAGTCCATTTAGCAGCGCGCCCAGAGCCGCAGGACTAGCTCCCTGTTCTCGGAGCTCCTTCTCAGCCCTTGTCACCACTTTGGTGAGCGCGGGCGGATCGCGATGAGGAACCGCCGCTGGACTGCACCCCCCCCCCCCAAGAAGGGAGAGTCGGCCCCGGTCCGGCTGCGCTCCCGGGGCCGGGCCGAGGGCGCGCGGGAGAAACAAGGGCGCGGGGAGCCACAGGCAGGACTGGGAAATCGGGGCCACGGACGCCAGCGCGCCGGGAGGACTCACCGCCGCGTCCCCGGTCCGCCCCACGAAGCCGTCCCCTCGGAAGCAAGGGCTTCGACTTCCGGGGGTTCGGCCGGAGCCGCCGCGTCTTTCCGCGTCCCCTGCGGAGGAAGGGTCTCCGCCGCCCCCCCCTCCCCCCGCGTGAGTCCCGTCAGCGGCTGGAAGGAGAGCCCGGCTCCGCCCGCCACTTCCGCCGGGGAGGCGGCCCGGCCCGAGGCTGCGAGTGCCCGCCTCGTCCTCCAGCCAGGCAGCCGTGGACGAGACGCCCCGTTTCTCCCGGGCAAGGTGTTGGCCCGGGGGAGCTCTACGTACGTCTCCGCTGCCCGAGATTCAGCGTCATCCCCGGGCGTATCAGCCTCCAGAGGAGGCGGCAAGCCTCTGAACAGGATGAGAGGGTTATGTAGAGAATTATTTCCCACGTTCTTTATGGTCGGGGCTCGTCTTGGTCAATACTTTTTCTCTTTATACAAAAACGGTAAATAACAAACAGCTGTAGGATAGATACGTGCTACGGAGAAAAAAACAGAGGAAAGAGGGAATGCCAGGCCATGGGTATTACTGTTTCAAATAGGATGGTTAAGAAAGAGCTCACCAAAAAGGGCCATTTGAACAGCGACTGGAGGTCTGGAAGCAAGTTCTGTGTATTTGGGAGAGCAGCAAAGAGTTCAAAGGCTCTGAGACAGATACGGCCCTAGCCTATTTAAGGAAGAGCAAAGAGAACAAGCAAAGAAAAGTGTGGCTTGAGCACAGTGGGAATACATATATACAAAATAAATCAGCTTTTCAACTTTGGATTTTCAACTTTGACTGCCTTAATCTTAAGGACAAAAAGACAGGCAAAGGTCACCAGATATTTCAAGATCACATCTAACAGGAGAGAGGCATCAACAAACAGGAAAAGATAAAAATTCAAAAACAGCTGATGGAGCAGAAGAAACTTAAAAACCGGTAACCTTAGAGAAGGAAAAGATAATACATTAGTTAAAAAATAAGTTAAAAAATGCTGGGGAAAAAATGCCATTCAGGAAATAAGAGCTAACTCTTAGAAATAAAAAAATACATAGCGGAAAAAACATGTATATAATATACAGCAGAAAACCTAAATAATTAACAGAGAGTAGAAAATAAAGCTGAGGAAATTCTGATTTTAAAAAAGAAAGGGAAAGAGATTAAAAGTGGAAAATTAAAAAGACAATTAACTTGGAGGTACACTTCAGAAAATCCAATAGTCAACTTACTAGTTCCCCAAAAAGAAAATAGGATAAGATGAAAAGAAAGTTTTCCAAAACCAATGCACATTCAGGCCAGACTGAAAGGCCTCACTTAGTATCTAGCACTATGAATTTTAAAAATACCCACACTAAGGTATAGCATGAAATTTCAGGACACCTGAGATAAAGATCCTAAAGGTTTCAGAAAGAAAATATTACAGGTCACAAGTAAAAGTTCTGGAATCAGAATAGCACAAGGTTTCAAACAGCAACTATGAGCAATGGAAAACAATGTACAAATGCATTTAAAAGTGTACAGCCTGTCAAACTATCAATGCAGGAAAAGAATAAAATAAGCCCCTTTCAGACATGCCAAAGCCTCAAAAGATTTACATCCCATTAATCCTTCTTGGAAAGCTATGGGAGGATGTTCTCCACCAAACAGGGCAGTAAACCGGGAAAGCAGCAGCTATGGATCCAGGAAACAGCAGAGGGACGTAGTAATGCCCAGGGCGAGGGCAAGGAGAAGTCCCAGGGGAGAGCTATGCCCCAGGTGTGGAGAACCACCAGGGTGCCTGCCATGGGTTGAGTTGTGCCCAGACAAAAGTCGTATGTTGAAGTCGTCCTAAGCACCAGGGCTTCAGAATGTGGCTGTATTTGCAGATAGGGTCTTGAAAGAGGTAAGTTTAAATGGGGTCATTGTGGGGGCAGTAGTGCAATATGACTGGTGAGCTTATAAGAGGAAACCTGGACACTGACATAGAGGGAAGACCACGTGAAGACCAAGGGAGAAGGCAACCATCTAAACAGGTCAAGGAGAGAGGCGTCCGAAGAAACTAGCCCTGCCAGCACCTTGATCTCGGACTTCCGGCTTCCAGAACCGTGAGAAACTACCCGTCGTTTAGGCCGCCCAGCCTGCGGTCCTTTTTTAAGCAGCCCTGGCAAACTAATACAGTGCCCAGCCTGGAGTAGGTCAAGAGGCCTCCAGGAAAGATTTCAAGCAAAAAAGAATCTGATGTGTTTATCCTATCCATGTTAGGAGAAATGTTACAGTGGTGTTGGAGATTTGGAGGATGAATTAGTGATGGGTCCATAGGAAAAGATGGAAAAAAAAAAGGGCAAAAACAAAGGGGACGAAAGTGGTTAAGAAAGGAAATATCATCATGGTACACCATGGCTCAGAGGTGAATGGCATTTACCTAGCAGATAACGTGAACTTAGAATACTGATTTAACTGAAAGTTGGGAAACAGCTATACTGAAAAGATGATGGGGGAAAGAGGATGTGAATGAGCTAAGTCCTCATCCTCCACAGCAGGAAGTCAACAGATAACATTAAAAAGAGAAACATCAAGCAGTGGCAATATAAGCACAGTACTTAAATATGGAGGCAAATATTAGAAGATAATGCAAAAAATACTTCAAGTGCTTGCATCTGGGGAATGACAGGGAAGGGCAGGGTGCTGATGGGAAGACTACTCTCACAGCAATCTCAGTAGAACTATTTGAATTTTAAGCTACTTGTATGTTTTTTTTTTAAATAAAGATAAACATTGTAAAAGATTAAGTAAACCACTAAAGACCTTTACAAAAGAGTGTTCCTGGTCCCTTTAGCCAGAGGACTTTCTATGGTGCGATGTGAGAAGCCAGAACCATAGTGTGTTGAAGAATAAGTGAGACACAAGGTAGCGAAAGGAGACTGGTTTTCAACAAGCCATGCTGATAACTGACATGAGAAGGGACAGAAAGGACAAAAGGATCGACGAAGGTTCTTGAAGGTGGTGGTGCTTTTGTGATGACGCTTCTGCTAGCAGTGTCCTCCTCAGGGACTGCTTGCCAAGGGACTCCTTAAAACTGTCAGACTAGCTGGACTCCTGTACTGGATTCCCGTACTTGCCCCTGATTGTTCTTTTTTTGGCCTCACCCGTTGTCTTGCTCCAACTTCTTTCCAAGTGAGCATTCACGATGTATCCTGGGGAACAATTCCACAAGAGCAGAGCTTTTAGCAAGAAGAACTCTTGTATCTCTGTTAAGCGTGGCGGGCAGAAAAGAACTTTCTGAGCCATCACTCAGATGAAGGGTAGCAAGTGACTGAGCTCATCAGATACAGAGCAGGGAGCGGATGAGTTAGGGCACCTCCTTAGGGTCAGGTTCCACATGATGTTCACATACAAAAGAAAGCAGAGAAAATAACACATGCAGTGTCTGACTTTCTATGATACAAACCTTCAAAATCAAGAGGCTTAAAAAAAAAATGAAGCAAATTTGCCCAAGTACTCATCAAATACCTACCAAGGCTTATGATGTCATGATGGTCAGACAATTCCTTGAGCAAATAAAGGTTTCTGGCTTCCTCTGCAACTAAAACTAATGAACACCTCCCAAGTGATCCATCTGTGTGTTCCAGAGGTAAACCAGAAGAGACAACTTAGCGAACGTCAAGGTCAAGGCGCCACTCCTCCGTGAGAGGCAAGTGGAGAAAGATCTCAGCAGGTTGTGTTCGACACAGAAGCAGTAACACAAGGAGCCATGCGAGTCTTCCCAGATATTCCAGGCTTTAAATGTTGCATCCTATTCTGTTCATCAAGCAACCTTTATAGCCTGTAAAAGTTTTCAGGTTGTCTGAATACTTCTACCAGCTGGTAACAATTACCTTGTCCAGTAAATTACCCAGCATTTAGCATTTAGGTTTATCAATCAGCCTCTCTTGCTCAGTTGACAATCAATCCCTAAAAGTTGATCCATTCCTGTCTTAGATGGCATCTCTGATAATGCAGTGAAAAGAAGTTGGTCAAATCCCACAATAGAAAGAAAGAAATATCTAATCACAAAAACACTACAACTAATTACAAATAATGATTAGGTTCTAAAGAGATTGTCTCCTAGGTAGATTTTAATAGAAATCTTGAACAGTTACAGGGAGAAAAAGGACACCCTTAATCACTGGATCAATAGAACATGACAAAAACCCCAAACATTTCTGCACACACACACCAATAGCACAACTCTAGTCAGAAGGAAATACATGGGGAAAAAAAGAAGGAAGTACAAAGTAAAGGAAAACAGAATTTTAAAAAATAATTTACGAGGGAAGTTCTTTATTACTTTTATTAATTCTAAAATGTCATCTTCCTTTAAAAAAATTTAAAATTGGAACGACAGATTATTTTCTTCACTGCTGTAAATACTACAAAGTTACCAGCAGAGAGGTGCATATCACAATTTTCCCTTAAGCTTGCATGTCTCAGGGAGCAATAACAGATTATAAACCTCGTTTGACCTGATCTTATAAAAAGTCCCTCCAGCCATCTTCAGTCCTGTGTCTCCAGACAGATCTCCAGGGTAGGTCTGTGTCACTCCGTCCATCCACAATAGGCCGAGTAGGGCAGTCTGTAGTAACTGCCAGGATACCACCTTCTGTTCTGGGCTGCTGGACTGGCATTTGGCTTTACGTTCCAAGAGTACCTCCTCTGTAAATAGTTCTCTCCAGGGGGACCAGGAGGAGGAATATGGCCTCTCTGGTAAACGTTCTGATTCTGTGAAAATGTTCTTAAACAAAACAAAAGTAATAAACTATTCTTAGCTTTAATAAAATACATAAGCTTTATAAAATAATACATAGACACTCTGGTTCTACTGTTTTCTACCTGTGTGATTTTAGCAGGCAAAATTGCTTAATCTTTGGATTTCTTAGTTGTTTATAAAATGGAGCTGATAATACTTCCCATCTTCCTGGGTTGTTCTGAAGGTAAATTTAAGATGATGTATTTAAATTACCCACCACAACACCCTGACACACTGTAGTTTCTAGAAGTCTTTCCACCTTTCCCTATAGAGATAAATGCCTACACTATTCTCATCAGATACTTTCCAAGTCTGGAAGGGATGATATGAAACAGAAGCTATTTATTTCTGAAAACAGAAACTTGCTTTCACTTTACAAATAAATACACAGATAAATCAATTATCAAGTGTAGAAATTCTAGCCATGGCATGTACAACAAACTTGGAAAATTAAAATTTGTTTCAAAAGCAAGATCAGGAAAATCTAATATGATCATAAAATAGGAAATCTGGAAATCTGACAAGTAAACACGCCCCCCCCATCCTACTTAATCTGATTAAACTGGTTCATGCCTCCTTTTGGTCTATTTCTCCCTAGCATCTTTTCTGACTGTTGAATCATAACCTGTTGTTTTCACTTATCGTAAGTGAGCTATCACTTTCAATGGCTTTATAAAATTATCATAGTATAGATATAATAATTTACTTGGCTATTTTTCACTGTTAGAAATACAAGCTGCTACCAATTTTTCCACTACTGCAAATGATGCTGGGATTAATGTCTCAGAACATATACCACTGTATCCTGAGCGCCTAGTCCAGTGTCTGATACATAGTAGGGAGTTTGAGAAATGTGGTGAATGATTTAAATGTAGCTTTTCCCATATTTTGAAGGATTTGCTTAGTCTCAACATAGAATTACCATGTATGAGCATGTTTATGGCTGTGACAGTTATGTTTCAAAGGAGCTATATCACTTTCCAGTGCCACTGGCAACACAAGCACCATCTTTTTAAAATGTTTACGTCTTCTAAAAATGCCAGGGGGAGGGTAGAGCTCAGCGGTACAGCGCGTGATTAGGACGCACAAGGTCCTGGGTTCAATCCCAGTACCTATGTTAAAATGAATGAATGAACAAACCTAATTACCTACCCTCCCCCCAAAACAATAAAAATGCCAACATCGTTTTGAAAGTTTAAAGATTACAATGTGCTGAAGTATTTTATTAACTCGTGTACTAATCAACAACAATCCCAAGCTATATGTTGTTAAAATTTTTACTTACAATATTATTAAAGTTTCCATCTGACTGATGAGAAAATAGAAATTTAGAGATCTTACCCAAGATCGCACAGAGGGTGAAGAGCAGAGCCAGGATGCAAATGCAGGTCCAACCTGACAGCCACTACCCTGGGCTGTCTTATCAGAAACAGTTGCTAAATTAACAGGCAAAGAATAGTACCTTGCTAGTTTAACTGAGCTTTTCCCCATTTCCCAAGCAAATATATGTTTGTGATTTATGTGTTCAACTCCTTTACACATTTCTCTACTGAAATTTTACTGTTTTCCCTACAATTTGTGTTTACCCTTAAATAACAACCTTCCTTATTCTGAAAACTATACCAGTACCACTGTAGCCTAAGAATAAGAGCTCACTTCGGGTGCGCGCGTCAGATTGCTGGCTTAGACCAAGCTCAATAATCCATAAAAATCTCCAAGTCCTTTTCCCAGTTGCTTCTGAAAAGTCACGTATTCTCTGTCCTATACTTGATTTTCCAGCCCTAAATGCAAAATATGGAGCAAATGGTACCTCTTGGTTGACACTGACCAGCAAGGAAACACTAATTCTTCACTATTATCATAATGTATTTGTGTTAGTTTATAATATTAATTTCTATTTCAATTCTATAAACAAGGAAAGCAGAGATACCTTACTGACTGCTGAAAATCCTGGGTCTTGGTGTAGAAATGCCGAGAAGGTGGTGGGTAACCTTGGGTCCAGTGGAGGTTATGCCTAGGTCCTTGGTTAACAGACCTGTAAGGGGTGTGGACTGGTCCCATCATATGTGCTGAGTCTTCAAAACCACTTGATCTTGATATACTGGAATCTTGATTCCTCAAAGAGAGTGTTTCCACACAATATTACTGGTTTCCAAATTTAGCAGCCAATTTAGTTGACTACATTTTGGCCCATGAAAGTAACAATCCCATCCTCCCCAAATTCCTATTTGTTCAGGTTTCCCAGAGCAAGTAAACAAACAAGAAGAATGGTTACGTGCAACTTAAATGATACAAAACTACATCTCCCTGACCACAGCTACTACGCATAAAATGCCACTTACTTTCTCATGGGACCATTTCGAAGGTCTTCAATGTAGTTTTGTCTTTCTAAGCAATGTCCTCAGCACCTATTGAATACTGAGTCCACACAATATTACTGGTTTCCAAATTTAGCAGCCAATTTAGTGACTACATTTTGGCCCATGAAAGTAACAATCCCGTCCTCCCCCCATTCCTATTTGTTCAGGTTTCCCAGAGCAAGTAAACAAACTACAAGAAGAATGGTTACGTGCAACTTAAATGATACAAAACTACATCTCCCTGACCTCAGCTACTACGCATAAAATGCCACTTACTTTCTCATGGGACCATTTCGAAGGTCTTCAATGTAGTTTTGTCTTTCTAAGCAATGTCCTCCGCACCTATTGAATACTGCAGAGTGGATGAACTGTTAGAAATAACTGTACAAAAAGCAAACCTCTCCCAGCGAAAGCAGATCAAAGCTGAAATCCACCAACTGATTAGTCAGGCTGTTATATCTCGCTATTTCCAGATACAGAAACTTTTGGTAAAAGGTCAGAACAAATGAATTAGAAACTTTCTTTTTTTCCAAAATTTGAGAAATCCATCTACATTTCTACCTTCAAGTTTTATAAAAAGGGAATAATAGTGACACCCTCATACTTACATTCAATTGCATCATCTGGCCTCATGCCTTCTACATCAATCAAGTATCTAACAAAACAACGTAATTTGAGTCATTTGTAAATAAAAAGAAAAAAATCAAATTTTTGCAAAAAAGGTCCAATTTTACTTTATAGAGGTAAAAAAATCTTAAGAAAATATCAGCACATCTAATCAATGATTTATTAAAGACTGATATACCATGACTACAAAAAGGCTTTATGCCAAGGATGCAAGAATGACTCAACTGTAGAAAGTCTATTAATATAATTGTTTATATTCATACAACAATTTAATTAATAAATGAAAGAGAATAAAATACAGAACCAATCTGACAGATGTTTAAAAGGTATCTGATAACTGACAGCAGTCAGCTTTGATCAAAATGCTTTGTAAACTAAACAAACAGACTCGCAGACTCAGTAAACTATCTTGTGGTTACGGGGGGGAGGGGGTGGGAAGGGATAAATTTGGGAGTTTGAGATTTACAAATGTTAGCCACTATATATAAAAATAGATTTTTAAAAAAGTTTCTTCTGTATAGCATAAGGAACTGTGTTCAATATCTTGTAATAACCTTTAATAAAAAAATGAAAACGAATATATGTGCGTATATGCATGACTGGGACACTATGCTGTACCCCAGAAATCGACACACTGTAACTGACTGTACCTCAATTAAAAAAAATGCTTTGTAAACTAAAAAAAAAGGAGACAATATGACAGAGTATTCACTGAGAACTCACAAATAAAAGACAAATTGGGAAAAATATCAACATCATATCTAAAAAACGCCATCTAACCAACCACAGGAGAAGCTAGCGATCGCCATGACCGAGAGCTGCTTCCTTCTCACCCTCATCCTCACCCACCACCAAGCCCTGACAGTGACGTTGCCTAACTCTCTCTAGAATACATCCACATCCTTCCACCCAAGTGACTGCCACACCCTGGTCCAAGCCACCTTACACCCGATTTCTACAAAAGTCTCCTAATTCGCTTCCTTGCTCTCCCATTTTTTTTTTCTCCCTGCAGTGTATTCTCCACTCAGTAGCAAAATGATAGGTTGAAAATGCAAATTTGATTATGTTCCACAAGCTCATCCTCCACAATAAAAAGGTCAATGGTTTTCTTTAACTGTTAAGATACAGTCTAAAACCTGAAACATAAGCCTGCATGATCCAGCTCCTATCCTCACTTCCGGCTGCATTTTTAATGACATCCTCACTCCCCTAGAGCCCCACTTTCCTGGCCAGTTCCATACACAGCGTGTGCTTCCTCTTGCAGGGACCCGTGCTGTTCCTTATGCCCAGAGATCTCTCTCCAATGTCCCTGTCTGGTAAATACCTACTCCTCCTCCAGATGTCAGATGTCAAATATCCCCCCAAATACCTCTGACCTCTAGGATGAGGTCAAACCGTCCTGCTAATATGCATTTCTGACAGGTACCACATCCCTCTCCTGGGTTCTTGTCAGAGTCATAATTCTATGGGCATTTGTGTGATTCTTGAATATCTATTCCCGCTGTAGACTGTCAGAACTCACAAAGGGCAGGCCAAGTCTTTGCTCACAAAATTTCACAAGTCTTCGTGCCAGCACCCAGCACTATGCTGAAACATAACAGATGCTCAATACATATTTTCTGAATGAACAAACATAAATTGGTACAGTGTAGCAACAGCTACAAAAAGCATAAGGGTGTAAATTCTTTGATTCAAAAGTTCTATTCTGAGTGAAGTTATCTGAGACAATAGCATATATATTCAAAGATGCTCACATAGGAATGTTCATTACTTCAATGTTTTAAAATATTAAAAACTTTCCAACATTATATTCATTGGTAAGCAAAGGAAACATGCAGCCTTTAAAAGAGAACAAGGCCTCCAAATATTTTTATAGAAAGATGTCCACCATGTATTAAATTATAAACCAGAATGTCTAAGTATTACACCATCAAATCACCGACTAGACTATACCATTTTACAGAAGGGATCTGAATGTCTGAGGACTTTAGCATCCATGAGGGGGAAGCAGGCATCCTGGAACCAATCCCCTGCAGATTATATTTGTATTTTTTAAGTCTGAAAAAAGTATGTGCTAAATTGTTACTGGTGGTAATATATGAGTGGGAGCAGGATGACTTTTTTCTTCATATATTTCTATATTGATTGCATTTTTTGTATTCAGCTTACAATAGCTTACATTACTACTGTAAACAAGGCAATTTAAACATGATCTGCCTCTCGGGGTTGGCAACTCACCTGCAGATGAGGTAACCAGTCCTGCTTAAACCATGGGTACAGTGGACACCAATAAGTCTGTCTACAAAACAGGCAATATGGAATTAAATGAGTGAAGTGCATACACTAAAAACAAGTTATATAATTTTCTGAAGAATATCATTTATTAGTTACCACAACAATACCACTATCTTGAAAAGGACAAATTCTGAAAAAAAATGTGTTTCTGCAGGAGCATACTATAAAGAATTAACGTAAAGCCAAAATTCATTGTCTCTGGGAAATTTTGCACAGCCTCCAATTAGATGCAATGGCATAAACTGGAGAAGGTCTGGTCAGGCACTAACTGAAACAAACCCATTTGTCTTAATATGGAATGCCCCACAGGAACTGACTTGGCCATAGAAATAAGGAAGTAGGGGGGAAAACAGGCTGCAAGAAGAATGAAATTTGTTTTTGAGTGAAACAAATGGAGTGCCTTCACTTAAAAATTTTTTCTTTCTTTTTTTTTCAAATTTTATTCCTTTATTGCTAACTTTTTTTTTTTGGGAGAGGAGGAGAATTAATTAGGTTTATTTATTTATTTCTTAATGGAGGTGCTGGGGATTGAACCCAGCGCTTCATGCATGCTATGCACACACTCTACCACTGAGCTCTACTCTCCCCTGCCTTCACTTTTAATACTTGATATTAAAAAAGAACAAACGGTTTCTGAAATATTCTTAAGTCCCCACAGCGCTTCCACCCCTTCTCTCGTTTGCGGCCCCTCACACACCACAGGTCTACGTGCCTGTCCAGTTCTCGGGCGAACAGCCCTGTTCTTACTTGGCAATGGAAAGTAAGACGTGGAGACTAAGCCCAAACTGCACCGCAGGCAAACAGAACAAAGACCAGAACCGCGTCTCAACTTTTCCCATCTACGTCCTAGTATTCCTCAGTCCCTCATTAAAAAAAAAATGAGGAAGTAAATAAAAAAGAACATGTAGTTGATTTCCGCAAAATTTATGTCTAGGACTAGATGGTGCCTGGCAGGAAGGCATTACTCGTTACTACCTCCCTACCTCTAATCTCTTCTATTTCGACTGCTCCTCCATATGGAAGATGTCATCTTTCTAAAATATAAACTTGACTGGGCTGCTCCCTTCCTTAAGAATCTTCATTTAGCACAGAATGAAGCCCAAAGTTCTAGCACAGCATTTAGACCTCTTTATCAACACGTTATGAATCTGTCTCTCCAACTGAACTGTAAGTCCAAACTATGACTTAACAAGGACCTACATGAGCCACCTGCCTCCTGTCCCCTGCCAACCTACCAGATCCCATTTTCTACTGCTCTGACCTCGCTCACTCTCCTGTCCAGCCATACTGGCCTCCTCACTATTCCTCAAACGTGCCAAGCACAGTCGTGCCTCAGGGACTTTGCACCTACTATTCTCAGTGCTTTAGAACACTCCCTCCCACCCGCAGACTCTCGCAATCCCCTTCCCCGCAGATGCCCAATAGCTTGGTTTCTAACTTTCTTTAAGGCTCTGCTCAAATGACATCTTAATAGAGAAGCCTTCCCTGATCACCTACCACATTCCCTCACCTTTTTAAATTTCACTTATTACCCAAAGCACTTATCACCACTTGACACTCCATATATTTACTTATTAATTTATCTCTCTCCCCAGCTAGAAGGTAAAGTACGCAAGGGCAGAACTTTGTCCTGTTCCTACTTCCTAGCACAGTGCCTTCAACTCAGAAGGTGTCATATAAAAACGTGCTGAAAATGAACAAACGAATTCTTCGCCCTTTCCCACTCCCCTCTAGGCAGACCGGAGCTGCCCCTCCGCAGCACAAACTCAAGCCCTGTGCCTTCTTCTCAAGATCTGGGCTGTCCTTTCCCCATTCTGGCAAAATCCTCTTCCCCCAAGCCCAGCTCAACTGCTACCTCCTCGGTCAGGCCTTCCTCGGTCTCGCCTCCAATTTCCTGCTGCACTTAATCCTTTTATTATAATTAACCCACAAATAAACATGTAGTAACACACAGTGACACACAGTCACTACATGTTTATCTTCCTAGATAACTAAGCTTCTAAATGAACAGACTACCATTCACCTCTGTCTCCCCGTGTCCTAATAGCAAACCTCAAAGGCTCACAAAGTTTACTAACTCAGTTTATTTCCTGAGTCATTACCAATGCTGGGGAGTGGACAGCGTAGCGTCCTCCTCTTCCTTCATCAGTGAGCCTGGCACCTGTGGGAGAGGCTCCAGCAGCGGTAGCCAAAAGGGATCATAAGCCAGGTCCCGAGACTGCTATGGCAGGGAGCACAGTGAAGTCAGCCCAGCGCAGGCACAAGACCAACAGAGGGTCAGCCTCGGTACAACGTGGGAACAATCAAGACTTACAGGCGTGTTCTCATGCACTCCTAAGGATCTCCTGGCCCTCCCGAAGCAGAGAACACTGAGGAACGGTTCCACACAAAGGAGCCTGGAAGAAGCGAGCAGCCTGCAGCTGCACCCTAACAGCTAAGAGGTAATGTTTCTGTGACTATAGTTAATACAAATCAGATCATCTACCTCCTCTGTAGACACCCTGCTATCCCAGGCCAGGCCAAGCCTCCCAAGTTTTAAAACTACAGGGAAGACCTGTGAATGGGGCTTAAGATATTTAAGAGCTAGTGCCTGCGTTAGGCCACCAGGTTACAGTTTGAAAATTTATCTTAAAATTCTAGTCTCTCTCTTACCTCCCATCCCGTATCTTCCCACCTCCACCTCTGTCTTCCTCCCCTACTCGCTGTTCTGTGTGTATGTATAGCATTTTATGGACACACAGAATATGCACTGTCTATCAGGTTTATTGAATAAAGTGCACACTCCTCAGGCTAAATTTAAAAAGAGGGCAAAATGAGTACTTTGTCCTGTGGGTCAGTGGCTTTCCAAAGACAAGATTCCTCCATCTTAAAGTATGGCAAATATCACCTTCTTTCTGATAGTTAGATGCCAGAAAAAGGCAAGGGGAGCTTTAAAATTCAGAAGCTATTCAGGTCTAATTTCAACAGAGTAAGGTAGATCTTAAAGCAGAACAAGAAAACACCAGCCTTTTTAAGTTCTTCCTGCCTGAAGAATAAGAGTTTGTAGTGTCTTTCCTCACGGGCACCCAAAGTGGGAAGAAAAAACCCCCAGCAGAACTATCTTAAACACACATGATGAAGATTACACTCCCCTGGTCCACTCTGTTTTGTTTTGCTTCTAGGGGTCTGTCTCACTCCACAATTTTGCTTTCTGTTTTCTCTTTTATATACGCTAAAAACTGGAGATTCTTAATTTCCTCTTCTGCCTCTCAACTCTTAACCAATAAATAGGACAGAAGAATATTTTTATTTTATTATAAATTTCTCATTCAAATGTTTTTAAAAGAGGTAAGTAAACCAGTTCAGTACCTATTTCTCTTTCCAAACCAAATGGTTTGAAATCATAAAAAGGAAAAACACCTAATTCAATTAGCATCATATGACATTTCCACCTTAACGTTATCAAACACAACAGGCCTAATGTCAGAAATATCAAAAATATTAAAAATCCCCAACCCCATTCAAAATGCACACCAAAGGTCAGATAAGGGAAAAAAAACCTCCCCATTATCTTTATTCTCTTTCAAAAACCCATTAACAGTACATTCGAATTTAAAAACAGTGCCATCATCAAGTATCTGATGCCCAACTGTATAAATTTTTAAATAAAGAACAGTTTCTGCTAAGTCCTAGAAAGCAAACCATGAAAATGTATATTATTTCATTTGTAGGGAAAGAATAAAAAATTAATTATTAGAGGAGGCAGAATAATAAATCAAGAGATTATATTAAACTTAATATGTCAGTCATTCTGATAAAAGAGCCATTTTTTTCCAAAGCAGCTTTGCCCAGGAAGTATCACTTGATTTCCATTAAAACTACAGAATGGGAGGTGACTAGGCACACAGAAGGAAAAGCCGAGTCCATGTAAGTGAATGCATGTAAACAGTCCTGCCTAATATCTTACATGCCAAGGGCCATGAAGCAGCTGTGATCTAAGCAGAACACAGTCAGAAGAACTTAGATTTGAACTGGGAAACAGAGCTGGTTGAGAACTGGTTATTCCTGGGGTGGGAGACCGTAGATACCAGTAAAACACAGATGAGATGAAGTGGAAACTCTGCAGTATCATTATCAACCTATGATGTACTTTATATTAAAAACAAACATATAAACACATTTCCTAGCTCTGACCACTGAAAAAGCCTAGAAGCAGCTGTCATGTCACATCATGTCATGTCAAAAGGACTCAGGAGCCAAACTGAGAAGCTGCAACTGGCCGAAGACAGGGGACTCAGTTAGAAAACTGGCTGTAGTGGAGTTCACAGTGAAATGCAGAAAATTACTTAAGTAAATAGACAGACAAACACGTAAATAAACAAACAGGTCACCCCTGGAGGACATTTAAGAATCAACACATTATTCTGAAAGCCAACTCATCATTTTTATTCTAAGAAAAGGGGAGAATCACGCCTCCATATAACCGGGCAGCCAAACGGCTGATGAGGGGAACCTTCTCTTGATAGAAACACACGCTGCTGATAAGGGAAAAAGGAATAACAGGATTCACCAGTTTTTGAAGCCCCAGATGAGTTAGTGGATGCAGGTGTCAATCATCAGTGACTGCTGATACCACAGAAAGAGACAATCAAGTCTCCACAGAACACATCCTCACCTATGAAACTGTGTCCCTCCCCCTCAAAAAATTAAAAATAAAAATTCAAGCTTCATTCTGATCAAGTCTCCAGGTCCAACTACCCATCTACAGGAAATAAAAGCATTGAAGAATATGTTAACAATACATGCAATGCGATCATCGAAATCTAGACGAGGCAAACTACCTAGTTTCTTTTAAAAACTAATTCAAAGAGGGGAAAAAAAAGTGAGAGAGGCATGGAGAGAGAACATACCGATTAAGTAAGAGTTCAGAGACCTAGGTCCCGGGCCCTTCAGCACCCTCTACGGGCGGGTCCTGGCCCCGCTGCCCGGGCGGGCCGCGGGCGCGGCCTCCGGCGGAGGCGGGAGCAGCTGGGGCGTCCCGGGTTCCCGTGCGCAGCCGCTGGGACGCGCGCAGTTTGGGACTCGCGGCGGTGCTGGCAGCACCAGTACAAGCGGCGGGGTCGCTAACAGCGTCTGTCCGACCCCCTCCACGATGTCCAAGGCAGAAGTGGCCAAGAAGCTGGCGGGGCGTGCGGCCGGGGAGAACCACGTGAGGAATAACCAAGTGCTGGGAACTGGAAGCGGTTCTACAATTGTCCACGCTGTGCAGCGATAGCTGAAAGAGCGAAACAGGAGAATCTGAACCCCGTCTGTATTCCCCCCTTCCTTCCAGGCCCGTCACCTCGTCCTGCAGTACGGCTTAACTCAGTGACCGGGACGACACCCAGAGACTGACCTCGCCATAGACGGCGCTGATGAAGTAGATGCTGATCTCAGTCTCGTCAAGGGCAGTGGAGGCTGCCTGACCCAGGAGAAAATTGTGGCTGGCAATGCCAGTCGCTGCATTGTGATCGCCGATTTCAGGAAGGATTCAGAGAACCTCGGGGAGCAGTGGCACAACGGAATCCCCATCGAGGTCATCCCCATGGCCCATGGCCCCGTGAGCCGAGCCGAACCGAGACCCAGAAGTTTGGGGGCGTGATTGAATTTCGACTGGCTGTGAACAAGGCAGGCCCCCTGGTGACGGATAACGGGAATTTTATCCTGGACTGGAACTTTGACCGGGTACACAAACTGAGTTAACACAGCTATCAAAATGATCCCAGGCGTGGTGGACACGGGCCTGTTCATCGACACGGCCGAGAGAGTCTACTTTGGGATGCAGGATGGCTCCGTGAACATGAGGGAGAAGCCTTTCTGACCCGACCCTGCGGGAGCGGCCTGTGTTCATCTCGAGTCCCCAGCCAGCAGCCAAGGCGGATACGCCTCTCCAGGAGCCTTTGCCTCAACGTATCTGGGCCAGGTGGACAGCTTGGCAGGGTGGGGGGTGAGAGGCTTAAATCCAGTCTTCTGAAGTATTGTTATTAAATGTCTTTTAAAAAAGAGAAATATAAACATATATTTTTACTATTAAAAATACCCAGTTTTTTATGAAATAGAACTTGATTTCATGTTTTATATGAAATATTTACCAAAAATAAAAAGAGAAGAGGACTGACTTTTAAACTTTTAACTGAGCCTGTGGTTAAGCTTCTGAATATTGGGTTTGCTGAGAATGTAAGTCACAACTTTTCTTTAAACTAGTGAAATGAAGGGCCCAGCCAGCAGTAATTCCCACATGCCTTACTGGAAACTTTGACGTTTGTTTACTTTTCTAACACACTGTTTTGGTTTTAGTTTTTGTTGTGATCATGCACAATATATATTTATGTGTTTTAAGATGTGATTTATGAAAGTCTGGTGAGTGTAGCGACGTGGTATGTAGTGTCTCCGAATGTGTAAATTATCAGGGGGGAAATGTGGGGGTTCTTTTGCTGAGATCAAGGGGTTCATTCAGACCCCTGTGGTTGGAAGCAACTGGCCAGAAATCCTTGCCAGTACTGCCAAAGCACTGCTGTGAAACACCTATAAACGATTGTCTTGTTTGTATTTTTTTGTTGTCGTTCCTTTATTATTACCTCCATTGTTTGGCATCAGAAGTTGTTATCTCTTTCTATTGTTTGAGGGTTGAAATAAAACAGTACGGTGCCATTTTGAAAAAAAAAAATTACAGAGACCTAAGATCAGAAGCAGAGTTCCGCTGCCACAGGGGGACATAGTGCATGGAGGGTTCACCGAGGCGCAGGCGGCGAAGCTGAGGGCTCGCGAGGAGAGTGAGGAGGTGGTGGGCGACATCTTGGAGGTGCTGGTGGACCCAGTGATGGATGCCGCCTGCAAATCCTACCTAGAACAGCAGGTGGGGCTAGATCCGCGTCCTCCAGACCCATCTCCTCTCTCCCTGACCCCTGCCTGCTGGACTGAGACCCTCTCTCGCCTCCGCAGTGCATTCCGTACGCAGTGAACAGGGCACGGCAGACCATACTCCATGTGGTCCAGATGAGATTTGTGCCCCGGGATGAGAGAGAACCCCACCTAGTAGACGACCCCACGTGGGCGGAGGACGAGGACCCCTCACCTTGCCGGATTGACACCTGGGCTTGGGGAGCCTTGCCCGTGCGGTGCGCGCCCTCCTCGGTGGAAGGGAAGACCAGCCAAGGCAAAGAAAGCTCCTTCCCACCTCCCGCCCCCGCCCGGCCGCGTCTCTATTCTCTTCAGCGCCTCTCTGGGCTGCTCCTGCCTTAGTTCCTCTGTCTCCTGTGCCCACGTCTCGCCATCAGTTTTCTTCCCTCTCCCGCCTGGGGTTCCCATCTGAGAGCTGGGCCCCAGCCCCAACCTCCAGTTCCCTACTTTAAACCTAGGCCTACCGTCGCCAGGCTTCAGTTCCAAGCTGACCTTCCCCAGTCCTGGCCTCTGGTTTCTCGCCACGCACCTGGGGCTCCCCTCTGTGGCCCATAGCCCCAGATCCAAACTATGGCCAGGTGCCAAGTGGCCCAGCGGCTGGGTGGGGGAGGCCGAGTTGCTGGGTGAGATTTGGGTGGGCCACACCCGTGTACCCCCGCAGGGCCTGGACCCCAAGGATCAGGAGAGCCAGGATCTTCAGAAGGGGTCTCACCCTGCGCCTGGACTTCTCAAGGCCAAGTCCCAGGTGGTGAGGAAGCCCATGTTGCTGCCAAAAGCGCCGAAGATGGCTCCTGGTGTGAGCATGTGGAAACCAGCCACCCAGGAGCTGCTTAGCCCTGCTGAACCTCAACAGGAGGACAAAGAGGGCAGCACCTCTCGTCCCATCCAAACGGGTGCCCTAGAACCGCAGGTGATGGTGGCACAGCTAACAGAAAAGTCAGGTCTCCAATATCATCACTCCACTGCAAACACCTGCCCCATCCTGGGCCCTGAACCTCAGGCAGTGGGAATCTGCCTGCCTTCTGTCTGTCTGCCAGAAATAAACACCTGACTTGCTTTAAGAATTGGCCCCATGTGTGTCAGTTTCTTCCAAGTGTGTGTTCTCACGGAACTGGAGAGGGGCAGTTGTCCCACAGGCCTAGAAGAAGACAGAACACTGACTCCTGGGAATAATTGCATTACCACCCTTAGGGGACCCTGCTTTAGGGCCAAGGTGACTCCCCAGCAGAGGCAGTCTGGAGAGCCATCTGTCTGTCCACAAAGGAGCAGATGTAAGAGTTGTGAGTGGGGGTCTGTCTCAGTTTGGAGAATTCATCGAGTCTCATTCCAGTAGGGGAGGAAGGGGATGGCCCTGCTTAAGCACAGAGTGATGCAAGACATGAGGAATTCGATTTCCAGTCCCTGGGTCTCTGTCAGTTCACCTTAGAGTGCGAATCCAAGTTTTATGTGGAGACAAATCTGAGCCTATGCAGGGCTCAGAGTAGTCCTGGCTCTCTTGATCTTTGATATGGGCCAGCATTGGAGTGAGGCAATCAGGTTACTAGGAAAAACAGTTTAAGGAGGAACTCACTCTCAGGTTCAAACGGGGAGCTCCAACACATCCAAGAGGGAATGCCTCCTTAAATTTCGTGTCTGCTCCACACCAACCTCTTGGTTAGTCCCTATTTAGCTTTGGCTAGTCCCTCCCCACCCTCTATGTGGGCAAGGCTTCCACTGACAGGCCAGCATTCTCTGCTATGTCACTGTGGTTTCTACTCAGCACCCCAGTCTGGGGTCCCGGCTCCGTCCTCCTCACGGTGGTCCTCCTGCTTAGACTAAGTGTGTGTATCTGGCATAAGTGTTATCTCTGGGACCTCCAGCACTGCTCCACAGACCTGACCGGGAAGACGGCAGTGGTGACTGGGGCCAACAGTGGTGAGTGCTCATCCTGCCCTGTCACCTCACATGGGCCACAGCCTCCAACAGCCCCAACAGGGGGGGCAGAGAGGAGGATCAGCACCCACTCTCACACCCTTGTCTCTCCCCTTGGTCCGCTGCCCTCTCCGCACTCCCCGGACCAGCCTTCTCTGAAGCTGCCCTCCCACAGGCATCGGGAAGAGCGTGTCCCAGGAGCTGGCCCGCCGCGGGGCGCGTGTGATCCTGGCCTGCCGCAGCCGTGAGCGTGGACAGCAAGCCCTGGCCGAGATACGAGCAGCCTCACAGAGCAACCAGCTCCTGCTTGGTGAGGTGGACATGAGCTCGATGGCCTCCATCCGGAGCTTTGCTCAGTGGCTTCTGCGTGAGCATCCAGAGATACACCTACTGGTTAACAATGCTGCAGTCTGCGGTGTGTGTCTTGACTTACTTCCCTTAAACACATTTCAGGAGCCTCCTTTCTGGCTCAGGGACCCCAAAACAGGCATCCCCCAAGCCTAACCTGTATATCCTGTGGAAACACTCTTCATTCGGACACTGTCCTATTGGACACTGAAGCTACCTTAAGTTGTAGCTTCATACTTCACTGCCCCGATGTTGACACATACATGCTCCTGTGGCTTTTCTACTGAACCCCTATATATCCTCCCCAGTCATCATGTCCCTCAGGGCTATCATTTCATCACCCACCACCTATGTTTTCATCTCCTCCCAGGATTGCCCACAACACGTACCCCAGAGGGCCTTGATGTCACCTTTGCCACCAACTACACTGGACCCTTTCTGCTCACAAATCTGCTCCAAGGTAAGGAAGGATGGTTGCTTATTGTCTGTGCTGCCCCTGTGTCTTCATTCCTCTGGCATTTTCATGTCTTACTGCCTCCCATGGGCCCCAGATGCTTGCTGAACGATGCCCCAGTACACTTTTGCTGGACACAGCAGGGGAACCCACTTGGCACCAGCCAGATTTAGGAGGCTGGTAATGGAATCAGACAGCCCCAAATACAAGCAGCAAGAAGGTGTAAGATCTATGCAGGCCGCCTTCCTGTCCCCCAGGTCTGAGTACTAGCCCGACCAGGAGTCACTCATCTCAGCTAAAGCTTTCTGAGGTCACTGGGCTGCTAGGATTAAGGACGTTCTCCCTGGGGAGGTGGGGGAGGGTGGCAGGCACATCCTCCCTAACAATGTTTTCTAGATGGTCTAATGACCTCTTAAAAAGCAAATTAATTTTTGGCCAGGTAATACACTTCCAAAGTACAAAATCGAAAGCGCGAAAGTATACAAAAGGATATACAGAAAAAAAAGAAAAAAAGGAAGAAAAGGAAGTCTCCTCTCCTTGAAAAGGAGCTCCCCATCCCCCTCCTGGGGGGCAGCTGCCATTGCCAGGGTCTCATGTTTCCTTTAGCATGCAATTAAAGTAACCCCAACGGTAAAGTGCAGAAAGAGCAAGGTCAAACTCGATGCATCTGCAAGTATAAAATTTTCTTCCCCCTTTCCAAAAAGTGTACTATGCTACAACAACCTATGTGTACTTTGCTTAATAATAGTTCCTTAAACTGTCTTCTCTCCTGTCTTCCCTCCTGCCACTAAATCACCGTTCATCATACCACTGTCTTGCTTCAGGTCCTTTGAAGGTAGTCTACGCTTTATAGATATAAAACCTAAGCTGCTTCTCTCCACTTACAAGTCCCTCTGCAGACTGAGAGCCTCACCGTTGCCTTTCCCAGACCTACACTCTTGTCACCAGCCAGCCAATGTGTATCTCTTGGACCACAGTCCTTTTTGAATTCTGGCTGCGCTTTTGCACATTGGTTTCCCTTTATCTGGAATATCCCTTCCCATCCCTTTAAGGCAGAGTAGCTTTAGCTCAGCTGCCAACACTCAGCCCAGATACCGCTTGTGCTGTGGACTCTGCCCTGACCCCTCTGCCTCCCCAGCTGCCCCCATTTCCAGGGCTCCCTTCGCCCCTGTGCCCATCTCTGTTCCTGCACTGACGCTGCTGCATGAAGATCAGCCTCCAGCTTGGCTGTGAGCCCCTTTGGCCTTTATGTCACTGTGTCTGCAAGTTTGGGGTTCATTCTCTTCTTTAAGAATAATTTTCTCTCCAACAACTTTTGGCTACATACCTCCTGCTCAACTTTTCATTTGTGATTCTTCCTTTAAATGTAGGCTCAAGACAGTTTTAGCATTTTGAAACAACAGGCAAACTCATATGTGACGGCTATAATTTTTCACACTTTCTATAATCCAGACTTTTTTTTTAAATTAGAGTTAGATACTCTTTTTTTCTTTTTCTTTTTTTAAGATTTAACTTGTTCTCTTAATAATAATTATACTTGCCCCTTTTTTTGAAGGTAGTTCAAAAGAAATTTTTAAAGCCTCACTTTTCCAAGTATCTCTGCATACATTTCTTTTCCCTTCAACTTAGCACCCATATGTCCTTAGCACGTAGCTTGTGTCCGCCATAGTCCAGGGGCCTAATGGATAGTCGTGCAATGAATAAGTGAGCGAATGTATCAATGTGTGAAAGACCGCTTTCACAGCATTTCCTGTCTGTCCTCCCCCCTCTTAGCCCTCAGTGAGATAAAAATACAGACCAGGGTCAATTACATTACCTACAGCTGGCAAGTGGAAGAAAAACAAGGCAAAACCCCACTTTTATTTTAACAAAAGAACAACAACAAAAAAACCCACAAAAAAACAAAACCTACAAACAAAACAAAAGACACAGTAAAATAAAGCAAGAGGAAAAGCGTGAGGAAAGCAGCTGGAACGGAAACGCAGCCTCTGGCACACCCAGCTCCCCCGCGCCTCACCTGGGCGCCTGCGCGGGGGGGGGGGGGGGGCGCGCTCCTGACAGCCCAGGAGGGGCCCCGCCCCCCCGGGGGCTCCTGGAGAAGCAGGCTGGGGGGCGGGCGTGGGCTTGAACTCCCGGCCTTGCCCTGAGAGTGTGTGGTCCTCTCTCCTCCCAGGGGCCCTACAACGGGCGGGGGCAGCCCGAGTGGTCAACGTGTCTTCCTTCCGGCAAGAGAAAGGGTACATTGACGAGAAACATCTGACAGGGGCTGGTAGACCTTTGACCTTCAACCAGAACTATGACTGCAGCAAACTGCTTTTGGCCTCATTCACTGGGAAGCTTGCCCAGAGACTTCAAGGGACAGGTAATTGCCCCTGGCGGCCCCTCCTCCTCCACTGCCAGGGCTTCCTCCCAGTCCTTCGCATCTCATCCCAGTATGTTCTGACCATGAAATATTCCCAGTATCCCCCCAGCCAGCTGTTAACCTCCACCCTTTGTCATCTGTGCGCCCTCTATTTCTCTCAACCCCATCTTCACGTCTCCATTTCAACCCTTTTTGCGACACTCATCACCCACAACTCCCTCTCTCCCAGTATTTTCCAATACCAACACCATCCATCGTGTTCCCCCTAAAGTTCACCCCGCGCTTTCAAATACTTAAGTCTGCTTCCTGGCTCGGATATCGCCATTCATGTGAGTTACAGATCCCTGACTTCTGGCACCACCTCGAGTCCCTGGTCACCTCCACCGGGCAGGGCTGGTAGGGCCCTCCCCTCTTTGCACATCCTAGAGCCACGTTTAACCCTTTCCTCCTCTCACTGCGCTTTGCACTACCGTTGTCTCTGTCTCTCGCAGGTGTGACTGTGAACTCCGTGGACCCTGGCGTTGTGTACACGGAGATCATGAAGAATTTCTCTTGGTTATATCGTTTCATCTTCTGGCTCCTCAGCTTCTTCTTTAAGGTGGGTGGGGAGGAGCTGGCTCTGCCTGAAGGGGTTGGGGCAGGGGGTCTGCTGCTCAGCCTGTCCCTTCAGGCTACAGCCTGACTGGCTTTTATTCCTCCTCCCCCACCCCCGTGTCTCCGCAGAACAGCAAACAGGGTGCAGTCCCAGTGCTCTACCTGAGCTTGGCAAAGGAGCTAGATGGCATCTCTGGAAAACATTTTAGCAGTTCCGGTGTGATAACTCTTGCCCCTAAAGCTGCCCGAGATCCTCACATGGCCCAAAGCCTCTGGGATACTTCAGCCCGACTAACAAATCTAGACAAGATGGACTGACCTCTGTGACCCCTGCCCTGACTCGCTGCCTTCCCCCTGACTCCCAGCCCTCACTCGGATTATGCCTTCTGCTTGTCAGTTCCAAGGAACCATCAGGCACCTTGTTCGGTGTAATCACCACTTCCTCTTCCTGTTGGCTCCACGCTTGAGAGCTCAGCTTAGCCTGGGGACAGCTCCAGCTTCTACTTCATAGTCAGTTCTCAGATGGTAGTGTTCATCTCTTGGACACTAGGATCTCCAAACCTACCGAGCCCCGTGTTGTGGTGACGGGGGAGTAAAGGTCCTTCCCGTGGTCTATTAGGGTTCCTGGCTTTGGGGGAGGCAGCACCACATAGTGTCCTCTGGACGAAGGCATATACCACACGGCTGCAGGACAGCACCCAGCTGCACAGGGTGTTGTCTCCCAGCTGGTATGGTAACTGCCCGGGTAATGGTTCCATTTTCAATCAGACCAGCTGCTCCTGGATGCTGAGTCATGTGATAAGGCAGGTGAATTCTCAGAGTGAGAGCCCAGTGCTTCTTTTCTGGGGTCTTTGTTCATCAGTAGAAGTTTTTTTTTTTTTTAATGGTGGTGCTGGGGATTGAACCTAGGACCTCATGCAGGCTGAGCATGCTCTCTGCCACTGAGCTGTACCCTCCCCTCATCAACATAAATTTTGGAATCAGCTTTTCAAATTTTACATAGGCAAATCCTTTGCGGATTTTGCTATATCTACTTGGTAGGATTGATGTTTTTATGATAATGAGTTGCCCTAAACATGAACAAGGTGTACTTACATCTATTTAAATCTTATTAATACCTTCATAAAATTTTGAATAATTTTATCAATAAAGATCGTGCATAAGTTTTACTATAATTCCAGGTACCTTGCTTTTTATGCTATTGCAAGTGGTATTTTAAAATTCATATATTAATCATATATCAATCAATTTTATTAAGTTTTCTAATTCTAATAAGTTATCTGTGGATTCTTTTGTTTTTTCCACATAGAACATCCCACCGTCTAGGGATGATAACAGATTTATTTCTTCCCTTTCAACTATTATGAATCTTGTTTCTTTTCCCAGACCTTAATTGATTTTCTAGTATTAAACCAAACTTGCTTTTAAACCAACTTGGTCAGAGTATTACTTTCATATACATTGCTAAGTTTAGTATCCTCGTGTTTTGGTTTGGAACTTTTTACTGCGTTCATAAATAAGACTGGCCTTTACTGCCTTTTCCCTTGCTTACATTGCCATTGTCTGGTTTTGCTGTTATAAAATGAATTTTGGATTTGTGTTCATCCAGGGACATCATGTGAGAAGCAAATGTCAATTAATTGATAGGGGGGAAAGCTGTGTGGGAAAATCAGGAAGAAGCTGGGAGAAGCTGGGAGAAGCTGGGAGATCCACCAGACTGTGAGACAAGTCTGACAGTGAGTGAAGGAAAGAGTTGGGAAGGAGCATCTCAGGGTGCAGTGCAGTAATTTTTCCATTTTAAACCTCCCTCTCTTGTTTTGAAAGTATACAGTCTATTTCTGTTCTTTATTGGTTAGTCTAAAAATTTTACCCTATATGTTTAATTTAAATGTATCTTTTATCAATATATTTATTTTTCTTTTAAATAATACATAGATCCTAGAGTTCTTCAAGAATAATTATTCCCTTTGAATTTGTATACTTTTGTAAGCTGATATTTTAATTTTCTTATTTCATTAATTTCGCAAATCAGGTATTTTGTTATTCTCAGTAGCTGATATTTGCGTCGACTTACCCATGTGTTTCGTATTTCCTCTGCTCCCTCTTCTTTTTCATGTCTCAGATCTTCTGTTTGTGATTATTTTCCTTCCATCTTGAAGTATGTGCTTTAGAGGTTCCTTTGATGGGGATTCGTGGTAGACAGACTTCTGAGGTGGCTCCCAAGGTCCCTACCCCCTTGTGTGCACATTCTCCATAATCTCCTCCTCCTGAGTGTGCGGAGACTCCTGAACACGATGGCAGTGCACTCCTGCGATTATGTTATGTATCTGGTAAAGTGGTTTGCTGATGTAATGAAAGCCAGAACAATTTGGCTGTGTGTGTGTGTGTGTGTTTGTGTGTATGTGAATGAACAATATTTTTTCATGTTTACCACAGTTTTCTTCACCTCTTTCAGTTACATTTTTCTTTATTTGCATTCCTCAAAGCTTTCCAAAGTTTGTGTCATTATTAATTTATTCATTAAATCAATAAGCCATTTGCAGCAACATGGATGAACCTGGAGATCATCATTCTAAGTGAAGTAAGCCAGAAAGAGAAAGAATACCATATGATATTACTTATATGTGGAATCTAAAAAAAAGAAAAAAGGGGACACTAATGAACTCATCTACATAACAGAAACAGACTTGAGGAAATAGTAAACAATCTTAGGGTTATGGACGTGTGGGGAAGGAGGTAGGAAGGGATAAATTTGGAAGTTTGAGATTTGCAAATGATAACCATTATATATAAAAGAAACAAATTTCTTCTTTATAGCACAGGGAAGTATATTCAATATCTTGTAATAACCCTTAATGGAAAAGAACATGAAAACAAATATATATACATGATTGGGACATTATGCTGTACACCAGAAATTGACACATTGTAATTGACTATACTTCTGTAATTTTAAAAAAAGCAGCAGTTGTAACAAAAAGATGAATCTGTGCTCTTGACTCGCAATAAAATATCCAACAATTGTATAAACAAATAAATAAATAAATGTGTGTATGTGTTTGTGGCATGTCAGCTGATCAAGACATTGTTCTATATGTTACTGTCCTACAGTGATTACAGTGATGGATAAAATAGACAAGTGTCCATGAAGTCAAGGGGTGTATATTCTAGTGGAGTGAGAGGCATAATAAACACAAATATGTCATAAGATTCCATAGGCATGAGTGCTGTGTACAGAAAAGAAGCAAGAAAGGAAAGAGGGAGTGCCATGATGAGGGGCTGGGGTTGAAATTTTAAATAGGTTGGCCAGGTAAAGACTGAAGAAATCTATTGGCTTTGAGTTAATCAAAGGGAAGGTTATTTTGGGTGGACCGGACCTAATCAGGTGAGCCCTTTAAAAGGATTCAGGCTTTCTCAGAAGTATGAGAGTCTCCTGTTCACCTTGAAGAAGCACACTGCCCCGTTGTGGAGCAGCCACGGGACCTCTAGCAGTCGAGGCTTCAGTTCTGCGGTTGCAAGGAGCAGAATTTTGTCAATAACCAGTGAGCTTGGAAGAGGACTAGGAGCCCAGATGAGATTGCAGCCCTGAACGACACCTGGATTTCAGCCTGGTGAGATCCTGAGTAGAGGACCCAGCTAACCTGTACCCAGACTCCTGACCCATAGAAACCATGAGACAACACATGTTTTCTTTTAAGCCACTGAGTTTGTAGCCATTTCTTATCCAGAAACGGATCAAAAATACAGGATCTAGTAATATCAAACTGCTTCAATTTTATTTGTTTGAAAATGTCTTTATTTCACCCTCATTTTTTAAGAATCATTCCACTGGCTAAAGTTGACAGTTATTGTCTCTTATTCTGTTGAAGATAGTATTTTTTGTCTCTGGCTCTCATTGTTGCTGTTGAGAAATCAGATACTAATCTAGTAGTTACTTTGTGGTGAATCTGCTCTCTTGTTCCTTCTCTATACTTTAAATCCCCTTTTCTGTTTTTAAAAATAAATGAAATATACTCATTTTATATACTGTAACAACATTCCATTATCAGTCATCTTTGCAGGTTTGTATACTTTATGGCAGCTTGTTTATTTGTGTGTTCAGTGACTTCGTACCCTCATGGTGCTTGGAGGTTTAGCTCTAGGAATGATAAGATTCCTAGGATTAAGCTACTTTCCCCAGAGAGAGTTTACATTTAGTTTGGCCAGGTTTCCAGGAGTGCTATACTGACTTGGACCACTTTAACTTACATTTTTGTCTTGGAATTTTTCACCCACTCACAATGTACACACTCTGCCCCCAAATTTGTGTGGGTACAAACTTATTATTTTGAATTATAAGTGAGGATTTCGCTCCCACTACACCCAGATACTTTCCTTCTATACCTAATTTGTTGAGCATTATTATCATAGATACTCAGTTTTGTCAAATAGTTCTGCATCAATTGAGATGATCATATGAATTGTAGTTTTGTTCTGTTGATGTGATTTATCATTTATTAATTTGCATATATTGAGACATTCTTGCATCCCACGGATAAATTCTATTTAATGATGGTGTACGGTTCTTTTAATTTGCTGCTGAAATTGGTCGGCTAGCATTTAAGAATTTTTACGTCTACATTCATCAAGGATATTGGCTTGTTGTTTTCCTTTTTTGTAGTGTCCACATCTGGCCATGGTATTAGGCCAATGAGGCCTTGTGAAATGAGTTTAGGGGTGTTGACTCCACTCTGAGTTTCTGAAAGAGTTTAATAAGGATTAGTAGATTTCACCAGTGAAGCCATCTCATACTGAGATTCTCCATGTTGGGCGGTTACTAATTACTGATTCAATCTCCTTACTTGTAATTATTCAAATTTTCTATTTCTCTGGGATTCAGTCTTTATACATTGTATGTTTCTAGAAATTGACCCATTTTATCTCGGTTGTTCAGTTTGTTGCCATATAGTTTTTCATAATACTCTGTTGTGATTATTATATTCCTGTGGTATCAATTGTAGTGTCTCCTCTTTCATTTAAACTTTATTGATCTGGAGGGCAGGTAATAGCTCAGTGGCAGAGTGCATGCTTAGCACGCACAGGGTCCTGGTTTCCATCCCCAGGACCTCCATTTAAAAAAAAATTCTTTTTAAAAGTAAAATTTAATTGATTTGTGTCTTTTTAAAATTAGTCTAGCTAAATGTTTGTCAATTTGGTTTATCTTTTAAAGAACCAACTCTTAGTTTTATATTTTTTTCTATTGTTCTTTCTGTTCCCGATTTCATTTGTTTCTGCTTTAACCTTTTTTATTTCCTTCCTTCTGCTAATTTTGTCTGAAGTGTTGCTCACATCTGTTGATTTCTCTTTTTTTGCATTTTTTAATGAGTAATAGTTATGTTACAATGTTGTGTCAAATTCTAGTGTAGAGCACAATTTTTCAGCTATACATGAAGATGTATATATTCATTGTCACATTTTTTTTTTTGCTATGAGCTACCACAAGATCTTGCATATTTTCCCCTGTGCTATACAGTATAATCTTGTTCATCTATTCTAGATTCTTAAAATCCCAGTCTGACCCTTCCCACCCCCGCCCCCTTGAGAACCACAAGTTTGTATTCTATGTCTATGAGTCTGTTTCTGTTTTGTATTTATGTTTTGTTTTTGTTTTTGTTTTTTTAGAGTCCACATAAGAGTGATTTCATATGGTATTTTTCTCTCTCTTTCTGGCTTACTACATTTAGAGTGACATTTTCCAGGAACATCCATGTTGCTGCAAATGGTGTTAATGTTGTCAGTTTTTGTGGCTGAATAGTATTCCATCGTATAAATATACCATGCATGATATTTTTAAAAGTCTGGTTGATTCTTTCCCCCATACTGTATCAACTGATTACTTAGCTTTATTCTTTCAGAGTAATGATGAATATTTTTCATTTTAAGTACATATAATTCCTAGTTAAAATTAAAATGTTCTGACTTTGAAAAAGTTGGGGGAAAAGCCATCTAAACAATATTCCTCAAGAGTGAAATAAAAATATCAGGATATGGGTAGTTTTAACTTTTATCCTAACAGTCATAATACGTAGCATTCAGATCATTATAGTAAAATGTAAATGACACCAAAGTGAAATGTCAGTTTTAAAACCAAAGCTAAGGAAAAAGAAAAGAAGCAATGAAGCAACAGTTTATAAACTTACAAATAATTTTAAGTAACGTTTAACTTGGAATGAGAGTGCATCTATTTACTGCTAGAACATTACAAACTGAATTGCCCCAGGGCAGAGCGCCATTACCTCTCTTAGTTCTCTTCCATTCCTCACTGTCTAGACTTTGATTTCATACTTGTCAAATTTTCTCTTTGTCAGCAGTACATGTTTTTGACAGTAGAGGGCAATTTAAATTTAGACAAAAACCAAGAAATCTCTGAATCTTCATTCAGAGATCTTTTGTTTGACTATAAAGAAATAAAATACAATTCTAGTGTACACTTAAAAAGACACTTTTTAAAACTGTGATACTAAAGTTTGTTTCCATTGTGTGAAATCAGTCTGTCACTTTACATTATTTTTATAAAAATACTGTAATATAGGTTTCAGGCTATATCAGTATGCCTAGAAAACATCTGTGATACAATAACATAACAAACAAATTAGGATCCATCAATGAATGAATAAAATTTTAATTTTTATCTCTAGTCAAAAGAGTCAATGAAGAACAAAATGCCATGTACATGTAAAGTGACACATTAAAACTACATGAAAATCCTAAAATTACACTAAAAAAGTCTCAATGAAAATGGCGATACAAAAATTTTATGTACTCAGCTCACCAAAGAAGTATAAACACTTCATGTTTCTAAAGTTTTTAAAGCTACAAGGAATGTAAGTTTTCATACAATCTCACTATTTCATAAAAATTCCTTTAATTTCAAATTGAAAAAAAGTATTTAAATGATCTGATAGTCAATTCTCATTTTAAGAAAATTCTTTTCAAAATTTTGTAAAATGCTACATCATGATGAAATGCGAAAAAATATTCTCTAAGGGTAGTGTTTTTCTAATACAAATGAGTATGTTGATAACATTCATTTACATAACAAATATTATTTTACTTGTAATTATTAAACTCCATTTCATACAACAAAAATTAAATGTAATGCAGCTACTATACTCCCCACTTCCATTACAGCAGGAGCCAAGGCCAAGAGACCCTGCTGCGATTTGGAGGAGGGGCCCTACGGGCAGGAGGAGGGGCGCAGCGGGCGGGAGGAAGTCCGCGCAGGCGTCAAGAGGGGCGCGCATGCGCGCGGACGCAGAGCTGCGCAGTCGCGTGGATCGCCCAGAGCGTGTCGGACGTCCGCCGAAGCCGGTTGCTCGTGGAGGAGGAGCGCGGCCTGGGGTCTGGGCCGCCGCGTGCCGTCGCCTCCGCTGCCGTCGCCGAGCATGTAAGGGGGCGCCGGTGCGGGCGCGCAGGTCGGGGAGCCGGCGGGTGAGGCGTGGGCTGTACCCTTGGGGAGGCGCACAGGGAGGGCTGCGGAGGCGAGGCCCGTGCCGCGCGGCTCGTTAGGCCCCTGAGGTGGGTCCGGGCCGCCGCCCTCCCTGGCTCGTGTTGCCCCAGCCACCCCAGGCCCCACGGCAGTAGTTGTTGAACCGCCACGACTTCGTCGCCGCTTGTACCCGCGTTTGGAAAAGCGGGTGCAGCCCCGGGAGGTGGGAGGGCGCTGGCCGGCCCCGGAGCACCTCCGACCGGCCCTTGGGTCATGGCCTGCTCCCGGCAGGCGGGTGCGGTGCGGTCACGGGGCCGCCGCGGTGGGATGGGTGCTTCCCCGTGTGAGGCCCTGGGCTTGTTCCCTATTCCCCCGCGGCCTGGGCTGGGGTGGCCTCTGCTTCCCTATGTTGGCGGGGTGCACGTCTCGCGGCCAGCCTGCTCCTGGGAGGCGAAGTGGTCTGCAGCTGGGGGCCTGTCGACTTGCTCCCATCTCCCCCGCGTCCTGTCCTGGGGGCGGCCTCTGCTGCCCCACGTCCGCGGGTCGAGGGTCACAGGTTACAGGTCAGTCTGCTCCTGGGAGGCGGGCATGGTGCAGTCCGTGTGCCGGGGCGGTGACAGGGACAGCGTGAAATGGGATCAAATCCCCGCGGTCTCAAGGGTCAGCTCCAATTCCACCCCCCCCAATGCCACTGCAAATCCCACTGACCACACCCCGCCCGCCTCCCAGGAGGAGGCTGACAGGGAGAAGAGCGGTCCATGAAGCTGGAGCAGAAGAGGCCTCTCCCAGGCCAGGCCATGGGGGTGATGGGAGCAACTTGATTGTCTTTGGCAGGGCCGCCCCTAGCCCCCACCGCTGCCGTTGCCGCTGCCGCTGCCTGCTGTCCATGCCCAGAATCGCCGTACCCTGCCCCTCGCAGGTCCGTGTGCACAGGGCCTCCGCCTTTGGTGTCCCGGTTCACCATCCGGGCCATCAACCCGCCAAGGCCGACTGGTGAGCAGTGTGCAGCCCAGGGACCACCCTGACCTGCTGGCTCAGATAAGGCCCTGGGCAGGCAGGGCGCCCTGGTGGGAATTGGTGCTGCCTTCATTGCCCACTCCTCCACCCCCCGCGCCGCTGCCGCGGGCCTTAGACACAGGACACAGGGCTGTGTGCCCGCACACTGCACGGGACCCCCATCTGGCGGCTGACGCCATGGTGACCAGGCCCAGAGCATCCTGCCCCTGGCAGGGTGAGGGCGGTCATCCCCGCGTAGGGGGTGCGCTGGGAGTGAGGGGGGAATCCTGCGGTGACGGGGGACAGGCTGAGGGGTGAGAGGCCGCTGGGAGTGGGAGTGACCCAGCTGAGGAGTGAGTTGGCCGTCCCTGGGTGAGGGGCGCTTAGAGTTGGGGGGATCCGGCTGAGGGGTAGGGGGTAATCCCGGGAGGAGGGGATCATCTCTGGATGGTGGGGGGACCTGGGGTGAGGCATGAGGGGTCAGCTTGGTTTGCAGGGACTGTAGCTTGGGACTCAATGGGGCAGAGTGTGGGGGTGGGGACCTCAGTATGAGGAGAAGGAGCCCTGTCTCGGGGATCCGGTCAGGAATCAGGCCTGGCCGGGGTGGGGTGCGGGGTCCGTGACGGGGGTGAGGGGGTTGTGTGGCGGCCAGCGGAGGGAATGGGACTGCGGTGTGCGGCCTGGCCCGGGGCCTGTGGTGGTTGCGATTGGGTGCCCGGGCCCTGTCGGTGTCTGGGTGGGGGCATCGGGGTTGGGAACCCAGCCGGCCAGTCCTGGGCCACGGGGTGGGCCAGCCCCAGCACCCCACGGCCTGGCCTCGCATGGCCGGGCTTGGCCCCTCTTGGCCCCTCTTGGCCCCACTCGCAGTGTCATATAGGGCGGGAGCCCCAGCCCGAGCGTCAGTGCTGCCAGCGGGAGGGGGAGGGGCGCTGCGGGCGGGAGGAAGTCCGCGCAGGCGGCAAGAGGGGCGCGCATGCGCGCGGACGCAGAGCTGCGCAGTCGCGTGGATCGCCCAGAGCGTGTCGGACGTCCGCCGAAGCCGGTTGCTCGTGGAGGAGGAGCGCGGCCTGGGGTCTGGGCCGCCGCGTGCCGTCGCCTCCGCTGCCGTCGCCGAGCATGTAAGGGGGCGCCGGTGCGGGCGCGCAGGTCGGGGAGCCGGCGGGTGAGGCGTGGGCTGTACCCTTGGGGAGGCGCACAGGGAGGGCTGCGGAGGCGAGGCCCGTGCCGCGCGGCTCGTTAGGCCCCTGAGGTGGGTCCGGGCCGCCGCCCTCCCTGGCTCGTGTTGCCCCAGCCACTCCATCCCCCACGGTATTACTTGAACGCCACGTGTTCGTCTCCGCTTATACCCGCTTTTGGAAAAGCGGGTCTGCTCCAGGAATTGGGAGGACGCTTGTCGTCCCCGAGCACCTCCGACCGTTCCTCTCATCGTGGCCTGCTTCCGTGAGGCGTGTGCGTTGTGTTTGCGGTCCCTCGGCGTGTCGTGGTGCTCCGTTCCTCCTCTGAATTTGTTCTCTATTCCCCCTTCCCTTGTGGCGTCCTTTCCCTTATTTGCGTGTTGTTCGTCTCCTGGTCTGCCTTCTCCTGGGAAGCGTACGCGTTCCTGTTAGGGTGCGGCCAAGGCGGCATTAGCAGTGGCCGCGGGGAGAGTGGTGTGCTCCATGGTGAGTGTGGGTTTGCTCCTATGTCCGCGCCCCGTCCTTTGGGCGGACTCTGCTGCCCCTCGTCGCAGGACGCACGTTTCGTGTCAGTCTTCTTCTGGGAGTCGGTCTGGCGCGGTAGTGTGCGTTGTGTGGTCGGCGGCAGCGATAGTGAGGAATGGAAGCAAATCTTCGCGGTTTAATGTGCATCCCCAATTCCGCCGCCGCCCCCCCTTCCCCGTATAGCAGAGCGCCCGCCTTCCAGGAGCAGGCTGACTTGTAACCGGTGTGTCGCGTACCTGGGGCAGCAGAGGTGGAGGCCCGTACAGGCCGCGGGGAAGTTTGAAGCAAGTCTGCAAGGTTTGCATAAGCAGAACCCTAATCCTCCGCTTCCACTGCTGCCTCTGACCCCACCGCTGTCACTTCCCGGTAGCAGGCTGACCTAGGGACTTTCCTGGGGCAGCAGAGGCCCGCAGGCCATGCCACGGGGGAGATGGGGTCAAATCGACCAGTTCGGCAGGGGCAGAGCTCCTCTCCCCTCCACTGCCCCAGGTTCTCAGTACACTTTGTTTCAGTGGGCTTCTGGTAGGCAGGCGCGTTGTGGTCAGGGGGCAGCGGTGTGGAGGGTTGCTGCCTCCCCCAACAGGTGGACTTGCTTTCATCTCCCCTAGGGCCTATCCTAGGGCGGCCTCTGCTGTCCTAGTTTCGCAGGACGCAGGTTACAGGTCTTCCTGCTCCTGGGAAGCGGGCGGGATGTGGTGGAGGGGGTGCAGGGTGCGGGGGCCAACCTGACTGCTAGTAGCTGACACTATCTCACCAGCCTCCAATAAGCAAACTGGGAAATGAGTGTCCCTTCACGGCGGTGGTGCGTGTCGCAACAAAGGCTGTCTGCAAGCCAGGTGTGGGAGAGACGGGAGCCTGGGGCAAATCCTCTGGCTCCTCCAGGGCAGCCCCCCCCCCGCCATTAGCTCTATATTCTTGCTTGATTTAAAAATTTTGTAAATCTGGTGTATGTGTAATGATATGGTATTTCATCATGTTGTAAACTAACGTATCCTTAATTACTAATAGGATGGGTAGCCTTGCTATATTTATAGGCCATTTAAATTTCCTTACTGTGATGTGCTTAAGTCCTCAGCCCATTTTCTGGTGTAATGTCTTGTCCTCATTGATTTGTAGGAGTTCTTTAGGTGCCTGTATGTTAAATGTTTTTGTCAATGATACCTGCTGCAGATATCTTCTCTGTGGCTTTTTCCTATGGTTCTTTTTAATAAAAGCCTTTTTTTTCTCAAGTAATAAAAAATAATTTTTTTGTTTTCATTATCAAAGGAGAAATCCTCCTATGTTGTTATCTAGAACTTTTCTTTATCTTTAAATCTTAGATCCATCGGAAAGCAGTTTTTATATATAGTTTGAGGTGGAGGTCCATTTAATTTCTAAAAATATGGATAACTGGTTCTCCCAGCAGCAGTTATTTTGAAAGGTTGTCTTTCCCTGTTGCGCAGCATTTCTACCTTCTAAGTGTGTCAAGGGTCTAAATGTTTGGTTTGTTTTTCTGGGCCCTCTTCTGTTTAGCCTTCATTTCTACATCAGTACCACACTATCTTTAGAATAAGTCTGTGTGAATGTTGCAGGTAGACTGCATGCTATGGCTTTAACTGTCAATGGGAAAGTGTTTTCTTGGGGTGAAGGTGATGATGGCAAACTTGGACCCTTCATAAGAATATAAGAATATTTTCTTCATTATGTGCTAATAAGTAACTTACTGATAATAAGAATCAAGGCCTTTTGAAAGTTATTTTGTGGAAAATTGAATAGAAGTTATTTGTGAAAATGGAACTGGAAAATATATCAAAAAAACTCTATGAATGTGATTTGGCCTCACATGTTCTGTTTTAAGGTTTGGTAGTTCAACTAATCTATAGCTGTTGTTTTGACTAAATGTGGATCCATGTAGATGTCCATTTTTTGTTTTTTTCCAAAAGGCTGAATTGATTATAGGGAATATTACTTGATTTTGCACTAGGAACTGTGACAAGCCTCGGTTGATAGAGGCCCTGAAAACCAAGCGAATCTGGGATATTGCCTGCGGGAGCTTGCACAGAGCAGCCCTGACGTCCAGTGGTGAACTGTACACCGGGGGCCTTGGAGAGTACGGCCGCTTGGGACATGGGGATAATAGAACACAGCTGAAGCCCAAAATGGTGATTATACACATTTCTGTTGTTTGCAGCAAGCTTCCCATCTGATTTCCAGAGGAGAGAAGCTCCGAGTCTCAGACTGGTCATGACCTGTGCAGTATTGGCTCTCAGTCTGTGGCAAAAAATTCCCTTGTAGTCTCAGTGCCTGTGCTTGACTCTGTTTTTATGTTTGTAGTTGATTAGGTGAAAGTCCTTGGTCACAGATTGATCCAGGTGGCATATGGAAGCAGCACAGATGCCCAGACCCTGGCTCTGACTGATGAAGGCAAGTCCTGTCCTGACCCCACTTTGCTGGGGGATTGGGGGCCCCATCATGAGGCACGGGCCTAAGGTATGTATTTTTATACCTAGATTTGGCATTTTCCTGGGGTGACGGTGACTCTGGCAAATTGGGCCAGGGAGGCAGTGAGGGCTGTAGCATCTCCTAGAACATTGAGAGGCTGAACGGGCAGGGGGTATGTCAGATCGAGCCTGGAGTGTAGTTCTACCTGGCCCTCACCAAGTTGGGAGTGGTGTGGACGTGGTACGTAAATGCCTGTCTCCTGCCGGCATGTCTGTGTGGGGGCCTCCAGGTAGGGGGAACCTTCATGTTCTTACCCATGTAGGCATTTCTGTATTATTTATGTTGAGTTGGGATTTGCGGCAATGTTATCAGAAGAAACTTCCCATTATAACTGGGTCATTTATGAAGAACCCTGGAGAACTGTAGCTTGTCTTTCTTGTTTAGGTGAGGTGTGTGTAAAGGGTTTCTCCCTTAGTTGCCATGCAAGAAGCCTAGTGGTCAAATGGGTGGGAAATAGATTTCTGATCTCTAGAAGAGTTCAGGTGTATTTCGAGTGAAGGGTTATTTTATTAAATCAGAAAGGAGTGGACTTTCCAGCTGACCACGGACAGTGTAATGGCCTTATCTTTAGTGTCCTGAACCAGAAACAGGTTGAGAAAAAGAATTAGAGCAGAGAGGTGTTTTAAGAGCCGTTTGAGGCTGGACGTCATGTTTTCTATCTGTTTATTTGAAACCTGCATCAGGATCTTCAATATTGTAAAACAGGCATTCAGGATCTTGCTAGCAGAATTAATGAACTAATTTCAATGAATGGTATCCTATTTTGTACCATGATTTCAAAGACCTTGGGTATTGTGTGTGACGTCAGTGAGCTGCTCCAGCACCATAGCAGTGAGTGTCTTCTGGTGGGCCATCGCCAGACTGCAGCCATCTATTAAAATCTGTTAACCTCCTTGCAGGGGGAAGAGGGATTACTTCAGGCTGGGCCATGGCTCTGACATGCACATGAGGAAGGCGCAGGTGGTGGAAGGGCTGAGCGGAAAGCGGCTCATTCACGTGGCTGTCGGGGCCCTGCACTGCCTGGCGGTCAGTGATGCAGGTAAGTGAGTTCGTGACAAATCTTTGTTGTTTCAAAAGTGCAGCTTGTGAGGAAAGAGGGTGAGTCCTGGTCCTTGAAGAACCAGGATGGCGGGCTTGGTCCATTGTGTTCCTGTGCATACCTGCCCAGGAGCTAGTGTGAGTAGAGGCATCCGGGAAAGAGGTGCTGACTGACACAGGTCCCACTCAAATGTCTGATGGGGAGATAAATGTATTTCATGTTAGAAGTAAAGTTATCTTTGACACGTGTTACTCATTCTGCCACGAGAGGCCATGGGCTGACAGGCTTACAGGTGATAAACTCTTAAAATAATTCATTTCTGACAAAAAAATCAGCCCACTGTGCTTCAATCAAAATGAATTAAAAATGAATTATACTTTCTAATTCTGTAAAGCCAAGAAGTACATACTTGAAAAGTGAGCGTATTATTTTTGATCATTTTTCTTTGCAAAATAAAGGAAAAAATAAGTTACTGCATTTAGTTGAAGAGGAAAACCTCTGCTTCCTGTAGCAGAACGAAATAATGAATGAGTTCAGTGCGTTGATGTTAAGTCTAATACTCATCTGTAGTCATTGGCAAGAATTTTGAAATAAATTTAAAGAAAATCTTTAAAAATGTTGAAAATTTTGTCCCCCCCAACCTTTAGCAGGTATATGCTTGGTGTGACAGTGACCATGGCCAACAGGGCCGTGGTACGACCACAGTTAATAGAAAGCCCAGATCACACGAGTGGCCTGTGGGTCTTCGCACAGTGTGGCGTGGATGATGGTGGATGTGGCAACACCCTCTGTCCACGATCCCCCCATCCTCTTCCAGACTGCAAGGGACCCCTTAGATGCTTCCTTTTTAGGTAACACAGATCTGTGTTTTATATGAGACCCTTCCGTACGCTGCACCGGTGTCACAAATAGAACATTTAACAGCACTTCCAAGTTAGAGGCTTTAGCACTGTGTGAGCTGCAGGGTGAACCAAAGCCACAGACTCGTCATGGTGCACTGTACTGGGATTCCTGCTGGGGTGAAAACTCGAGAAGGAGCTAGAATGCGGGTTCTTGTATTATGATCAGGCAGGCTCTGGCCATACTGTGCACCTTTGCCAACTGCTTAGTGTAGGCACCGTGCTGGGCTGCTTCGTGTTTTCAGCAGGTCTATTCAGGTATAATCAACACACAATGAGCTGCACATATTGAAAGTGTCATTGCCATCAGCTGTGACACGTGTGCACCTATGAGAACAGCACCATGGTCAGGATAATGAACAAACGTACAGACCACGTTGAACTTCCTTGTGTGGCTTCACGGCCCATCCCTGCCTCCCACAACCACTGACTTGCTGTCACTATAGATCAACTGGCCTTTTTAGAGTTTTACATAAATGGAATTACACAGTGTGTACTTTTTTCTGAATCTCACTTTTTTCACTCACCATAATTCTTTTGAGATTCATTCACATTGCATCAAAATTTCATTCTTTTCAATTGTTGAGTGTTTTATTTATGGGTGTGCTGCAGTCTGTTCCTTCATTTGCCAGTTGACGGACCCTTGGGTTGTTTACAATTTGGGGGCTGTACAAACAAAATTGCTGGGTACGTTTGTGCACAGGTCTTACGTGGACATGCACTTGCACTCCTCTAGGGTAAGGGCCTGGAGAGGAATGATTGGATCATATGGTAGGTGCGTGTTTATCTTCTTAAGAGACCTACAAACTGCTTTGCAAAGGGCTTGTTCCAAAGCTCCTCCATATTTCTGTCTGTATGTGGTATGGCCAGTCTTTAATTTTTAGCCTTTCTTAAAGCTGTGTAGCGTATCTCATTGTGGTTTTACTTTGCATTTCCCTAAAGGCTAATGAAGTTGAGCGTCTTGCTTATTTACCATCCAGATAAATATGTTTTTTGTTGAAGTGTCTGTTCATATCTTTTGCTTGTATTTAAACCTAGGTTGTGTGTTTTATTACTGAGTTTTGAACATTCTTCATGTATTCTGGGTACAAGTCTTTGATCAGATACATGGTTTGCATGTATTTTCTCCCAGTGTGGCTTGTCTTTTCATTCTCTGAGGTGAATTTTAAAGAGCAGAAAATTTTAATTTTGATAAAGTCCAGTTGATCCATTTTTATCTTTTATGGATCATACTTTGGGTGTTTAAACAACCTTTGTCTAACTCAAGATCATAAAGATTCTTTTCCTGTGTTTTCCTGTGAAATTTCTAGTTTTTGACATTTAGGCATATGCTTGAACTTGAGTTACATTTCATACATGGTGTGAGGTATGGGTTGAATTTCATTTATTTTTGGTGTAGGGATACTCGGTGGTTTCAGTTGCATTTGTTGACCAAAACTATTGCTTCTCTATTGAAATAATGTGCACTTTTGTCAAAAATCATTTTCGTGTATGTGTGGATCTGTTTCTGGATTCTCTGTTCTGTTTCATGGATTTATATTGTGTTTTGTTACCAATACCACAGGGTCTTGATTACTGCAGCTTTATAAAAGACTGAATTCAGGTGTTGCTGATTCTTTAGCTTTGTTCTTTTTAAAATATGTTTTGGGTATTCTAGGCCCTTAGTATTTTCCATGTAACTTTTAGAATCAGCTTGTCAATTTTTATTAAGTAGCCTACTTGGGATTTTGATTGCATTGACTATAGATCAGTTTGGGACAGCTTCACAGTAATGAATCTTGCAACCCATGAATGTAGTACTTCTCCCTGTTTGTCAAAACCTTTACTATTTCTCAGCAGTGTTTTGCGGTGTCAGTGTACAGGTCTTGCATATCTTTTGTTATATTTATTCCTAAGTATTTCATATTGTTTATCCTGTTATAAATGGTATTTTAAAAATTAGTTTTATTCTTTGCTATTGTCTAGAAATACTCAAGTTGCTCCTTGCTATCTAGAAATACTCAAGTTGCTCCTTGCTAGTGTGTAGAAATAGAATTGCTATTTTAAAGGACAGTTAGATTATTTCTAGTTTTTGGCTGTTACAGATAAAACCTGCTACGGATATTCATGTACAGCATTTTGAGTCAGTCTTCCATATGTTGAATAAACTCCACTTTGTTTTGGTGCTTTTTGTTTTTGTCTGTTGTTTATCTGCTTTCAGTTTATTGGTTTTTATTCTCATCTTTATCCTTGCTTTATGTTTATTTTGTATTTTTTCTAGTTTTTTGAGGCGAGAGTTTAGATTATTGATTTGAGACCTTTTTTCTAATGGAAACTTTAAGTACCATGAATTTCCTTCTCACTACTGCTTTAGCTACATGTCTCCAATTTTGTTATGTTGTATTTTTTCATTCAGTTTTATGTATTTTTAAAATTTCTTTTCAGACTTGAATTTTGACCTACGAGTTTACTGTCTTGTACCTTATATTCAGTTTGCTAAAAAAAAAAAAAAGTACTTTCAGAACTCTTATCTCTCTGTTCATGATAGATAATAGTTTCTAATTTTCTATTACTATTCTCTGACTGGCTGGATAAAGTGATAAATGTTCCCTTTTAAGCTTTCCTTTTTAATTTGTGTAGAATTGGTGTTATTTCAGTGGAATTCACCAGTGAAGCCATCTGGGCCTAGAGTTTTCTTTGTGTAGTTTCTTTTTTTTTTTTTTAACCACAAATTTAATTCCTTTAAATAGCTTCAGAGTTTTTTTTTTTTCTAATTAGGTTTATTTCTTTGATGGAAGTTGAAGTTATTGACATCAGGTTGGCCTCAACATTTGCTTAGTTTTCTTTTAACATTTGTTGACTGCAGTGATGTCAGTGCTTATTCCTTGTGTTGATAATTGTGTCTTCTCTTTCCAGTTAGTCCAGAGGTTGATCAATTTTATTAAGTTTTTTCAAAGAGCAAGCTTATGGTTTCCTTGATTTTCTCCATTGTTTTTCTGTTTTATATTTCGCTGATCTTTGCTAATTGTTTTTTTTCTAAGAAGGTTAGGTCATTGGCTTAAGATCTTCCTACTTTCCTAAGTAGACATTTACTTTTCTTGATTAATTGACTACTGTCATTATGGCAGATTATCCTCTTTATCCCTTTGCTTTTGAAATGTTTTGCTTTAAACTCAGATTTGTCTGATGTTAATACAGATAATATGATACATTTCTTTTGATCAATGCTATATATAGTATTTAAACCATGGTATTCCATATACCATGGTGAGCTATGGTACATATTTTCCATTCTTTTGTTGTTAATAACCTCTTTGTCTCTTTACAGTAAAAGAAGCTTCCTTGTAGGCAACATATAGGTGGATTTTGCTTTTTAATTTTTTTCTCAGACAGTCTCTAATTGGGGTATTTATTCCACTTACATTTAATATGATTATTGATAGATTTGTTTTCTCAGTATCCTGCTGTTTGTTTTTTATTAGTTTTAGCTGTTCATTGTGCTCTTCTTTCTCTTTTTCTGCCTTTCTTTGAATTAATTGTTCTTTATCATTTCATTTTTCTTTGATCTCTACCTTAGTATATTATTTTAGTGATTGTTTTAGGGTGTATATTACGCACATTTCATTTATCATAGTCTACCTGCAGGTGATATTATACTATTTTGCGTATAGTAAATGAATCATACACTAGTGTATTTCTGTTTTTCCCCTCCCCCCTTTCTGCTGTTGTTGTTACACATTTGTATGTATGTTGCAAGCTTGATCTTATTTTTTATTAAATTTTTACACATTAGATTTTCTCTTTAAATAAAGTAAATAACAAGAAAAGAATTGTCTCTGTATTTGCTCATGTAGTTAACCTTTTCCAGTGCTCTTCGTTCCTCTATGGAGACCCTGCTTCTGTCTGGCATCATTTTCCTTCTCATTGAAGGACTTCCCTTATTATATCTTGTAGTTCAGATCTGGGGTTTATTCTTTCAGCTTTTTACGTCTGAACTAATCATTATTTTGCTCTGTTCACAGTATATTTTAGCTGAGTATAAAATTTGGGGTTGACATTGTTTTCATTGAGAATTTGCTGTCATTCTTACCTTTGCTCTTCTGTACCTAACATGTCTTTTATCTCTGACTACTTTTAGGATTTTCCTTCGATTTTCCTGGTTTTTGTCTTCATAGTTTGTGTGCTTGTATATAGTTCATTATACTTCTTGGATCTCTGGGTTTCTAATTTTCATCAAATTTGAAAATTTTTCAGTCATTGTTTCTTCAAAATTTTTTTTTCTGTACCTTTCTCTTTCCTGTCTTTTGGGAGGTCTAGTTTCATGTATGTTAGGTCTCTTGAAGTTATCCCACAGATAACTGACGCTTTGTTCATTTTTTAACGTTTTTTTCTATGTTTCATTTTGGATAGTTTCTATTGCTATGTCTTCGAACAAACTAGTCTTCATTTTCTAATACGCTGTTAATGTTACCAAACTATTTTGATCTCAAACATTGTAGCTTCCTCTAGAATTTTTTTTAAAGAGGTAAAACTTGCTCACTTATTAGCTCTTTGTTTTTTATTGAAGTATAGTCAAAAATAAATGTTTTTAAAATATGTTGTTTTTTTATTTTAATTTCTTTCCATGGAGGTACTGGAAATCGAACCTGGGGCCTTGTGCATGCTAAGCATGCACTCTCCCACTAAGTTATACCCATCCCCCAATCCTTCACTAGAAGTTTGTTTTGGGTGTTGTTCTTCCATGTCTCTGGTTCTCTTCTTGAACATACCTAATACAGATATAATAGGTGTCTTAATTTGTCTGCTGTGTGTAACATCTGTGTCAGTTCTGCATTGTTCAGATGTATTGATTTTCCTTATTTCTGAATCGCAGATATTTTCCTGCCTTTCTGCCCACCTGGTAGCTTGTAGTTAGATGCTGTACATTATAAATTTTACTCTGAATATTTCTGGAGATTTTTGTATGTCTATAAACTTTCTTGAGCTTACATATAATTTACTCTGAAGTAGTTTGATCCTTTTGGATCTTGGTTTTGGATTTGTTAAGTGGATTCAGACCTGATGTTAGTCTGGGGCTAGTTGTTCCGCACCACTGAGTGTTCTACTCAGTCCCTGGTGAATGGTGAGGTCTTCCCACCTGGCTGATGGGAGCAGGCACCATGCCGGCCCCTCTATGCCCTCCCAGCTGGCGCGGCGTAGCACAGTCCTTTCCTGCAGTTGGTTCTTTGGCTTTGGGCAGTGCCCTCTCATGTAGGTGCCCATCCGCTTCTGCACCCTCAGCTGGGTTGGGGGGGCACCCGCACGTCTCCAGGGGGCTCTCTGGGCAGCTCTCTCCTCTTGAGTCCAGTCCTGTGAGCTTGGACCACATTGGACTCCCTGGCTCTGAGCTCCACCTCCTGTGCCCACAGAGACCACTGGGCTCCACCTGGTGCCTTCCCTCTGCTGAGGTCTGGGAACCCTCGGGGCAGTGAGCTGGAACACGTGTCCACTAGGATTGTGTATTGTGAAATCTGGTCTTATTGCTGTTGTTCTGGATTCCTTTTTGTGGCATTTCAATGACAGGTAAATTCACAGATAGTTGTTGTAGTAGTGTTTTCACAGCTTACGTCTGTACAGCTGAATTGCTGTAAGTGCATTCTGCAGAAGGATTTGCATCGTTTTGCAGTTATAGTGAACCTTTGCTGAAAGTAGCTTCTTTAGAGAAGTATAATTTTAACTCTGAAATATAATAATGAACGTGATACTTAATCTGTGAAACGAAAATGCATAGTGCAATTTTTTTTACAAATTACAGGAGGTCAAGTTACAGAAATAGAACAAACTGTAATCTTAAAAATTGAACCCAAACTTCATTTTTCTTTTTCAGGTATGCCTTCAGATGCTGATTCTTCTGCTGCCGGTGATAAAGTCAGTGGTGCAGATAATTCTAAACGAAATTTGCCCTTCTCTTGCCACGATTCTCTTGTCATTAGGTGGAAATCTGGCCAAACAGCAGGCCTTGTCTCCTATACTTATAGCCCTGCAAATCATGTATGCCAGGTGGGCTTGTTTGCTGACTTTCGAAATCCCACAATGATGGGAGTCTAGGAGAATGTTAGGTTACCGTCTCTAAATATTGTGAGTTTTAGTTCAGATACCATTTGGTGAATGAATGTGCCTTTGTGCTTTCTTGAATGAAGTTAAAATACGAATTAGAAAATCAAGTTAAAGAACATTTTCATTATTCTTTATATCCAATAACCTCTAAACATATTTGGGGGTGTGGTGAGAGGAAGAATTAGTTGGTACTGATACAGAGTAAGGTTTCAGGCCCTCGTCCTCCCCTTCAGTCTTGATAAGGCAGAGTTTTGCCAGTGTTACCTTTTCCATCCTTCTGCTCCTGTTTTCTCACAGCCTGAGGAAGTGGCCCATCTGTCTGTGTATCCTGGTTACGGGCCTGATCATAGAAAGAAATAGTCACACAGGAACTTGACTCAGTAGTTGAAGGACACGTCTCTTTGTCCTAGCTGCCTCGCATGAGGCGCCCTTGGTATTCGGCTTTCATTAAACACAAAATTACTTTCAATCTCCACCAGCCGAGGGAGATTTCACAGGGACAGTCAGAGGCTTTTTCTGCTTAGATTTTTACGTTGGCAGTTTTTCTCCTGTCTTCACCGTGGTGATTCAATACGTAAGCTCAGGACTGAATATTTAACTTTTAGCCAGGGGATACATAGTAATAACATTCATTTTTTCCTCTAAAACTCTTTTATACTTACCTTATAAGTCCTATGAGTGCTCTGGTTAGTGCTTGTCCTGCCCTGACCCTGCTGCCCCGCGGTGGTGACGGGCAGCTTCCCCAGGCCTGGCTGTCTCTCCTGACAGAGACGCTGTGGTCGGGGCCCTGATGCCCGCCAGCATGGTCACCCCAGTGGAGTGTCCCTTGTTCTGTTCCTCGGCACCCCCTTCCTACGTGTCTGCCATTGCCAGTCCTGTGAATGGAGAGGAATATGTGCTGGCTGTTGATACTGAAGACAGGCTGGATCCAAATCCATGGCAAGAAAAGAGAGGAGAGGTAAAAGCGCACGGGAGAGCGATGACGCAGCCTTAGATCAGGAAGGAGGAGGCAGCTGCTTCACGTTTAGTGACGTGCGTCACTCTCTCCCTTAACGCAGAGTATTTATGCTGCTGCTGTGATTTTTGGCTTGAATGAGAAAATATTCCATTTTAACAGGAGGCTTTTTTAGTGCTTCAGTGGAAAGAGATTATTCTTTTAAAAAGCTGCTAAATGCAAGTCCACAGTCCTGTTTTGTAAATTTATTTTTTGGGGGATTAGGTAATTAGGTTAGTTTGTTTATTTTTAGAGGAATTACTGGGGATTGAAGCCAGGACCTTGTGCATGCTAAGCATGTGCTCTGCCAGTTGAGCTATACCCTCCCCTCAAGTCCACAGTCCTTTATTTGCAGCTCTGAATCCTGAAAGCTTTGAAAGCTAAAGGTTTTTATAACTTACTTTGGAGGAGGAGATGTGAGCTCATTTTAGTCCTCTTCATGTGACCTGTTGTGAATATTAATTAATAGGTTTACCTGGAATATGAATGTGCTTGGCTTTGAAGGGCTGTCCCAGACCTCGCTGGAGGTGGTGACTGGTGGTGTAAATGCCTCGTTATGTCTATAAAATCTGGAATACTCTAACTGGCCCAAAGGGTTTTATTTAATAAGGCTTTTGGAGGTGAGTGGGAAGTGTGCCGTGTTGCTGAGTCTCTCCTCTTCTGTTTCTGAACTAGATTGTCTCTTCTGAGGATGCTGTGACCCCCTCTGCAGTGACCTTGTCTGCTTCCTCAGCTTCTTCTCAGCCATTTATCCCAGTGACAGATGACCCAGGAGCTGCCAGCATCATTGCAGAAACCATCACCAAAGCCAAAGAGGTCAAGGGGCTTTCTTCTTTACATTTTATTTTGAAATAATCTTAAATGTACACACAAGTTGCAGAAGTAGGACACAGAAATAGAGCACAGTACACTCCTGTGTACCATCCACCTACGTTCTCTAATTGTACTCAGATTTTGTCCCAGTAGCATCCTTTATCAGTCTAGGACCTGGCCCAGGGTTGAGTGTGGTCTCTTTGGTCTTCAATGTGGAACACTTTTTCAGTCCTTCCTTTTGTCAGAAACACCACAGTGCATCACAGTGGGTGTGTGATGTGCTGCGTAACTGGTGATGTGAGGTCTTACTACTTGGTCAGGATTCTCTGCCAGGTTTCTCCACTGGAAGTTAGTAGAAGAATGGTAGTAAATGTTCATGGGAGATGCTTGGAGGCTGTGCTGATACCTTGTCCCTCATTGTGTTTTCACCTCCGAGTTTGCAGTGTCTGTGATGATTCTAGCCGAGTCCATTATTGCTGTGGTGGTTCTGTGGTCGTTTTTCAAATTTCGTCATTCTTTTTGGACTGTCTTTGTTCTTCTGTAAGGGAGGACTTCCCCTTCTCATCTCCTTTGTCTATGTTGGTGTAGAATCGTGGGATCCTATTTTACTCAAATAATGACATACATCACTGTCATCATTTGACACCCAAATTGTCCCAGACTTGGCCATGGGGAGCCCTTTTCAGCTGACTTATATAATTGAGCATTTCCTTCCTTTCTGGCACAATAGTGTGTTCCAAACTCACTTTTCACCTGCCCTGGCCTCGTCCCGGAATCAACCATTTCTCCAAGGAGCCCTGGTTCCTTTTGGTGGATCATAGGATTTAGAAACAAGATCTGGGAGCTTGGTAAGCTGGTTACTCCTGGGTGTCCTGGGTTTAAACCCTCTCAGCAAACAGACACGCACACACGCCCACTTACGCCAGAATTTCTCCCTTGACATCTTACCTGTATAATGAAAACCATGAGTGGTTCAAACCAATACTTTAAATTTCAGTCCAGCACCACAGGGTTTATCCTTGTGCTCTCCCTTTCTGTATTTTAGGTGTATAATCTTTTTATATGTTGCAGGATTGCTTTGCTGTTTTGCTGACTTTTGTACCTGTATTCATAAGGTATACTGAGCTGTAGTTTTCTTATTACGTCTTTGCCTGGGTTGGGTAACAGTGATTACACTGGCCTTCTAGAAGGCATTAGGCAGTGTTCCCTCCTCTTCTGTTTTTTAGAAGAGTTTGTGAAGGATTGGTATTAATAGTTTTAAAAATATTTGATAGAATTTTATCTGTTCTTTTAACATGTTCCCATCATTCTTTTATTTCCTTGTTTCCTGGCACAACACAAAAGTCTAGGTTCAACAGTATGTTTTATGCTCCAGCAGAGAAATTAGGTGTTCCTCCAAGAAGTCCTGGTTCTTTGTAGTCGGGAGGGTATTTAGTAGCCAAGTTCTGGGCCTTTGTGTGCTCATTGCTGTTGGGAGGTTGCTGGTCACAACTCTTTTAGTAGACAGACCTAGGAAGGGTGTGTGTATGTGCACGTGTGCACGTGCATGTACCCACACAATAAGTTAGTAGGTTATATTAATACCCTTTTTGTTATATATCTACATGTATTGAAAACCACTGGTTCCTAGCAGTATAGTCAATTCTAATAACTGCACAGGGTTTACCTTTCTGTTCCACCCCTCTGTATAGATAACTTTTCTCTAAAAATGAGAAGCCTGTCCCCTTATGGACAGTGCCATAGCTTCCCCTTAGGTAGCCTGCCTCCCATTATGACTGCCTCTCCTCTCCCACATGGGCACCTCCTTCCCCTGCACAGCTTCTGGTGCTCAAAACCAGTTTGCCCTCTACAGGGATGACCTCTCACCCTGCTTGACCTATGACCTCCCCCACCCTACACCCCAGGCCAGCTGGCCCAAAGCAGGGACACCTTCCACTTGGCTTGACTCTGTCACACCAGTCACCCTCCCAGGTTGGTGCCCTCCCAAGCCTGCTCAGGTGCTTCCTGTGCCAGGCCCCCTCTCCCTGCCCACACTGTCTCCCTGCCGGCACATCCAGCTTGGGAACACACAAACATTATTTTCAATTACATTTGGAACTCTTGATTTATTGTGGTGTTGCTGCTGACAGAAATATGTCCTATGGGAAGTATTCATAACCATCTATGGTAATAAGAAAATTGCTATTTACAAATTAGGGGTCTGAACTCAATTTGTGATACTTGGCAATCTTCTAGGATGAGGGTTTAATGCAGAAATTATCCTGAATTATGGGACGTTTTTGCTTTTAGGTAGAAGAGGGATGGTATCATTTCTTTCCTACCAAATCGTGAGGCACAGGTGTTATCCAGAGTATTCCCCTAAATTCCTACCATTGCAGTTTTGGTTTGATTCATCAATTATGGCAAAGTAATTTTCATGTTTGTTTTGGGCTATAACTCACATTCAAGGAGATGTAGCTAGTGATTTTATTTTTAAGCAATTATCTTTTTTTCCCCTCTAATACCCCCACCAAAAATTGTTAGGTACTGTTTCTCACTGTATTTAACTTGCGTATTCCACTGAATGCTCTTGCTGCTCTTCAGTGAGTGAGATTCTGGAATGTCATTGTTTCTGTGAACTTCACATGCTGATTCCCTGGGTCTCCGCTTAGAGGTAGGAGCAGGATCTGTTTTCTTCCAGGAAGAAACCGTGCTTCCACCTCAGTGCACCTCAGTGCTGGTTTCTAGGGGCCAACTTGGGCACTGATGGCACTTGCATATTGGATGGGTCTCATTGCGCTGAAGGTTCCTAAGTGGGGCTTGTGCTTCCCCCAGCTCAGTTGTGTTTGGCAGTCAGGTTTCACTGAGATCCCAAAAGCAAGGGAGGAGAGAAGGCGGCATCTCTGGCATCTTGTTCTTCCTCTGGTGAGCTGAACTCTGCCTGTGAGACTGAAAGGAACCAGGTCTACCCCTGTTCAGCATGGGGTCTCAGAGATTCCCACTCCTGAGCTCAAAAGCTATGGGATCTCCCAGCTCTGATGGCTCCCTGTTCCTTTCTATAGGTCAAGTCCCACTGCCAGTGTCCAAGAGGCTCTTGTGTGGTGGGCAGCAGGCTGGGGCTGGCTGTCCCAGGTGGGGCACCCTCAGGAGGAGGGGTGGAGGGGGCAGAGATGCAGATGGGCGGCCCCTTTCCTCTGCTGATGTGGAAGGGAGGTCAGTGACCGCAGGTGTGGTGTGTTTTAACTGACACACTATGAATGGGAAGTAAAAGGGGACAAGAAAAAGGAAGAGAAGACTTTTATCTATTTTCTTTTTCAAAGCGCCCAGGGAACAAGAGATTTTGGGCAATGTGTTACACGCCAGTGAGTCCGTTAAATAAGATTCTGGGAAGGAATTATGAAGAAGATCTAGAAAAAATTGTAAAAGTACAATGTGCAAATGAGAAAACTCCCAATCACCCCCTGTGGGTGGGGGCAGGGAATGGATTTTATGTGGTATGACTTCATTCCAAGTCTCCCCTTATAAGGAACACCTGTGCTGTGAACTTGCTCACAGTGTAAATTGTCATTTCTTCTGAGAGCTGCTGTGGGTAATTCATAAAATAGTTATTTGGTCCTGAAAGCTTAGTACGTTGTGGTGGAGATTTTAGGGGCCTGTCATGTCTTATTTCATGGTATTTCATGGCGTTAAATGCCTCATCAGGTCCCTTATTCCTCAGTGGTCATCATGTATCCTTGGAGTTTATGGATAAACTGGTGACTGTTTATCTCTGGACACATCTTTCCTCATTTTACCCGTTGGACTTTTTAGGATGTTGAAAGCCAAAATAAAGCATCAGGCCCAGAACGTCAGTCCTCGGATGAGTTCACCAGTCTGCTGGTCACGGACAACACGTGTACCTTGGACCTGCTCAAGCTGACTGTGCAGCCAGGCGGCGGACAAGGGCAGGGCCGTGCTTTCGGCCATGCTGTCTGGCATGGGCACCGCCTGCCCCGAGGTGAGCCATGGGTGGGAGGGCAGGCAGGCGGGTGGGAGGTGCTACCACCGTCCTGTGCTTGAAGGACTCCTGGGAAAAATGAGTCCTTTCTCCATGTCCTGTGCTGCACTTGCTTCTCACGTAACATTTTGAAATCAGTTTGATATTTTAGAATTTAGAAATGTCTAATTTTTACAAAGTAGGATCTGTCAGCTTTTTTCATTTATGACTTCAGGATTTTGTATTCTGCTGAAAATGTGCTACCAACATGATACTGTTTAAAGAATTCTCCCAGGTTGCTTCTAATTATTTTTATTACTTAATTTGTTCTTTTATTTACTTTTTTGAGAGATGAAGTAGGGATTCAACTTTATTTTTTCCTAGATGGTAAACGTGTTGCCCCAACATCATTTATTGAATCATCCTCCTTTTCCTCAGTCATTTGAAGACTACTTTTATCATATTCTAAATTTCTGTGTGTATTTGGGTCCCTTTATTGACTCTTTTCTGTTCCATTAATCTAATTTTTTTATGCTTTAATACTGCAGTATTTTAACTATTAATTATTTAAAATAGGTTTTAGTATTTGCTAGCACTGGGTTCTGTGGGACTTCCAGCTGTGGTGATGTTCTGTACCTGGTATCCACCAGCCACATAGGCTGTTGAGCACTTGAAGTGTAGCTGGTGCACCTGAGGCAGTGAAGTTTTAATTTTATTTAACTTCTTAATGGATTTAAATTTCAGTAGTCTCATGTGGCTAGTATAGGGTGTACGGTCAATGCTATGTTAATATCTCTTAGAAACAGCTGACCAGTCCTGAAGCCCTTGGGCTTCCTGAAGGACTCTTGCTTATCAGTGGCCTTGTTCTCTGCCTTTTCAGAACTGGCCATGTGAGGGAGGCCAGTGCCATGTGCTCTGTGCAAGTGTGTCATCAGTGTGTCTGAGTTCCATATCACTACCACCACCACCATAAAGTACTTAAATATGGCTGAGTGGCCTTGAAATCATAGTTATGGTTTAGGAACTGTTTTAGGGGTATATTATTTCTTAATTGTATTCAGGAAGAACTAAAAAGTGGTAGGTTTCCTACTTATAATTTTTTGAGGCTGATTCTGAGATTACATCAAGGTAGATTGGCATAAGCAAAATACTGTTTTCACAAGTTTACTGCACTTGTGAGAGGAAAGGATGGAATGAGAAGAACTCGGATCTAAAGTAGTAATGCCCCATATTTGTTGTACACACAGCTATGAGGCCTGGTTCTCGGTGCGTTAGCTCAGTATGGAACACAGGTGTTCCCTTTGTTTACAGATAAGGCAACTGACGCTCTGAGAGGTTGTTAAGTGCCTCAAAGACACTCGAGTTGCTGGTGGATGGGAGAAATGATGTCAGATCCTGTGCACTTTTAGGGCAGAACTATAACTGTGACCCCTCTGTCACCCTCTCCTCGGAGCTTGTTCACCCCTCCTGGGGGACTGACTGGATTTCAGAGAAAGTTTCTAAGCCCCAGAGGAGCTCTGGTGGGCTGTGCATTAAGGTTTGATGATGTCAACGTCTCAGATTCAGGGGGAGAGAGAACCAAAGATGGGATTGTCTTCCAGCTTTCCTGGCCCAGTGGCAAGATGCTACTCCTATGTCCTACACTGACCTAATTTGGGGGACTTTATTAAAAAAGAGAAACATTTGACTGTAACAATAATGCCTAGATGGCAGCGATCTTGGTTTGTCATTAATAAAACTACTTACTAGGCTAATCTATTTGTTACCTGATACGCTATGAGAAAAAAATAGATAAAAACAATCATTTATTTTTGAAAAGTACAGAATAGAAAATAGTTTCATTGATTTTTATAAATTTAAAAATTTGGCATTTACTGTGTTACTGCTGTAATAACATTCTCATTTGTTTTTAAAAATAGCAATCAGGGAGTTTATAGTCAGCAGTATTAACCATTTCAATGGTGTGAGTAACTAAAATTTTAAAATGCAATCAACTATGGATTGTAGGGAGAATGTGGTTCTGGGGGCTGACCCTCAACGTCTCTGGTCAAGAGACACCCCCAGGTGTGCTCGTATTTGTAGCCCTCGTTTCAGACAGTCTGCTGCTGTTTGACCTGGATGGCTTGGTCATTCCTCTTCATGCCTGTCCTCTCCTGCTTGACCCCAGTGCCTTCTAGGATCTGGGTCATTTTTATCACCGTGCTGCTGCTTCGCTTGATAGTTTTGTTCCTGAGGCCGACTTTCCTCATCAGGTTGTGTATTAGAAGAGATTCTTGTAATCAGAGGCCTTTTGTTTTCTCAATTGGTATGTGTTGGGTGTTTTGTGTGTGTCAGGTGCCTCCTGGCTACTTGTACCTAGATCTCTACAAGCATCTCTGTGAGCTCTGGGCTGTCTTGATTGTAAAGGTGAGGAAACCAAGCCCTGATTAAAAATAGATTTCTCAGACTCCCAAATGCTTCACTCTGCCTCATCCCTGCAGAAAGATCTGGATCAGAGTGGGCATCCTGACATCCTCCTGCTTTGTCCCCCGCTTCCTCCCACAGGTGGCTGATACGTGGCTGGAGCTCTGGGTAACCGAGTCGGAGGACATAACCACAGACTCAAGAGTGGCCACCTGTCCTCCCAGCCCGTGGTGGTGGAGAGCAGCCATCCCTACACAGATGACACTTCCTCCAGTGGCACAGTGAAGATACCAGGTACTCAGGGCTGGTCCCAGGGAGGAAATGTGGGGGTCCCTGCCTGTAGAACAGCTTCATTTCTGCCATGGCATCAGTGGAAGCAACTGTCAATGTTTTATAGAAAAGCTACAGAATTGCACAACTCCCTCCTAGGGTTTGATGAACTTCCTAGAGTATCTCGCAGAACTCAGAGAAACATTTACTTACGTTTACTGGTTTATTACAAAGTATAGGAAAAGGGATGCAGGTGAATAGTCAGATGAAGAGGTGCACAGGAGGGTGTTCTGTAAACGTCTGTGAGGTTAAGGTGTAGGTGGTCTTGTTGAAATCGTCTGTATCTTTACTGGTTTCTGTCTACTTGTTCTGTGAGCTGTTGCAAGTTGGGTTTTGAGATCCCCAGCTGTCATTGTGGATTTGTCTCCTTTTTACTTTTCTATCAGTGTTTCCTTCGTGTGTTTTGGGTCTTTGTTATTAGGTGTGCGTATCTTTGTAATTGTTACATATTCCTGATGGTCGACCCATTTTTCACTGTGAAATGTCTCTGTTTTGTCTCTATTAACATTTCTTAAAGTCTATCTTGTGTAATATTAGTATAGCCACTCCAGCTCTATTAATGGTTACTGTTTGCACGGTAGATCTTTTTCCATCCTTTTACTTCCAACCTTTTATGTCTTTTAAGTCTAAAGTTTGTCTCTTGTTATGCACCTTATAGTTAGCGCTTGCTTTTTCTTAAACCAGCCTGATAGTCTTTGTCTTCTGGTTGAGATGCTTGGGCCATTCACACTTAATGTAAGTATAGATGTGGGTGGATTTACTTCTCTTAGTATGTGTATATTTGGGAATGTTTTTATTTTGCCTTCATTTTTGAAGGATAGTTGTGCTGGATATAGAATTCTTAGTTGATAGAATTTTTTTCCTCTTACCACTTTAACTTTGTCACCCTCCTGGTTTCTTGCATTCATTGTTTCTCAGGAGAAGTCATAATCATATTTTAGGTCTTTTTTTCCTGTTGTGGCTTTCATGATTTTCTCCTTGTCTTTGGTTTTCAACAGCTTCAGTCTAATGTGTCTGGGATGTGGATCTTTGTGTTTATCCTACTTAGGGTTTGTTAGTTCTTGGAGCTGTCGATTAGTTTTTCATCCAATTTGGGGTTTGGGGCTGTATCTGTTCAAATACTTTCTCTGACCCTTTTTTCTCTTCCCTCTTTTTTTTTGTGGGGGTGGTGCAGAATTCCCATTATGCGTGTTTGTATACTTAATGGTCTCCCAGGTATTTGAGACTTTTTATTCAGTCTTTCTTCTGTCCTCTGGATAGAGAATAATAGAAATTGCAGTCTTAAAGTTGTAGTGATTCTTTTTTTCTGCCGTTTTAGAGCTGCTGTTTTGTCCAGCTGGTCAATTTCTTATTTTGGTCACTGTATTTTCTACCCCCAAAACTTCCTTTTAGTGCTTTTATCATTAAATCATTGTTATCATATTTTCCTTTGTTACCATGTTTTCTCTGGTTTTCTTCAACGCTTTGAACATACTTATTACAGCTGCTTTGAAGTTGTTGTCTGCTAAATCCAGCATCTGGCCCATCAAAGTTAGTTTCTGTTAACCAGTTTTCTTCCTGAGTACTGCTCACGCTTTCCAGTGTTTTTGTATAGCTCATAATTTTTTATTGAAAACTAGACACTTTAGTTTGTGATGTGTCATCTGGATTCTGACCTTTTGTTTTTAAGATTTTTAAATGTTGCTACAGTTCTTTGACTGTTTTCTATGTTTGTTTTGTAACATCCCTGGAATGACTCTTTGAAATCTCCTTATCGATGTCACATAGCTGTTGATGTCATGGCTTCACTTTTCTATTTTCATTTTTGTTTTCTAGCCAGACTTCTAGGATTTGCTCCATATCTGCTTGGCATAGTGCCAAAGCTTGCTGCATTTTCCCTTCTGTGGATGGATCTCTGCATGGGTGGGGCAGGGAGGGCGTGGAAGTCAGTGTTCTGACAGCTTCATGTTTTCCTGATCTCATATGCCCTGGGTCATCCAAACCTCCAAGGTGTCCTCACTGAGCCCATCTCTGGTCTCTGACTTCCAGGGTTTTCCTGCTTAGATCTCTGACTAGTTCTCAGGTCTGGGATCAGGGTGCCTGGGTGGGAATTGGAAGTGCCTTCAGGCTGGCACGCAGAGCCCTGTAGCCTCCAACACTAGCTGTGCCAGATCCCCCACTGGGAGCAGTCCTGTGTGATGGGAGCTCGGACTTCCCTGCCCCACCCGCAGGGTGAGGGGTGAGGGGGTCAGCTCGGGATAGGGGTGCACTTGGAGTGAGGGGGGATCCTGAGGTGAGGAGGGCAGGCTGAGGGGTAAGGGGCGGGTCGGAGTAGAATTGACCCACTTGAGGGGTAAGGGGGACCATTAGGTTGTTGGGGGTCCTGCGGTGAGGCATGAGGAGTGAGCTTGGGGTGTGGGGGCCATAGGTTAATACCTAGCGGGGTGGAGTGTGCTGGCTGGGACCTCGGTGTAAGGAAAAGGATCCCCATTTTGGGGGGTCTGGTAGGCGACTGGGCCTGGCCAAGGATGGTGCGGTCAGTAACAAGAGAGGAGGAGGCAAGCAGCGGGAGTGGGGCTGGGGGGTGTGGCCTGGCCCTGGCGGTGGTGTTTCTGGTTGAGTGCCAGGACCTGGTCGGTGGCAGAGTAGGGGTGTTGGGTATGGAGACTCAGCTGGGCAGGCAGAGGGTGCCCTACCACCCCACCGCTCCACTCAGCCCTGCTCATCCCCACCTGGCATCACTTGGCCCTACTAGCCACATCCTGAATAGCGGGAGCCTCAGCCTGAGGGTCCACGCTTCTGGCGGGAGGAGGAGGGGTGCGCATGCGTGGACCCACAGACGTGCGGACGTGGGACCCTCTCACAGCTTGTGCAAGTCGGGCGGGAGTTGGGCGCTCCTGGGACCAGCTCCCGAGGAAGAAGGCGGTCTGGGGACTGGGCGGCCGCTTGCCTTCATCTCCGCTGCCACTGCGGGGCAGGTAAGGGGGCGCTGGTGGGGGCGCGCAGGTCCCAGAGCCGGAGGGTGGGGCCTGGGCTGCTCAGTTGGGGAGGCGCACAGGTAGGGGTGCATGGGTGAGGCCCAGGCCGTGCCGCCCATTAGGACCCTGAGGCCAGTACGGGCCGCCGCCGTGGTTCATGGTGCTCCCTCCCCTGTTAGTAGTCTCTGAACCCCGCGTCTTCGCTGCCGCGTGTTCCCGGGTTTGGGAGAGCAGGCCACCCCCGGGAGGTGTTGGGCGCTGGACGGCCCCGGGGCACCTCCGACCGGCCCTCAGGTCGTGGCCTGTTTCCAGGAGGCGGGTGTGATGCGTTCGCGGGGCCGCGGTTGGGTGGGGGCTGCTCCATGAGAGCCCCTGTACTCTCTATTCCCCCACAGCCTGGAGCGACCTCTGCTTCGCCATGTTCGCTTGAGGCACCTTTCGTGGTCAACCTACTTCTGGGAGGCGACGTAGTGCTGTTAGGTTGCGGGGACGGTGGCATCGGCGGCAGCGGTAGGGAGGGAGGTCTGCCCCTTGTATCTTGTTGATTTGCTCCGATCTTCCCTGCGTTTTGTCCTGGGGGCGGTCTTTGCTGCCCTAGGTTCGCCGGACCCAGGTTACAGGTCAGTCTGCTGCTGAGAGGCGGGCGCGGTGCGGTCAGTGTGCGGGCGTGGCAGCAGTGACAGACGTAAATGGGAGCAAACCCCTGCGCTCGCACAAGGCAGCCCAATGCTGCAGCCGCCGCCTCCGCCCCCGACTACCCCTGGCAGCACAGCGCCCGCCTTCCAGGAGCAGGCTGACCTGTAACCCGAGTGCTGGGAACCTGGGGCAGCAGCAGGGCTGAGGCCAGGACAGGCCGCAGGGGAGTTTGAAGCAAATCCACAGGCTCTCATAGACAGACCTCTAAACCCATCTCTGCCGCCGCTGCCAGCCCTCCTCACAGGAGCAGGTGGACCTAGGGACATGCTTGGGGCAGCAGAGGCCGCCCCCTCCCCGGCCCTGTCGCGGGGTAGATGGGGTCAAATCAACCAGCCTCCACTGGCAGCTCCCCTCTCCCGCCGCTGCCCCAGGTTCGCAGGACACTTGTTCCCAGGTCAGTGGGCTCCCGGGAGGCAGGGGCAGTGAGGTTAGAGGGCGGCGGCGGGGAGGGGTGCTGTCCTCCTCCAGCAGGTGACTTGTTCCCATCTTTCCTGGGGCCTATCCTGGGGATGGCCTCTGCGACCGCAGGTTCGCAGGGCGCATGTCTTCATGTTAGCCTTCTCCTGGGAGGAGGGCGCAGTGCAGTCGGGGCAGCGTCTGCGGTGGGCAAGGACTTTCCAAGGACCAAGCTCTAGCCCAGGATAACTAACTCTTCTTTCTTCTCTTGTTTCCTCAGTTGGTGGCTGTAGCAGCTTTTCCATTATAGGTTATTTTCAGATATTGAATGTAGATTTCTGAGTTATACAGAAAAAACTTGCTCTTAAATTGATTTTTATATATAGTGGCTAATATTTGTTAATCTCAAACTCCCAAATTTATTCCTTCCCTGGTAACCATAAGATTGTTTACTAAGTCTGCAAGTCTGTTTCTGTTTTGTAGAGGAGTTCATAGTGTCTTTTTTAGATTGCACATGAGTGATGTATGGTATTTTTCTTTCTCTTTCTGGCTCACTTCACTTAGAATGATGATGTCTAGGTCCATTGATGTTGCTGCAAATGGCATTATTTTATCCTTTCTTATGGCAGAGTAGTATTCCATTGTATAAATGTACCACAACTTCTTTATCCAGTCACCTGTTGCTTCATTTAGGTTGCTTCCATGTGTTGGCTATTGTATATAGTGGTGCTATAAATACTGGGAGGCAGGTATTTTTTTCACATTGGAGTTCCCTCTAGATTTATGCCCAGAAGTGGGATTGCTGGATCATAGAGTAAGTCTATTTTTAGTGTTTTGAGGAATTTCCATAATGATTATACCAAACTACATTCTGACCAGCAGTGTAAGAGAGTTCCCTGTTCTCCACACCCTCTCTAGCATTTATCTTCATGAGCTTTTGAGTGATGGCCATTCTGACTTGTGTGAGCTGATACCTCATTGTAGTTTTGATTTGCATTTCTCTAATAATTAGCGATAGTGAGCATTTTTTTCATGTACCTGTTGGCCATTTGTAGTCTTCATTGGAGAAATGCTTATTTAGATCTGCCCATTTTTGGACTGGGTTGGTTGGTTTTTTGTTATTAAGTTTTATGAGGTGTTTATGTATCCTGGAAATTAAGCCTTTGTCAGTTGAATTATTTACAGATATTTTCTCCCATTCTGTAGGTTGTCATTTTGTTTTGTTTATGGTTTCCTTTGCTGCGCAAAAGCTTGTAAGTTCACTTAGGTCCCATGTGTTTATTTTTGCTTTTATTTCTGTTGCTTGGGTAGACTGTCCTAGGAGAACATTGCTGAGATGTATATCAGGTAATGCTTTGCCTATGTTTTCTTTTAAGGTTTATAGTGTGTTGTCTACATGTTTAAGTCTTAGCCATTTTGAATTTATTTTTGTGTATAGTGTGAGGGAATATTCTCATTTCATTGATTTACATGCAGCTGTCCAGTTTTCCCTACACCATTTGCTGAAGAGACTGTCTTTACTCCAATGTATATTCTTGCCTCCTTTGTCAAAGATTAATTGACCAAAAGTTTGTGGGTTTACTTCTGGGCTCTCTGTTCTGTTGCATTGATCCATGTGTCTTTTTGTATCAATACCAGGCTGTTTTGACTGCAGTTCTGTCGTATTGTCTGAAGTCTGGGAAGGTTATTCTTCCAGCTTCATTCTTTTTCTTCTGTAATGCTTTGATAATTCTGGGTCTTTTGTGATTCCATATAAATTTGAAGATAATTTGTTGTAATTCCTTGAAAAATGTCCTGGGTAATTTGATGGGGATCACATTAAATCTGTAGATTCGTTTGAGCAGTGTGGCCATTTGAACAATATTAATTCTTCCAGTGCAAGAACATGGGATATCTTTCCATTTCTTTAAGTTCTCTTTAATTTCCTTAGTCAGTGTTTTGTATGTCTACGCATATGTCTTTGACTTCCTTGGTCAGATTTCTTCCTAAGTATTTTATTTTTTTCGATGCAGTTTTAAAAGGGATTATTACTTTCATGTAAAGAAATGCCACTCATTTCTGTATGTTGATGTTGTATCCTGCTACCTTGCTGAATTCTTTCATTAGCTCTTACAGTTTTTCTGTGGAGTCTTTAGGGTTTTTGTGTATGGTACCATGTCATCCGCATATGACAAGTTTATTACCTCTTTCCTTTCTTTTTGTTGTCTAATTGGTATGCTAGAACTTTTGATACTGTATTGAATAGAGCTGGTGAGAGTGGGCATCCTTGTTCGAGATTTGAGCAGAAAGGCTTTCAGCTTCTCACTGTAAGAGTATTAAGCTGGCCGTAGGTTTGCTATAAATAGCTTTTACTATGTTGAAATATGTTCCCTCTGTACCCACTTTGATAAGACCATGGGCTCAGTGCAGTCAGGGGGCTGGGAGAGTGGCAGCAGCGGTGGGAGGAGGGGGGCTGCCCCTTTCGAACTAGTCATTTGCTCCCATCTCCCCTGTGGCCTGGCCTGAGGGTGGCCTCTGCTGCCTCAAGTTCACTGTAGGCATGTCCCCAGGTCAGCAAGCTCACAGGAGGTGGGCATGGTGCAGTCAGGGAGGAGGGGTCAGCTGAGGGAGGGTGCCTGCCTTGGAGGAGCCGGCCTCTTTGCTCCAGTCTCCCTTGTAGCCTGGCTTGGGGGTGGCCTCTGCTGCCTCAGGTCACGGGACCATGTGTCCCAGTCTGCCTGCTCCTGGGAGGTGGGTGGGGTGCGGTGGGCGGCAGGCGGTGGGGGCCACCTGACCGCTACCAGCTGACCACATCTTACCAGCCTCGAGTAAGCAAACTAGGAAATGTGTGTCCCACCACTGGGTGCAGCAAAGGCTGCCCGCAAGCCTGGTATGGGGGAGAAAGGAGCCTGGGGCAAATCCACCAGCTCTGTAGGGCAGCCTCCCTCCCTCTGCCATTAGCTCTATATTCTTGCTTGATTTAAACATCTTATCAATCTAGTGTATGCATAATGATACAATATTTCATTACGTTTTAAATTTACATATCCTTAATTACTAATGAGATTGGTAGGCTGGTTATATTTGTTGGCCATTTAAATTTCCTTTCTGTGATGTGCTTGTTCAAGTCTTCTGCCCATTTTTCTGGTGGAATGTCTTGTCCTCATTGATCTGTAGGAGTTCTTTATGTACCTGGATGTTAAGTCTTTTTGTCAGTGATACCTGTTGCAAATACCTTCTCTGTGGTTTTTTTCTATGGTTCTTTTTAATAAAAGCATTTTTCTTTTTCTGAAGTAGTCAAAATAATTTTTGTTTCCATATCAAAGGAGAAGTTCTCCTTTATTATGTAGAAGTTTTCTTTTTTTTTTTTCTTCTCATCTTTAAATCTTAGATCCATCTGAAAGCAGTATTGTATGTAGTTTGAGGTGGAGATCCATCTAATTTTTTAAAATATGGATGCCTGGTTCTCCTAGCAGCAGTTGTGTTGAAAGGTTGCCTTTCCCCATGCTCAGCAGTGCGGCCTTACCATGAGTGTAGCAAGAGTCTACATGCTTGGTCTGTTTTTCTGGGCCCTCTTCTGTTTGATTGAGCTTCATCTCTACATCAGTACCACACTGTCCTAAATATTGCTTTGTTATAAGTCTTGATAGCTTTAGGAGAATATTGGCTATTCTTGACCTTTGATACTTCCAAACACATTTTGGAATCAACTTGTCAAGTTCCCCCCAAAAACTGTTTTAACCTTACAATTCTGATAGGGATTGCATTGAATCTGTCATTCAATTTCAATTTAAATTGACATGTTTACATTGTGAGTCTTCTATTTAATGACTACTTGGCATAACCCTTTATTCAGTTTTCTTTCAGTAAAGTTTTATAAATTCCTCTGTAGAGATTTTCATCTCTAGATTGTTAGATTTACTGTCACAACTTTATATTATTTAGCACAATAGTGCTATTGTTAATATTAAAAAGCTTTTATTTCTAATATGTGCAGTATTTACTATACAATTTTTTATGGAAGTCTATTTTTTGTATGCTAACGGTTTTTCTCAACAGTAAATTTTACTACCTTTTCTCCCTTATTATATTGTCATTGTAAATTTTATTGATATTAAACCAGCCTTGAACTCTGTGGATAACTGTAACTTGATCCTAATGTATTATCTTTTTTATGCATTTTGTATTTTGTTTTTATTTAGGATGTTTGTATCAGTGTTCATGGTTAAGATCGATCTGTAATTTTCCTTTTCTTTCTTATCTTCTGTTGGATTTAGTATCAAAATTTTGTTAGCCTTATACAGTGAGCTGAAGAAGTTTTTTCTTTTCAATTTTTAATAAGAGATTTAATGTTGGAAATACTCCTTCCTTACGATTGCTAGGACTTACCAGTGAAGCTGTTTGGGCCTAGAGTGTTCCATATGGGAAGATTTTTGACTATTCATTTTCTTTAGTGGTTAAAAATCAATGCAGTTTTTCCATGTCTTATATCAGTTGAGTAAATTATATTTTTCTAGGAATTTACCCATTTTGTTTAAATCTTCAAATTCTCAGCACAAATTAATTCATAATAGTTTCTTTTCAATGTCTGAAGATCAGTAGTAACATTTCCTTTTCATTTGTGATATTGCCTGCTCTGTTTTGAGGTGTATTGCATAAAAGTGGTGTAAACTACAGTTATTTCTGTCGGCCAATTATTATTGATCTGCAAATACTATGACAAATTACTATTTATATCGTAAATTTTTCAGCCACAATAACTTATTTTTATTTGACAATATAATATGTTGTCCTGTAGACAGTCTTTGCATTTCAACAATAGAACATGCAATTGGAAAGGTGGAATAGGGTCACAGAAACCAAGTATGCAGAGAGTCTCAAGAAGAAAAGGAGACCCAGTGGTATGTAGGGAAGTTCAAGGAGAGGGCACATTGAAAGTCTTCGATTTGACAGAAATAGGCCTTACGAAGAGTGGTCAACCTCTTCGAGTTACGACCCTGTTAGTTTCTTAAGACATTTCTGATTTCAAAGTCCACCAGGCATCAGAAGTAAAATTTCAGAATTCTTAGTCAGAAAAATCATAACTCTATTCTTGTTTTCATTTCTTTGAAGTTACTACTTTGATGTCAAGGGTGAAATTCACTGAGGGGAGTTCGGGGAGGTGTGTTTTCCTTTTCATCCTGTAGGTGTCATCGCCTAGATCCTGAATGTTTAGTGCTTTCATTTTCTAAGAATTCTGAAATAGGTTTATATCAAAATCTGATGTTTTGAATGGTACTTTTAAAATTTTGCTTATTTGCAGTATGCCGTTAATTAAAATTGAGGCCCTGTATTGAGGTTTCCTGAAATGCAGTGTAGAAGCTCATGGAAATTTTAAAGTAGGTGCTCATGCTTCACATCTGTGGAAATTGTATTTAAATTTAGCATTAAAGATTATTTTAGCTTTGTCTTTCATTCCAGGAACTTGTGTCCCTGAAGCCTGGTAAAGCTGCAGAGCTGGTTTCCACTCACTTTTCTGAACAGATTGAAACAGTCAGGAAAAAAACTTCAGGTAAATTTTGCAGAATATATTGGGAAGAAACATCTAATGGAGAGACAGTTATTGAACCTGCACTTAAGAACTTTTGATTGTGATTATTTCTTCAGTTGATAGTTCCTTTTAATAGCAGTTTCTACACATTGTGTGTTTGTGTGTATTTGGGAGGAGTTGTGGATCTCTGAGTCTGGACATGAGGGTGTTCGTCTTTGTGCATAAGAAACACTAGCATCACAGACACATTTCTGGAGCTGTAACCTGCACTCACCCTGGACATCGTCACCACAGAGGGCCACCCCCCTCTTTTGCTGTAGTAGCTGCAACAGTATTCTCTGGGTTTCATGTTATCTGTTCAGACTTCTGTCATCCTCAGAAAGGTTAATGATGAGTAGAATTTTTCTTGGGAAATCTTCCCTAGAATACAGCTGTATTAATGTTGAGTAGTGAGATGCCCAGTTGGAAGTACTGTGTCATGGAGCTAGTGTTCCCCTCGTCACCACCACGACACTGCTGGGCGGGTGCTTTGCTCACTACCATTATGGCCACGAGTGACAGAGATAGGGAACAGGACAGTGACAGGGACACGTAGCACAACCCAGGGTCCCCATGTAGCAATAATAGTTGTAGGAGACACATACACAGGATGGAAACCAGAGCGTGAGTGGGAGGCAGCTGGCATAAGAGACAGAGATACAGAGTTCATTCATTCACATACTTCATTTCGCACGACTGTGGCCCCCCATGCACCACAGTATGGTAGGCTCTGGGGGCACAGGTAAGTGTACAATGTTTTCTTTAATTTTTTCATATGAAGCAGAGAAGCACTTGTATAAACATAGTATAGTGTTAAAAGCTCTACATGAGACATATGGGCAAAAGTGTTGCAGGAACAAGAGGAGAGAGGGATAGACTGTGTGAGAGTCAGACAGGAGTTCCCAGGTATGCGTGAACTGGGCTTAAATAATTGCTGTCAGTTTTCTAGGCAGAGAATTAAGAGGGAGTTGTAGATAAAGGGTCCTGGGTGTGTAGAGAGTTAAAGGGACAAAGCAGCACGCATATTCAGAGGATGACGTGGTGGGGATGATAGCAGAAGGTTAAGCTATAAATTGTGTGTCAGGGGAAGAGTTAGAAGTATAGAGACTGGAAGATAGGATTTCGGGGCTTACAGTGAACAACTTAATATGTAAAGCTAAGAAATAATATATTGAGTCTTCTGTGTAGTGGAGAATGACTAAAGGTTTTTAGGCAAGGGAACTATACCATTAGATTCATTTTATAGAAAATTAACTGTGTAGTGAGAGTATAACTTAGAAGCACCACCACTGAATATTGTTACTGAATATTGTTTTTCCATTTAAAGTGTGAAATACCATGATTTAGAAGGTCTGTGATGTAATTCGCACTGTTACCTGGCCAAAAAGTGGTCTTGGTTTCAAAGTAACATACTTTTTACCTGTAGCCTTAATTATAGATGTGATTACATAATGCTGCTCTCTTGCCTTTTTTGTTTTCAGAGAAGATCTCCATGTAAATCAACAGTTGCTGCAAATGTCTCCCCGTGTCACAGAGCCGTTCTCTGAGCTGCTGTGTCCATTCAGCACCAGCCAGGTTGTAGAGATGCTGCCAAGCCTGGGGTGCTGCCGCCTGGAAGAAAGCATTCTGATAAGACCAGTGGTGTAGAGGAGGCAAGAGTCGGCTTTCCTTAATCATCCACTGTTGTATAAATGAGCAAAGGGAGACTGCCTGTGTTCGTACCTGGTAAGTGCTAGCAGCTGAGATTAAACCCAGATATTCCATGGTGCATGGGCTCCATTGCTGTGATAAATTTCATCTCCATTTATTCCAGTAAAATCAGAAGCAGCACATGCCCATCGTTGTTATTAATCAAGGTTCACAGCTATTCAAGTCAACTTGATAAATGTAGAAAAAGGAATAGCATAGAAATATTAAAGGAGAAAACAAGCTGTTACTTGTAGGTGCTGATGTTAGTCCTGTTGTGCCGGGACTTACAGGCTAAATGGCAGCTCAGGAGCCTTAGCACAGACGTTGCCTGGATCCTCTTTTCTCCTTTTCTCCTGTTTCCAAATGAAAGTGAATGAGTGTGCAAATGAATGTGGGAGCAGGTAGAAGGGAGGGAAGCTTCCTGGCAGGAGCTCAGGTGAGCAGCTGAAGGGAGCACTTGAGGGGCCCTGTGACTGGCAGCAGGGTGGGTGGAGGCAGAGAGGAGGCAGTTGGATGTCAAAGTCACAGCCAGAGACTGAGGTCTGAACCCACCCTCATCCCCCAAAGAACCAGTCACTCCTGCTGTGAGGAGGTAGAGATGGGAGGGGTTTCCGCACCCACATAGGCTGAGGTTCAGAGGGTGGGGCTGCAGGGAGGCTGGGGGATGGCTGGAATGACCTTTCTCCTCTGCTTCCCTGTCCTGCATCCCCTCTGGCTGGGTTTACAGATCCTTCCCTGAAAGGTGTGGTTGGGGAGGGGTGAGGTCAGAGAGGCCCAGAGTGGGAATGATCTCTATGGCCACCATGGGGTGTGCAGGCAGGCCCAGAGCCCTGGGGCCCATGCCAGTCTGTCGAGCTGGGCACAACCGAGAACCATGTGGCCTACGATCCTGGATGGGGCTGCCAGCTGCTCCCACCCATGCATAGATTGGGTAGAATGTGCCCAGATCTCTGGCTCCCTGCTCCCATGGACACACTGGCAGGTGGCAGACAGGTACAGAGAGCAGTTGCCTGAGAGCAAGGCCGAGGCCTGTTTCAGGTCCCAAAGCCCGGGATTGTCACTGCCCCCAGCAGCCCAAGTCCGAGACTCCCCACCACAGTCCCCTTTTCTGCTTTCTCTTTCAGCTGCTGCTGGCAGCCCCAGGCCGAGGTCAGGATCCTGGATGTTATAAGCCACTGCTGCCCCTTCACTCTCCTGAAGCCATCTCCTCCTCCTGCCTGCGCTCAGAGCCCCTGCGCCCTGGCCCTGCTCACCGCCAGACCCTGGAATGTCAGGGCCTGGCCCGCGCATGCCTGTTCAGCCCGTGGAACCCTGGTGGCCCACCAGGCCCACCAAAGATGATGGGCCAGGCCGATGTCCCGATCACCCTAGGGTTTTCCATCTGCTGCTGCTGCTTGGGCACCAGCCAAGTGTGGCCTCAGAGACGGATGTGTGCCCTGGGGTGGGCCGTGCCCCATGCTGGTGCAGGACAAGTTCTTCAAGTACTTCTTGGCGGCCACTGAGTTCTCTGCCAGTGCTTTGCGCTTTTCCTGGACCCTGTGCAACCCGAACCTGCACCGCTACAAGCTCTGCATGAAAGTGGCCAAGGTGCCCACCTGCAGCAGCCCCACCTGTGTTGAAATCTACCAATTGGAATCCTTCCTGGAGTCCACACCCAGCTACCTGGACCTGGAGAGCTGTGACAAGGTGCTAAGGCTCTGCGACACCTCAGGGCCCATGCCCTTACTGCAGGCCAGCAAATCAGTTCCTGCAGATGAAGGGACAGCTGCCGCAGAAAGATGATCCTGGGCTCTAGGGCGGCGCCCTCCCACCCCAGCGACAGCTTCTCCTTGGAACACCTGATCATGGGCAACCACAACCCCCATGACGTGACTGGTGGCCCTGAGAACTGCCTCACCAGCCTGACCCAGGATGGGGCAGGGTTGCGCTCCAGGTGAGTGACCACTAGGGAGAGGCCCAGAGAGCAGCATTCTGGGCAGAGGGAATGGGGAGAGGGTCTCTTCTGCTGGGCTGCTCTGGCCACCACCCTTGAGGGCTCCCTCAGGGAAGCTAGTTGCACTGAGAAATGTTCTCTGCAGGCTCACTGAGGGAATAGGGACCTGGGGTTCCTGCCTGAGGCCCCCAGGGCTGGGCGTGGTGCCGGCACACTGGGAGGTGCTTGCTGAGTGTGCAGGGAAGAATGGGTCTAGTTTCTCCCAAGATGAGGGAGTGTTTCGTTTCTGGCTGGGAGAAGGTCCCTCCTCTTCTGCAGGTAGGACGGTTTTAATGGGCCAGCAGGCTGCCATGGCCTGTGGCAGGGTCTGCATGGGCTTCCTGGGACATGGGGGCAAATTGAGAGTCGGCCTTTGGGATGTGTGGTCAGGAGATGCCGTTTAGGGGCTGCCTGTGTTGTGGCCGCACAAATCCTTATCCTACAGCTAGTTCCCCAGCTCCTGTGAGGTGTTCTGCTCCAGGGACGAGGAGCAGTAAAGAGGCACAAGGAAAGTCCTTTGTGTCCTGGTGCTGCCTTCCAGGTCGTGGGAGGGAGGAGGCGGTAACACCCAAACACAAGAAGCAGGTGTCAGGTGCAGGGTGAGGGGGTTCCCTGGTGTCGGGGCTGCGTGTCATCTGGAGCCGGGCTGACTTGCTCAGGGGCCTGTGTTTAAGATTTTGAAAGAGGTATGGGCAAGCCTGTGGCCGTCACAGGGGAAGGCGGGTGTACCAGTGTGCTGGGCGGGTCCCAGCAAGGAGGGGTTGGGGCACAGTCCACCTTCTTAGTCATTTGGTTTCCTTGGTGAGTGGGGCACCGGTCCAGGAGGGCATGATCTGTGAACTGGGACCCCGGGCGGGCCTCCATGGCAGCAGGGCAGGTAGGGAACCCTGCAGACAATTGGGAGGGGAGCCCCCCCTTTGAAGGAAGTGTAGGATGTTGCGGGAGGCTGGGGCCTTAGCCAGGGCTGGGAGGGCAGTGGGGGCCAGTCTGGGCTGGGCTTTCCTGCCAGCAGGTCATCACGGGACCAGGTGATGTGGTCCAGGGCCCTTGGCCTCTCCTGAGCCAATGGCACTTATGGATCCCACAGAATAGCATTTGTAGAGGCACAGAATAAGCTAAGTGAAGTTTCAAAGGAGGCTGGTTATCCTGGACCTGTTTCTATTCATGGCCCCCATCAGAGTACCCTAGGTGAGAAACATGTTGAAGCAGTGTGGTGCTGGAGAGGATCAGAAAAGGAGGAAAGAGGTGGCCAGAACCCCGGGAAGAGGGTGCAAGTGTGGCATCCAGGAAACATCAGAAAATCTCAATCTTGTATCCATGTATCAGGGCGTCCAGCACTGGGGTGGGAGGCCTGAGGGCAGATCTTCGGGCTGGGCAAGGTGGAGGTCACTGCCACCTTGGCTGGGGCAGCTTTTCTCCTTCCTTCAGGGTGGAGTGTGTACAAGGGGTGTGTGTGCATGTATTCAGTGCATGGGGCACGTGTGTGCACACGATCACGCCTGCCCCCTTCCAGCATGTCAGTATGTACGTGTGTGCATTGCGTTCTTTTGTGCTTGTGGGTGAGCGTGGGAGGTACTCGCATCCACCGTGTATGAGTGTGTGTGTAGGCCGATTTCAACAGTTGTGACAAAGCGCATGTCAAGACTGTGTGGCAGGGCTTGGGGTCCTTGGGGGAAGACTGCTGGCAGGTCCTGAGGGCTGGGGCTGCCACGATGTAAAGTGGGGAGCTCGGCTGCAGGACAGGACACGGTCACTCGGCCCAGAGACACCTCAGACCCCATGTGTGTGCCCGGGACTCCAAAGGCCTTGATGCTCTGAGACCTTGAAGTAAAGATCTTGGTGGTGGTGACAGCAGCCACATCTGAGTGTCTCCTTTGTGCAGGAAGCACTGCCTGTCAACCAGTTTACTCCTCCCAGCAGCCCGGGGATGTCTCCTCAGCGAGGCGGCCCCCTGCGCAGGGCCTTTGCACAGGCTGTTCCCTGGGCTGGAACACTCTTAACTGCACACCCACAGGGCCCCTTCCCTCAGCTTGTCATGCCCTGGCCATCCTGACCCCCTGACCGTGCTGCTTCAAGTGGCAGCAGCCCCAGCCGCACTCTCACTGCACCCTGTCTTTTTCTCCTCCCACATGGCATTGGCTGTGAACACCGGGTAATTCCTGTGTCCTTATTCTCTGTCCTGCCACGATGTAGCTCCCAACAAGGCAGAGGAGTTTGCCCTGCTGGCTGATGAAACCTGGCACACAGGAGGCCTTGGATTAATGCTTATGTAGTGGAATGAGGCACAGAGATGTTAAGGCAGCAACCAGGGTAACACAGCTTGTAAGGGGGAGACAGAGGGAAGAACCAGCTCTTGTCACCTGGTTGTGCCACCTGTGGTGTCTCCTGCACTGCACTTTACTGGTAGGAGGAGTGTGTGTGTGCACATGTATGTCAGGGTGGGGTGGCACGCAGACTAAACAGGTCCAGCAGTCATTGAGAAGACACACAGCTGAGCTAGGCAGGTGCCCGGCCCCAGTTCTTGCTGGCTGAGCCTGTGCTAGGGAGCTTCGCCCCTCACCCTGGTTAGGGGAGGCTGGGTCACATGTGTAGCCCAGCTGGGAGCCAGCAGGAGGCCCAGGCCAACACGTGGCCTTTTTTCAGGCCTGACCCCGCCTGGCCTGTCCAAATGTGACATGGCTACATCACGCATTGGGCTGGAAAGTGTTTCTTGGGCCAGAGCAATTGTTCTCTGTCCTCCACCTCTGTCTCTGCCTGGCGGCATCTCAGCAGCTACCCTCCCGCTCCCCTGGCCTCTCAGCTCCATGTCCCTCTCCCTCTCATGGTAGTCTTTTGTGCGTTTTCCTACCCCTGGCCAGATGGGCCAAGTCAGGACCCATGGGTGCTAAGGTAGAGGGTACTGGGGACTGTGTAGGGGAATTCAGAGAGAGGTCTTGTCCCCTGTGGTCCTCATTTGCACATCCATGCAAGGGGCTGAGGAGGAGTTCCCTTGCCCCAGGGCAGGCCCTAACTTCAGAGGCTCTGGACCACGCCCTGGATGCCTGGGGAACCAGCCTGGTAGGCAAGAGCAGGGTAGGAATGGACAGCAGAGGTAATGGACCCATTGCCTCTGCTGCCCCACCTGCTGGGCTGAGAGCTCTGCCCAGGAAGCAGGAAGGCCTAGCAGGATGCAGCCCTCTCGCAGGGCCCTCATCCCGGCCGACTGGGGCCACGGGCCAGGGAGGCCACAGGCCAGGGAGGCCACAGCCTCCAGGCTGGGCCATCAGGGTGGGAAGGAGGCTGGGAGCCCCCTCACCATGTGCCCTCTCTCCTAGGTGGCCAAGGCTACCTGGCCACCATTAATTGGCTCTGTTAATCCAGTAATGAGACAGAAACGAGGCTTACAGACAGAGGGGGCATTGAGCCAGGGAAGACTGACTGCTTCTCTCTGGGCCTGGAGGGGCAGCCCAACCCCCAGCCTTGCCCACTCCTCTGCTGCCCCTTAATAGCCCACCCAGCCCAGGGGCCCTGTTACCACCCAGCAACGGGGGTCTTGAGAGCCTCTGCCCAGCATTGCAGGCCCCAGGAGTCCTTGTGGACAGTCCCCCATTGTGGATGCAGTAGTCTGAATAACATTTGTCAAGTGTCAGCTGTGAGTGGGACACACGTTAAAGATATAACAATGACAACAAAACTAGCAGCCACCACTCGCTGAGTGTCCCTCCATGATGGGAGCACGGCCAAGGTCGTGGGCAGTCTGTTTCTGGGACCAGGGCTCCGTACATGATGCAGAGCATCCACCAGTAGTCCAGCGTCCCTCTGTGGTGGAAGTGCGGCCAAGGTCGGGGGGTGATCTGTGACCAGGATCAGGGCTTATCTGTTACTGGGGACAAGCACCCTGTGTCCAGGATCAGAAGTCAGTCTGTGATGAAGATCAAGGCTCAGTGTGTGACCACGGTCATGTCTAGGCTTGGGGGGTAGTCTGTCCTGTGAGCCACTGGCCCCCTGCCTGGCCTATCCTGATTTGATCCCTCCTCTCTGCCCCCTCCTCCCACCACATCCTTGCCACCTGAGTTACCAAGGTAACCAGCCCCGAAATAATGGGTGTTTTAGCAGCTGAGGCCTAACCTGAGTCTATCCTGAAAGACTGAGTGCTGCAGCAGTTGCCTTGGAACCAAGGGGCATCCTCTCTCTCCCACTGTCAGTTTCCTCGTCACTCAGGCTTCCAGTTGGGACCTGGGCTGGGGCAGCAAAAGGAGGATGGGCAGGACGTGCCCACCCTGGCCCTGCTTCCAGTCCTGTCTCCTGGATCCCAGGCTTCTGTCCCTTTATCTCAGCGTGATGGGGTGGGATGGCTCAACAGGGAGACCACTGAGGTATAGAGTGCCAGGCGGGGGACCCTGTAGTCAGTTTTGGCAGGCAGCCTTAGTCTGGGGGCCAGTGAGCAGAGCACTTGGAATCTGATCCTGGGTTTGATCCCAGCTCCTCTCCTTGTCAGCCTGGTGGATAACTTGGCGCCTCTGTCTGCATTTCCCAAATAGGCATGGTCATAGGCTGTTGAGGTCCCCCGAGCGGAGTGGCAGTGATGAAGTCCCGATGTCTGGGTAGCCTCGGCTCTCATACCTTCAGAGTTGCTCCCCTACCCTGTCCCGAGGGCATGGAGGCAGTCTTGGGGCTCCCCGCCTTCCTCCAGGCCCTGGTCTGTTCCCCTTCTCCTGCCCCTGGCCCCCAGGGTCCTTCCACAACATTCCCAGTTCAGAGTGAAGTCCTATTTGTGCAGTACCCTTGAGACCCTGGCTTCACCTGTCTTCTGAGACTGGGGCCTCCACGCCGTCTCCAGGGCAGACCCTCCTGGCTGGACCACGTTTCTTTGAGCCTCAGTTGTCTCTGCTGTATGTGGAGTGAACATTTGGTTCCTGGATGGTCTGAGACTCAAGGCTTCTGTGTACTGCGGTGACCAGCATGGAGCAGGGGCAGGGGGGAGGCCGGACTCCCTTGCCCAGGTTGCTCCCTAGAGAGCCAACCTTGGTGGGAGCAACCTTCTTTGAAGAGTGTGGAGCCCCATCCCACTCGGCCCCCTCCTCAATGGGGGAGGCAGGGCATTGCTTCACGTGGACAGGTTCACATCTTCCCATCTGAACAACGAGAGCAGAGAGGCCTCCCTTGTGGGATCACAGACCCAGGATGGGGCTCAGAACCAGGCCCTCGGCCCCCCAGAGTCAGGGTCCATGCAGAGCTCAGCCCTGCCCCCGCCTGCGGCCGTCCCTGGCAAGTCCTCCCTGGGTCTCTACTGCACAGCTAGGAGCTCAGGGGTCAAGCACGGTACACACCCACCCCAGTAAGGTTGGAGCCACCCCTTCTACCCGTCCCTTGTCTGGCAGAGGGACTCTGCCTCTGGGTTCAGGGGAAAGTGGGACCCCATGGGAGGGTTGGCTCTGTGAGAGGAGAGAAGTTTCTGCAAGGGTGTGGGGGGTGTGGAGGTCTCGGTTGCCACATAACTCAGCAGGGAGAAGGAGCCCTGCCTTCCAAATTGGGGGAGTTAGTGGTGTCCCTTCCTAGTGACCAGTTCATTCATCAGACCCCCTTGATGGTTAGTTCCCAGCACAGGCATGGGGACCACTGGGAGGGAACTCTGCACCTGTCCAGCAGATCTCTCCAGAGGAGAGCACCTGGATACTGCACCTGCTGGCCATCAAAGTGGGTTCCCTGGGATCAACTCTGATCCCAGCAGCATGCCCACACCTGTCATCTCCCACCATTTCAGGCATCAGTCCGTCCTTAGATGATGGGTGTGAGGCTGGGATGGGATGTACTTGATGGGCCCATGACGGTGGGTGGCGGGGCCCCCATTTGAACCTGGCCCTTTGGCTTCAGAGCCCACCCTCTGGGATCTGTGCCATCATTCTCACCCCAGGAGGTGGGTCTGCTCCCCAGGGCCACAGAGAAGCCAGGCTCCAAGTGGCATTGGGGACCCTCTTGCCAGGCCAGGTGTGACCTGCCCTCAGGCAGCCCAGCTCCCCTGCTCCAGTCCCAGTGGAGTAGGTGGCATGGGGCAGTCGCCGAGGTGTAGCTTGGGTCCTAGAGCTGGGCCTTGGCAGTGCCGTCTCCTTCGTTCCTGGTACATGGGTGCCATGTCAGCACATGCAGGGTGCCTGGCCTGGCCTGAACCTGGCCCACAGTAGATGCTCGGTGAGGGTGAGTGCCCTTGTTGAGTTCACCCTAACCCTGCTTTGCTGGGAGGGCAGAGGCCTCAGGGCAATCCTGAGACTAAGTAGGATGATGGCACCGGGGTCCCTTGAAGAGGGAGTGATCTGGGAACCTTAAGTGTGGCCTTCAGAGAGAAAGCCTGGGTGAAGCAGCCTCTTCCCGAGCCCATCAGCATGGCCTGGAGTGCTGGCTCCAGATGTGAGGCCTCTCCACTCCTCACTCCTCAATGGCTCCCCTGTGTTTAGAGGCTGTCCCTCATCGTATCCCCCGTGGCACTGGGGCTACTAAGGGGCTCAGGTCTTTGGGGGCATGAAGTCATGACTGCCGAGGGGAGAGGGCCAGGATGGAGAAGACCCAGGAGAGGGCTGAAGGAGGGTGGCCGGAGGGGCCTGGAGGCCCTCAGCAGCCAGTCTGCTGGGTGTCGGGGAGGCTCAGCCTGGTGCTCAGCCAGCAGCTGTGAGATCTTGATCACTCGTGCTGTCCCTGGGGGGCGTGGGAGAACGAGCACACAGGTCATGGCTGGGGCAGGAGTGGGATGAGGAGGAGACATGCTCAGAGGAAAGTGGACCGAGGACCACAGGGACGGGGCAGCAGGGCGCGAGGACCTTTGCCCAGGAAACAGAGCCCGAGCACCATCCTCAACCCCATCTCCTCATCACCCTGTTGTGTAAGGCAACACTGGGATGGGTGGGGTGTCTTTCCTTCATTCCTTCATTCCTTCATTCATTCATTCACTCTTTAGACCTAGTTGGGGCTCCAGCTATTTTTCCAGCCCCCACACTGGGGACCTGGACGCAAAGCCAGTGGAGATCCTGTCCCAGCTGCCTGTAGACAGTGCTGGAGAACACCGAGCCTCCAGGGGGAAGTGGGGTGGGCACCGGACCCCAACTTCCCCAGCACCTCTGCCCCTCCCTGCCCAGTTGGCCTCTGCATCACACCCCACTGCTAATCCCATCTAGGCCCACACTCCCCTCCTGACCGCCAGGCTGCTCTGTCCCAGATCCGTGCTTGGGAGGGGTCATCCCCTGAAAGACAAGTTGGAGCCTGTGCTCCACCAGCTGCTCCCTGGGTGGCAGCAGGGCACACGTGAGTACAGTGGGCGTTCGTACAGGGCGCCGAGTGCCAGGGCCACGGGATGGAGACTCGAGACTGCTTCCTGCAGCAGTGCCCACGGCAGGGCCGTGCAGAGGGACATGTGGGTGGGGGGCCTGTTGGGCGTGAACCACGAGGGAGGGGCAAGACCCTGTGGCATCTCACTGTGGGACCTTGCAGTGTCCCTGGGGATGCTGGGGGCAGGGGGTTGATGAGGGATCAAGTGCATGTGAAGCGTTTGTTTTTTCCTGTATGGAGCTGAGCTTGGCTTCCACTCTCAGGGTCTCAGTTTTCTTCTCATGGCTTCCTGCCCTTTCGTCCCTGTGTCTGTATCCCTGTGGCTCCAGTATCTGCATCCTCCTTGTCCTCTATGCATGATGGCATCACACAGTGGATGGAAGTGGCACCCTCGGCATTGGGGAGCAGATGCAGTGTCACGTGGTGGTGGCACCCAGCAGGGAGAGCGTGCTTGATTAGGGCCCTTCTTTGGGGTAGCAGCCAGCCAGAGCCCCCAAGATGAGCACCAGCAATGTAGCACCCGGTGGTGTCCCAGTGAGTGTCCCCTCACCCCATCGCTGGCCTCTGGGGAGGGGCTTCCTGAGAGACTGGGTGGGCTTGGGGCTCAGCTCTCCTGGGAAATGACTCCCCCTTGTGACGATGGATTTCCTGGAGGGGTCTTGGCCTTCCTGGCCCTGCTGCCAGCTCTCCACCCCTCTTCCTGTTCCCACCCCCACTCACGTCCCGGCCTCTTGGCAGAGCCCTGTGAGATCTGTGACGAGGACAGCTTCGGTGCTGTGCTCTGGAAGGAGATCCTGGCCAAAGAGGTGGCCGGAGTCTGGTGTCCTCACAGTGCCACAGGTGAGGACTGCGGGGTGGGTGTCGTGGGGGACTCCTGTCCTTGAGATGCTAGCCCAAGGAGCTATCAGCACAGGTCACACAGCCATACCATGCCCAGGAAGCCCGGGTCTTGAAGCTGGGGCTGTACGGGTGGGGTGGGACGGAGGCTCAGGACCACCGTGTCCTGAGAGTTCACCAGGAACCAGCGCCTTAAGTCCTTTAGTACAATGTCCCATAGAGCCACCCACTGACACGTGGGAAACTGAGGCACAGAGATGTTAACACAGTAGCCGTGGGCTTGTAGGATCACTAAGTGGGAAGTTGGCTGTGAATGTGGTGGTCTTAATCCCCGTGAAGCCCTGTGGAGTGATGGGAGGTGTGGAAAAGGCAGAGTGGGCTCCCAGAAGGGGCTTGGCACATCAGTGTGTTGATGTCCTTTGTCCCTCATATTTGAAGAGTGCACACAGGTTTGGAGTTGTCTTCGCTGTGCAACATTCAGGAAGTGACCCTCCCTGAACCTTTGTTTACTTTCTGTAAAACAAGTGTATTGTGGGGTTCTTTGTCCCCCCAGGGACCCTCCCCCTAGGGAGGCTGTGTGTTCCTAGCTGTAGTTGCAACCCCCCACTGTGTTTTGTTTATAGAACAATACGTGTCTGGGTAGCGTATTGCAAATCCACAGAAGTAAAGTGAAGAAAACCCAGGTCGTGGGATGGTGTGACTTGTCTGGCCTTTTGTCTGCGTGTACAACCATATTCTCCCTCATTTTGATTGTGCACCATGCAGTAGAGCAGGGTCCTTTCCTGCCCTGTGGCTTCTGTTGGGTGGCAGGGTTGTGGCCGTCCCCTAGGGTCATCGCCGCCATGTGTGCACGCAAGTGTGCCTGGTTCCCTGGGAGTAAGTTCTGGGTCACAGGCTGTACCTGTGTTTAACGCAGTGGACACATGACGTCAGTCGGCCCCAAGGCTGCCTGGTGCCTGCTGCGGCACACCCAGGCCATCGGGTTCCCTGCCCCCTTGGGTGGAGCTGAGCAGGGCCTGCCTGGCTGTTGGTTTTCCCCAGGGCTCTGGATAGGAAAGGTCTCTGCCCCCACGCAGGTGGGGTCCCTGAAGGTGTGGCTCTTGCCATGTCCCAGGACCTGGTGCGGTGCCCGACATGAAGCATTTGCTCAGAAATATTTTAAATGAAAGACACCTTGGGAGGTCTGTCTCCTGTGCTGGGTCATTTGTAATGTGGCCACAGGCAAGTGTCTGCTTCTGGTGCTAAGGGTTCCAGCTGGAGGGGCTTGTTCCTGGGAGCCATGGGTGGGATTCCTGTGCTTGAGGTGGGCACCCACCTGCGAATCAGGAGACAGAGCTGACCCGCCATCTCCCCATGCCTCATCCTGTTATGCTGTGAGCTGGACGAGGAGGGAATCGCCTACTGGGAGCCCCCACCTACATTCACTGTGTCTCTATCGACTACCCAAACAACCAGATAATGGTCAGGCTGGGACAGGGGTCTCCTACCCAGCCCAGCCCATCTCTCCAGGGTCCTCTTCTGCCCTCTGTACTCTGACAATCCTGTGTCCCCAGTGGCACACTATGCAGACGTAAGTCAGCCATGGCCGTGACTGGGGACTGCAGAGGACTTTCTTGGTGTGGGAAGTCCTTGGTACCTGTAAGTGATGGCACCCACCCCTTCTATCTTCCAGGCCCAGGAACAACTGGCAAAGGCTTGGTGTGGACTGCCTGGGGAGGCGGTCTTGGAGGTCATCCAGATGCTGGAGTGGCCACCAGGGCATATAAAACTGGGCTTTAGTTCCTGCTCCCCATTCTGGGTCTCAATTCCTCCTCCTCAAACTCTTACTCTGTGGGAAGAGGGTAGGCAGAGTGCTGGGCACAAGGTGGGCCCTGCAGTGATGGGTGGGGCCTGTGGGGCCGGCAGGTGGCCTGAAAGCTCCCCCTCCCTCCCAAGTCACCACCAACCAGACTTGTAGTCCGTGGCCCGAAACTGACCTGTAAGTTCATCTGTGCTTTTTGTCTTTGGGGCCTCGGGGGGGAGGCCGACCTAGCAGGGGAGGTGCACAGACTTCAGGTTTGAGGGCCACTGACTCCCCCACTCTGTCTGTCCTGCATGGTCTCCCTGCCCTGGTGAGGATCTAAGGCGGCAGGGTCCCACCCAACTGGCTTCCACCCTTCCCAGGGAAGTCCACAGTTGGGGATCCAGAGGGGTGTGGCGGTCCCCCCAACATCGGACAGGTTACATGCAGGTTGTATAGCTTTGCAAGAGCACTGCCAAGAACTGGCGCAGCAGGGTGAGGCCCCGAGTGATCAGATGGGAAGCAGACGGGGTTGCTCCTGGGGCTCTGGACTAGTTCCTTGTCAGGCGGTAGCACCAGCCCAGGCCAGGTGCTGCCGCAGTGGGAACCAGGGGGACAGGGCACTGGGCTGGACTGACCAGGCAGTGATTAAGAGTTACAGGGCCCTCTGGGTGCCCAGAGCCAAGTGTCCTCCCAGACACAAGGAAGCAGAGATGAGTGGAGAGCTACGTAGTAACAGGGAAGAGTTTGTGCAAAAGCCTGTAATGGGGGCAGCATCCAGAAGTGAGTAGGGTCAGAATTTGTGGTGACAGGGTGGGAGAGAACTTAGTGACCGGGTCCCAATGGCCCAGATCACCCTGGTAGTGGCTGGGCCTCCTCCCTAGAGGTTTGGTGTCCATTGGGGTGGGTCTGTATGAGCTGCATGTCATTGTCACCAGCCACCTCTCTCATCCCTGGTTCCACCAGTCCCCAGGCCAGCCTGTGGGCCATGGGGTATGTGTGGCAAGTCTCTACTGCTGGGCACGGTGCAGTGACGGAGGTGTGTAAGTGAGGTCAGGGAGGCTCCCGCAGTGGCTGACCCTAGAGAAGGATGTGTTTTTCTGGCAGAGAACAGGAGGAAGTTCTTTAGGCAGAAACATACTTTGAGCAAAGGTGTGGAAATTAGAGGGTACAGGAGGAACGTGTGGCCAGGACAAGTAGGCGACCGGAGAGGAGGATGGATGGGTGCTGGGGGGAGGCTGCAAGGGGTGTGGGGCCAGTTTGTAGTGCTGTGTGTGAGCAACTGTGGAAATTGTCAGGGAGGGATGTGACTATCATCCATCCATTCTCCATCCACCTGTCCACCTGCTCAGGTATCCACCCACCCACCTTCTATCCTTCTATTCCCTTGGCTATCCACCCACTTAACTATCCACCCATTCACTCACTCATCCACCCATCCAGTCCCCCAGTCAATTCATCCATCCACCCACCCATCCATCCACCCATCGACATATCCACGTATCCTCCCATCCACCCACCCATCCGGTCTTCAGTGATTACTTATCACTGACAAGGCACTGCTCTAGGAGGACTGCCTTGTCAGTGGTCAGTAATCACTCAAGACCTCAGCCTCCTCTGATCCCCAGCGAGGAGAGACAGGAAAGTGGGAATGTATAGTTCCCTTTGAAACTGTCAGGTCATGGCACAGGCCAAAAAGTGGAGCCAGTGTACCGAGTGGCAGGTGGGGTGAGGTGCCTTTCAGGGAAGGTTCACAGAAGCCTCTCGCAGGTGGTGCTTGAGCAGAGGCCTGACAGCACTGTGTACTGGGTGTCTGGGGACAAGCATTTTGGCAGAAGGAACAGGCAGTGCAAAGGCGCAGTGGTGGAAGTATCTAGGGCTGTATGGCAGACTCCACTGCCCTTTCCAACTCTGGGTCTGGGATTGTGAGGACAGGGGCTGGGGCAGGGGCCTGGGCTTGGGGAGAGCAGGGGCAGACCCCATAGCCTTGGGAAACTGGCTCTCTGGCTTTGGTTGCTGTCAACTGCTTTTCTCTGGGTTTTGCATGTGGTGCAAGCTCTTTGTTCAAAGTGGAGTATCAAAAAAGATTGAAAAAAGAAAAAGGAATAAAGAGGGCCCAAGTGCTCTCAGGGCCCAGGCTGGCCATCATGGGAGGTTACACTGTGGCTGCAGGTCCGTTTAATGTGGCCCCTTGATGTCATTACAGGCCCCTCCCCAGTGGCTGTTCGAAGGCTGCCTGCAGTGCACTGGGGATGCCTGTTCACCCAGTGGCCCAGCACCCTCGCTAAGACAGCTCTGCTCACATTTCTGATTGTTTCCTAGGCCTTGAGTCCCCTGGACAGTTTCAAGATCTTGGTGGTAAATTACTTTCCAGAGGTGTGGACCCAGCCCCTTGGCCCCTAAGGCAGCAGGCTGTGCACAGTCTGGCCAGCCCAGTGAGTGTGAAGTTCGCAGTCCCCAAGACTATGGGACCTGGGGCAGATTCCACCCTCTGGGAGTCTCAGCCTCCCATCCTCGGGACCAGAGTCAGCCTGCTTGCGGGTGGGGGCAGAGAGGTGATGGGGAATGGTCTGCAGCCAGGTCCATGGAGTGCTTACCACTGGCCATGGCCTCCACCTCAGGTGTGGGGGTCCCACCCACTGCCCACCCCTGGTCATCTGTGAGTGGATGACACTGTTGGGGTCTCTGTGCCTGGGCCCAGGCCTCTGAGGCCAGCTGGAAGGTGCCCCAGAACACATTTTGCCCACAAGCTCCCTGTTCAGTCCTGGGCACGGCCTTAGGAGACTGGCTAACTATGCCTGTTACGTCTGGGGAAGCTGAGGCTTAGAAAGGACTGTGGTCCAGCTCAGGATAAGGACTGCGGTATCTGATCCAGAACTGGACAGCCTGGGGCCAAAGGCCAGGGCTGGGCAGGGAAGGGAGGGGGCCGTCGCTTCCCCTCCCCCACTATTTCTCCTTTGCCCTGCTCTTTGCTGGACAGAAACTCTGTCCATTCCCAAGTGGGGCCACTCCTCACATAAACGGGCTCAGAGGAATCAAGTGTTTCGTGAAGTGGGGACCAGGGACAGGACCCCAGGTCTGCTTCCACCAGTGAGTTCAGAGATTAGGTCTGTGCTGTCATGGGACTGTGTTTGTGTGTTTGGATGAGAAGGGTTCTCACGTGTCTCCGGAATTTTGTGTGTGTGTGGGGCCACTGGGGGCTGAGTGCCGTCAGTGATGTGACTGTCATCTGAGTAGTACTTGATGTTTTGATCCATGACCGTGATCCATGACTCTGTCCCTGGTCACTGATGGAGCCTAGATTCCAGACTCAGATTGAGCCCTGGTCCTGGTCACTGGTCACACTCTGAGTCTTGACCCTGGTCACACATTGAGCCATGATCCCATGTCTCATCTGGAGTCATTTGTGCGCGTTCATATATAATTATGCATGTGTCATGTACTTGGAGGGCAGCCCCCTGTTGCAGCCACGTGCAACTGTCAGCCATGTGACATGCTTGTCTTGGAAAGTCTGAGTCAGAGGTTTCCACCCACAGCACAAAAGTGTCTCACAAAATTGAGACAGAGCCTGTCACCCCCAGTTGTATATACACACTTGCACACACGTGCTCAACATGTACACATGAGGTGACTTCTCCCAACAGGACTCACGGCCCCATCCCCACAACACTCCTACACCAGCCTGGCCGATGGCAGTGAGGGCCTTGGGAACGGGGCCATTAGGGAGGGAAAGGGGATCTTTGCAGAATTCCCAGATGTTTGGGTGGGTGGGTGGAGGATGGGCCCAGGAAGGATAGACTGGTGCCGGGGTTAAGGAGGGCCAGGAGCACATCCAGGGAGTTCAGTCCTGTGGTTCTGCTCGGACAGCTTGCTGGGTCTTTAACTCGTGGCGGCTGCATGGGTTTTGCAGTTCCTATTTTAAAAAAGAATAACCCAGAGTTACATTGAGCACAAAAGAGAGAGCTGGCAAGGTCCTTCGAAATCACCTGCTGTACCATCACTTGAAAACAGTGGAGGTGAGGCCCAGCATAGGGACGTCAGTACAGGCCAGGCCTGGACCAGACACCCTCCATGTGCTCATCCTGCTATGCCAGCGTTTCAGGAGGTGTTCTGCCTGGCACTGATCCCACGTGGGCTTCAGGAAGGGCAGAGTTCATACCCACTGTGTCTTGTTCTCCTGGGTCCACATGCCTGGCAACCATAAAGGCTCTCAGAAGTCCCGTAAGCGGCTCCTGTTCCATTGGGTTGTGGTTTCCCTAATTAGTGGGCACTTGGCACCCTCACTGAGCTGGCAGAGCAGACACTAGGACTGGCTGGTGGAGGGTGTGACCTTCCCGCATGGTCTGGTGGGTCCTTTCTCAAAACCTGACCCCACTCCAGGCACCTTTAGACCCACCTGGCTGAGGAGACTGGGGCACGGAGTGCCATTGCCAGGCCCAGGGTGGCCCCATGGGTCATGCCAGTCTGTGCTCTCTCCCCTCCTGGGCAGACCCCAGCCCTGCCGGATGCAGCTGTCCTGGGGGTCCTCACCCAAGTGCATGTCCTGGGCCCTTTAACACCCTTGCCCCTTCCTGTCCCTGGTTTCCTTAGAGAGGGCAGTGAAGGGGCAGGCCAAGGGGGACAAGAGGAAGGGTGTCCAGGTCACTGTCAGAGTCAGTCAGTTCCCAGCCTGACTTCTCCCATGCTAGCTGAAGGGCACTGTTGGCTGCTGCTGGGCCAGTGGTGGCCCTGGTGTCTAGGGGGCTGGGGAGGGGTCCTGTGTGGTGGGACCATCACAGACATGTGCTTGAGTGTCAGGATACACTGGTGTGGCAGGGTCGGGGGCATCTGGGTGTGGGGAGCTTTCCCAGGTGGAGTTCAGGGCACAGGATTCTCCTGCAGGGCTGCGTCTGGCTGCGTCTGGTCCCTTTGTTTTCCTACCCCTGCAGGCCCAGTGTGTGTTGGTGCGGGCGTGCAGTCCTATGAGTGGGGTGTTCACAAGTGACGAGCGTCAGGGGTGAGGCCTGACAGGGTAAGCAGCGAGTGTGGACAGCTCTGAGCTCACGGGATCTGCTGGACAGGCTGGGGAACGGTGCAGGGCAGTTCTGGGAGGATGCCTGCCCTGGTACAGGGTGCTCAGGGCAGCTGCAGGGCACTGGCAGTGGTAATGGTTGTGGTGGTGTTGATGGTGGTGAGGTGGTAATGCTGGTGGCACTGGCAGTGGTAATGATGGTGGTGGTGATGGCACTGGTGGTGGTTTCAGTGGGAGCCATGAGGGTGGAGGCTGTGGTGACAGTTCAGATGGTGTTGGGGATGGTCTGAGCAGTTCGGGGGAAATTGTTACTGAGTCGACTCCTTCTGCTTGCTGCACGACAGGCCAATAAATCGGGAGACGAGTTGTTGAGGTAAGGAATAGCGACTTTATTTGGAAAGCCAGCAAACTGAGAGGATGACAGATCAATTTCTTAGAGAACCATCCTGCTCCAGTCAGAATACAGGATCCTTTTATACAAAAAAAAGAGAGTGGGTGGGGTTCGTTGTTGCAAACTTCTTGCTGTAGGAACGCTTTGTTCTTGCAGCCATCCATGTGGGTCAGGCCATGGTATTCCTATAAACCTCCAGCAAAGCAAAGGTTATTCTGTTTTGCAACTTGCCATCTCTGCCTAAGTGCAGAAGTGCTGACATCCTTAAAGGTCAGAGCCGGAGAGTAGGCTCTCCTGTCTATTTCAGGCTAAAGGCAACATTGTTTCCCAAAAGGTGCAGAGCTGGCAAGGCTAAGACTGGAAAACAGGGCACAGTGGTCAAAACTAAAGGAGCAGATCCAATGTGGAGGCAGATTTGTTCTCCTCTGTTACAATTTGAAGCCCCCCTCCTCATGGGAACCAGGACACACCCCGGGCAGTTAATGAGGCTGAGTAGGTGAGGGGGCTGGGTGGGAGGGCAGAGGTGAGAGCTTATGGGGCCACGCAGTTTGGGAAGGTGTCTTGGAGGAGACAGAGCTGAGCTGGCAGGGGTAGGGAGGTTTGGGATCTACTGGCGCCCATGCAGGTGCCCAGAACCAACACGCAGCCTGACCAGGTCGTCCAGGGACACACTTGCTGAGAGAGTGACCTATCGGCTTGAGGTCGAGCTGCGCCAGTGGTTGGAACGTGATGGGGTGTGGGTGTTGAAGCCCCATGGCTGGCATGAGTAGGTGGCAGGCCTGACAGAGGTGGGCCAGACGTGCACCAGGTGAAGGTCTGAGTGAGGGGCAAAGGGTTCAGGCAGGGGTGCAGACCTCTGATCTGGGCGGAGTCAGCAGATGCCCTGGGGTTGTTGAGACCCTGGCTCCCCCAGTGCGGCACACTTCCTTGCAGGGCTGGGGAGCTGAGGTGCCCCCCTTCTGCAGGGCCTCTATGACCCTGTCCAAGTGGGTGGTGTGGGTCAGGTGAAGAGCCACCAGACCCCAAGGATGGCCAGGTTTCCAGCCTTGGGGCAGGCCTGCGGCTGGAAGCTCTGTCTCAGCATGGCCGGCACCAGGTGGGAGCCAGGAGTTTGGCATCCTGGGCTATATGAGAAGCCTTTGAGGCCCTGGTCACAGACCCGTGGATGCTAAGTGAACCTTAGACATCATCAGTGCCTGGAGAGCCTGCCCCCCATGGGTAGGGACACAGGCCTGGGGGTGCATGGTTCTCACCCAGCAGCTCACTCAGCAAGACCGAAGTCAGGCCGATCTCCATCCCCCAGGGTCCCCTCAGGTCACAAGCATTGCCCCTACGCCTCAACAGAGAGGACATGGCACTGATCTGGGGAAGCAGGTGTGGGCCTGTCCGGGGAGGGGGGTGCTCACAGGCTAGTGGTCAGAGGGGAGCTGGGCACAGAGTGGGAGGTTGAGGAGGCTTCCAGGAGATGGCAGTGCCTCGGGAGAGCCCTGAAGGAAGAAGAAGAAGCTGAGTCAGCCAGGGGACAAGGGGGGATGTGGTCAGAGGGAATGGCCAAGGTGAAGGCCTGGAGGCAGGAGAGGGCGCTGTGTTGAGTCCCCAGCAGCTTCATCCCAGCTGGCGTGTGTGGGCGGGGCCGCCCACCGGGGCTGCGGTTGGGGGGGACCTGCAAGCCCTGATGAGCTCCAGCTGCTGGGGGAGATGGGACCCAGGCAGGGAGCCCCAGCCCAGCAGCCGGGTATGACCTGTAGGAAGAGCCAGGTGCAGTGCTCAGGAGCTGCCAGCTTATCCTCGTGGGTTCCCTGGAGGAGGCAACCCAGCACAAGCCTTGGTCTGTGGGTCAGAAGGCAATAGAGGTGGGAGGTTGGCACTCTGGACGTGTGAAGCGTGATTTAGCAGCAGTTGTACCTGGCATTGGTGCTTTCAGGAGCCCAAAGGCCCAGCTGAGGAGTTTTGAGGGGCTCCTAGAAGCCTCTGCCTACAGAGACACCTTGCCCACTCCCTGTTCCTTCACTGGGGCTAGGTACACCGACCCTGGCTTCTTTGTGCTGTGTGGGAGGACAGATAAGAGGCCTTCCCACTGCTGTGTGAATTAGCCCATGAAACCCCAGGGGACCCTGATGCCCACAGTCCTATAATAACACCTGCTTCACAGACCTGCATGAGGCATCCAGAATGCCGAGAAGGCCCAGGCTCAGTGGGAGGGCACATAGGCTGCACTCTCCACGCAGTCTTTGTTACTGTCCCTTGATCTCCCATGAGGCCTGTATCCCTGTTGTCTCTCTGAACAGCACGTGGGGTGAAGATGTGTGCCTACTTCACAGGGGAGGCACTTCGGTCCTAAGTGGCCAGCAGTGGCCTCAGCTGTCTAGTTCCCCCTCATGGGGCTGGGCTGGACCAGCAGGGAGCTCTGCAGGGAGCAGGACGGCAGGAGAGCGGCAGGCTGAGCCTCCTCCCAGGCTCTGACACACTGGGGCCCCAGGGGTGGTCCCCTGGGGGGCGTTGTGAGTTGGGTGGGGGCCAGGCTACTCCCCTCTGGCAGCTGGTGACAGGAGCCAGGCTGCCTTCTCTTAGTGACCACCTGGGACACCAGGGTAAGGCTGTGGCCCCACACAGGGTCTGAAGTTGGAATGAGGCAGCTCTCAGGGCGGGGTTGTAGGGAGCTGGGGTTCCCCGTCTTAGTGTGGCTGGATGGGGGAACTCAAGGGGGGAAGTGGGGAGGGTCAGAGAAGGTGGGCCAGTCCCTGGGGCCTGTGGGTTCCCTGAGGGCAGCATGGCCTTTTCTCTGAGCGAAGAGGGAGCAGCAGCAGGAAAGTTTTGAGCAGAGCATGTGTCCTGGCATATTTCCAATGATAGCACTGTGTTGGGGACAGGCAGAGGCAGGCAGGGCGGAGGCTGGCAGTGGGTCCCACCAGGGTGGTGGCCACGGAATGGAAAACAGCAGCGAGGGTCTCAGTGCATTTTGACATGAAGGCTGGTTGCTGATGGGTGTGTGGGTATGAGAGGGAGGGAGGCGGGAAGGGTCCTGGAGGTTGCTGCCAGCTTGGAGGGGCAGAGAGGGGCCATGCTGCCCGGCCACGGGGCTTCACTTGTTCTCGCATAGGAAGTGTTGGCTGGGCAGTCTGCCCCTACTGGGGTGCAGGCAGCCGGGTGAGCAAGCCAGATCCCGGTCCTGCACTCCCAGAGGAGGATGCCAGCAGGAACATAAGGCCATCACGTGGTGGGAGAACTGGGCAGAGGTGGGAGGACCCATGGGTGGTATGCAGCTGGTGAGTGTGCAGGCCTCGAACAGCCACCAGGGGGGCAGCTTACCATGGCAGTGACTGGCCTAACACACTGTGAAGGACAACTTGGCATTGGGGGGATGTGGGATTGGGAGGCCAGTTGTCCAGGGAGCAAGGTGGGTGGATGGGGGTGGCATGGGGGTGGAAGGAGGTTGCTGGCTGTATTCTTGATTGACCAAGGGATTCGAGAGCTGGGGAGTGGCAGAGGAAACTCAGGTCCCAGCTCAGGGTCAGGCCCTGGGGTGCTGACTGAGGGCAGAAGAGGAGCTCAGAAGTGGAGCGAAAGGGACAGGTGGTTGTCCCTGGGGTTGGGTGACGTGGGGGCTTTGGCCAGAGCGGGGTGGGAGGAGCCTGTGGTGAGGAACTGGTGGCCTGCAGAGGAGTGGGCAGTGGCTGGGCCCCCTTGGAAACCCTGGTCTGATGGAGGCACAGCCTCTTCTCTGGGAGCTCTGATTTGAAGGGCCTGGGGACCTTTGCAACCTCCCCTCAACTCAGGCAGGGAGGGGCTCCTTGCTTCTGGTGCTGTGAGGGGCCCCTGCCCCAGCTCCTTCTGTCACCCTGGACCTGGGGATTGGGGAGGAGCAGATGTCACTGACCTAGATTCCTCAGGTTTGAGCCCAAGAGTGGGGGCCTGGATCCATGACCCAGGTATTCCAAGTTTCTGAAGTCCAGACAAGAGGCAGCAAATGGTCTCCCACATGTGGGAGCAGTCACTGTGTGCTCGAGGAAGGAAGGACCTGCTTGTGTTGCAGAGATGGTAACAGGTGTCCCCTGCAGCAGGAAGGATTTCAGTCAGACATGGGGAAGAACTTCCAGATGTTGTGGGTATATGAGGATGTATCCTAGAGGTGTAACTGAAAGAAGGAGGGCCAAGGATCCCCTGGCGTTTGCTAGGGCAGGATGTGCCTAAGATGCAAGTGAGGGTCCTCCGGTCAGAGACCACAACCCACATGTCCTGCTTGGGGCCAGTCCTTGGCTGATGCGCAAGGCAGCCTGGAAAGCTCTGCAAATGGCTCGGGAAACCTCTGTTGATGGGGCTCTGCCCTGGTGTTGAATGGGCCTTAGGGAGGCCCCCCTCCACCTGGTCTGGGTGTTAGACGATCCTTGAGGGTCCCTTTCAGGTCTGTGATTCCCAGTCCTGATTGCACAGCTCAGGTGCTGTAGGCTTTGCGAGGTGGAGGGGATGTGAGGTGGTGAGACAAACAGAAACTGGAATCCTGGCCCTCCTGTGTTTTGCTGTGTGGCGTCCGGCAATCCTTCCACCTCTCTTGAGCCTCAGTTTCTTCACAGAGCTGAGCTGTGAATTATTTCCAAGATTACATGAGAAAATGGACAGGAAGCTGTTAATATTGAGATGGGGGAGGGGGCAAGGAGAAGCTTCCTGTCCCTGTGCTGGAGGTCGGGAGCCCGTGCATACTTCCCTGATCGTCTCCACCAGGGACTGCAGAGCCAGGGGACACTTGATGGGGGAGAGGCCGAGGCCAAAGAGCCAGCGTTGCAATCCTCCAAGTTTTGAGTGAGCCCAGCAGGTGGCCGCCTCCTGGGCTGCCAGCCTGAGTAGCTGGTTCTCCGGAGGGACCAGGGTTGCAGGCTGCGGGACCACGGGTGACAGCGGTGCAGACCTAGCCCCTTGGAAGGCAAGGAGGCCACAAACCCTCGGGGACCAGAACCCCTGGGGACCCCCATTTGTGGAGACCACAGCCCATAGGGGGAAGGGTGGTGTCCTGCAGTTAGATGCAGGCAGGATGGAAACCCAGGGCAGCCACCCCGCGCCTAGGAAGTAGTCAACAGGTGCAAATGCAAGTGCAAGGTCACTTCTGTGCTGCCTTGGGCCTGGGCTAGGAGCGGTCCTTGCTGGGGTCGGCCATTCAAATGTCTAAACGAGTGAGAGTGGAGGTCAGGGTAGGACGGCGCCTTCTCCACTGCTGGGCAGGGACCAGTGTTCGTGTCTGGGACATGCCTTAGTGCGGGTGGGGAAGGGGCACCTGTGAGAAAGCATCACTGTTGCCCACATCTGCTCCCTTCACAGCTGCTAATGCCCAGGATGATGTCAGTCAAGTGCATGCACTTGGCTCCCTAAGGACTTGGAGCTGAATGTCCCCTAAGCATAGAGTGGACTGTGGCCTGATTGCAGGGGACTAGGTGGAATGTGACAGCAGTGTGGCCAGGAGGGGTGTTCCCAGGAGAGGAGGTGCTGGCTCTGTGCATCCTGCAGTTCAGCCTCTCCTGACACATAAGCTTTGCCATCACACTCTTGGGGCCTGTCCTACCACCTGCAGGTCACCCCTCTGCAAGGACCTGCTCTCCGGCCCTCTGCCGAGCGTCCATCAGCCCCAGCTCTTACATGGTTTGGAAATGTGTGTTACTCAGTTGTCCTTGTCCCAGTGGCCTCTGTGAAGGATCCCAGGCACCATTTGTTGGGTGGTTGGGCTAGTGGCAGGTGGAGGGGCATACAGGGGTCAGGGTGCTGTGCTTGTGTGAGAGGTAACCGGGCTGGGAGTCGGGACTGTGATATCAAGTGGGTAGGGCAGGGGGTCGGTGGGGAGTGAGGGGCCTCAGAAAGAGAGGGCAGCAGACCTCGAAGGAGTGTGCACGTCCTCTGCTCCCATTTCCACTGAACTCGCCCCCTGTCCACATTGCTGACCCTCCACCTCTATGGGGTCCAATCCTACTTGATGAGGGGGCACCTTCCCAGGGGCACGCAGTCCCTTGCCTCACCTTCCCCTGGGGTCTCCTCGGCTGTGCGCCATAAGCCTGTGTGCCTCAGGGCCCCACTGCTGAGTCTGTTTAGGGACTGTCAACTAAAATAAAACCACACAACGTGAGAGTTGTGGGCTAAGTCTTATTGGGGGCAAAATGAGGACTATAGCCCAGGAGACAGCGTCCCAGAGAGCTGTGAGAAGCTGTTCTGAGGAGGCAGGGGAGAGCTCAGTGTTACATGTGGTTTCAGTGAAGAAGGGGTTGTGTGCGCAGTCAAGCACACGCTTAGGCAGAGGCTAGCTGCTCGTCAGGGGGCGCGGTTGTCACTGTTGACAAATTTAGTGTTTTTCCAGTTTGGAGGAGACACAAGAATTTGGGCTCATAAAATCTCCTGAAAATGTCTAACTCTCTGAAGGTCTGCTCTACCAGTTTTCCCAGAGCAGAGAGCGCCTCATTCCTGATCTCCATCCTGAACTCCTTCCAGGTGTGTTGGAGGTCAGAGGCTGCAGTGGCTCACAGTTGAATCCAAGCCCAGTTAGATGGTAGGTGGCAATGTGATCCAGTCCTTGTAGAGGCAGATGGCGAGTGCCAGTGTTCAGTTAGCAGGACGGTCTGTCCATCAGCAAGCCTGGGGCTGCCCCTCCCAAGTCTCCCCAGAACCTGGCCCCTTTGCCCTTCTCCACTCTGCCCATAGTGTGCAGGCAGGTGAGGCCTCAGCTCCTCTGAAGCCCTCGCAGGTGCCCTTCCAGCAGAGGAAACCTCGAAGCCCTCAGCGTCTGCTGCCAGTGTCTGTGCCTTCAACACAGCCAGCGTCGAGGGGACCTGGCCTTGAGATCCATGCCTTCCCTGTCCCCATTGCAGTGTTAAGCCTTGTCCTGATGGCTTCAAGGATGGTGTGTCACTCCTCAAATGTCTGTCTGTTCCTAAGTGCCTGGGCTCTGCCCTCTCACTGAACCCTGTTAGATTCCTTTGTTCCCCAGACTGACCCCAGCCACCCCCCACCTCCCCACAGGCCCTCCCCCTGCCCAGGGGCAGGTCCACCTGCAGTCACAGTGCCCCCCCTGCTGAGCTCAGTGGCTTTGATTGAAGGAATGAGCAGGCGAGAGAACAGCAGGTGTGGAGGGGGCTGTGGAGGGGGCTGCGCCGGGGTGGGTGGTGAGGACCCTGGTTGCTGATCCCCCCGGGGGCTGACCTCGTGGCCGGGCCGGATCGGGCTGGTGCTAATACGTCCCACCGCCCCCCCCCACCCCCCGAACTAGTCTTATTCCTTTACGTTTTGGAAAAGCTGCCATTCTCACAAAGTAGTTTCTTTTTCCATTTTAGGGAATTATATCTCTCTTTTGATAATTTTGTTTACTAGTGTTTCTTTCACGTGACGAAGGAATGGTTTTGTTCTTTGGAAAAGCTAAGCCAACCGAATGAATACTGACATTTAGGTCTAGGGCCGAAGAGAAATCAGTTTCTTCCTACCACCAATTATGCTGCGGGCATGAAAAGCGTAAAAGTGAAAAATAGAGTCACCATTCATTACAGATCTTTAGATTCCATAGTGGCTTATTTGGCCAGAATAGAAGGAGTTACAGAGAAATAGGAAAGAAATCGCCTAATGTTTTCTGGAAAAAGACGGCTTTTTGTACAACTACATACTCTATCCCCCAAAATCTTACATGTTGCTTTTATGGAATAAAAAGTTGAGTGTGTAAACATATATAAATTTACGTATAATATATATTTATAATATAAATATATTCAATGGAATATATATATGCACGTTTATATATGCCGTTCAGCATATCACAGTAATTAATGACCGAGAAAATCAATTTTCTCAAATAAAGATAGCCTATCAATAGCTTTCTTTCTGGAATACAATTTTTAAAATGTTTAACCTTAACTACACCACTAAGTACAGGTTGATGGATGATTACACAGATCTTAAGAGCAGTGATTAAGACCACTATCAGAAAACCTAATTGCCTTATCTGCATTCTAGATTAGACAGTTTGGTCGTTTTACAGTTTATCAGTTTGTAGCATCTTTCATAAAGTTAGTAAATTGACTTTTTCAAGGATGTATTGTGCTTGAGTATCCTGAAGGTGAAACAAAGATTTATTAACTATTTTCCCAAGGCAAGAATATCCTCTAAGAGTTGCATTGGACAAATTAGTTGAATTTCAGCTTTTCTTTACCTACTGTGATTTCTGTCTCCTTTTCATATTTGAGGGACTTTTGCATATCTTTCTTGGCTCAACAACTGACAAGTGTATTGTCCAGCCATTGTTTTTGTCCCTTTAATTATGGAATTGTTGCTATTTAAAAGAAATTTCACAGACGCATGCAATTCTTCCCAAATACATCGCACCAATACCACATTTTTTACATGATGAATAGACATAGTACGTCCTAGGACTTGTGAATAGTGAATACTGTGACGTGCTCTCTAACAAACTCACTTAGTCAAACTGATGTCTTACTGCCACCCACTGAAGTCCCACGTGTGCTGTGTTCTGCATCTTTAGTTTTAAATTTGCAGTCATTTCCAATGTATGTAAAGTTTCTACTCCCAGAAAAGTGCACATGTTCATTCAGTTTTAGGGGTAGACATTAAGCCAACCACTGAAAGTAATATAAAACTAACGCAAAAGATAGTCATTTACCACAGGAGTTTGGATTTGTTGAATGATGTGTAAACATACTGGCATCATTGCTGCCGGAGCAAAGCACCACAGAAGCCGACTTGTAACAGGGTGACATGCTCGTGCGTTATCGAGCTGGAATAGTCAGGGTCAGCTCTGTGACATTTCTGGGAGAGTAGAACCCAAATAGCCACCTAGTTTGTGGGCGTGTAGAGACCACGGGGAGTTGAGAATTATACTTAGCAACATGAATGTATCTTGTTCAGGAGAGTGAAGAGTGTGACTTAACTGAAGGAAAGGAGCCATACAGGGAAACAGTGACAACTGATGACTAGGGCAGGTTACATTGCGGAGGCTCTTAAAAAAGAAATGTTTCTGAAAACCAAATCTAAAGATCCATTGAAACTCAGTGAAGGTTTTTTGAGTAGGTGAGTGAAAGAGTAAAATTATGACTGAAGATAAATTGAGAGGAATGCTTAGTAGTATGTCTTCCCAGGATCGTTGGTCAACAGTTTCTCCAAAAGGCTCTCCCAGGTCAAATCAATGGGGAAATACCAGGTGTCTTTACTCTGGGTTTTTTCTAAGACATTAATATGTTAATGGGCACTTTGATGTCCTAAAGGAAAAGACAGCATTTCCCAAACGTATTTGACCGCGGAACACTGTCTAGGAAAGCAATGCCGGGACCACGTATCCTATATACTGCTGCCAGTGTGTCTACGAACTGATTTATGTAAGATGGGGACTGATGTATAATTTTAAATCACTCACTTGATTTACAGCTTAATTCTTTGTTCCCAAATTGGTAGCAATGCAAGACCTCTCCATTTTCTCCATGAGTGTATGTGTGTTTTGGAGTCTTCTACTGCCAAGAAGTTAGGAGGTGGTGGGATGTGGAATGACACTTACCTGGCCCTCTGTGTTGTCTTGAGTACCCTGGGTGCCTGCTGAGCTGTCCTAGTTGCTGCCTGGTCCTGGGGAGCTGGCCTGTACACTGTTGCTGAGACCTGTCTCATCACATCCAGTGGCGTTATTCCTTCTCTTCCATTGTGAGACTGATGGGAACGGTTTTCCCTGATCTGTTCTGTGTTGAGGTGCAGGAAGTTCTGTGTGACTCTACCAGGCTCTGTCTTAGAGATGCGAGTTCGCTGTTCTGTGAGGGCTTCTTGATTCCTCTTGTTTTCTATGCAGGAAGTGGTGCACATGTCCTGTACACCTCATTGTTCTGGGCTTTCCCCATGAGATTCCCACCTAAATCTTCATGCCATGAATTGTTTTTGTTTCTTACAAAACTGAATGTTAAAACTCATAGGCAACAAACAGCTCTGTTATTCCTCATATTCTTGTGTAACTTCTGTTCTCTGAGGAATGATCTGTCTCTTAAGACAGCTTAAGATAGAGTAAGATAGAGGCAAGAAATATGTGTGGGAGGGAAATCAATGATTATTTTATAGATACTCCCTACCAGATTTCTTAATACCCTGTGGAAAATGCCTGGTCTAAAGAACGGAGGGTTAACAACTCGTGAAGAAGAGTAGGTCCGTGGTAGGAATGCTGTCTCGAGTCTTGAGTATCGTGTGTGGTCGATGACAGTCACAGCCCTCAGTAAGTGATGAGTAACTCATTGTCCTTGTGGTCCTTCGTGCAGTCCTCCCCTACATGGACTCATGAAAAGCGTCTTGCTGTTGGGAACTCTTCCTCCACCATATGAAGGCAGCTGGGCTCGCTTGCTGAAGAGATGGGGATCCGCCTAGAGCCAGCGCCAAGCAACAGACACTTGAGTCAGCCCCAGCTGCGCCGCCCGCTGGCTGCAGGAGCAGAAGTGACCTTAGTTGAGATGCAGACTGCCCCGATGCGCCTCCACCAAGGGGTTAATATGGGCCATAAGCAGATAAAGTGGTTCTCTAACCCATTTTTATTAAATGAATATAAACATGGAGAATAGAGGAGGAAGAAAAGTGAAACAATATGTGAGGAATAAAGATAGAAGAACGGAAGGGTCAAAGGTGGTCATGGCCATTTTTGTTCTTCAGGGACTTCGAGAATCATGGACAGGCATGTGCGCAGACCCGTGGTAGATGGGCGCTTGGCCTCGTGCTGTCCTTGTGGGTTTGTGTAAATGACTGCCACTGTCATTCGTGTTGATTCCAGGAGTTGTTCTGTTGTCACTGATGAATTCAAAAACAGTTATCTGGACTCCTCCCCCAGCCACAGCATCCTCACAGCAACTGCCCAGAATCCTCCCCTCCTTCCTGCCCTTCTCACTCACAGTCAACCGCTTTTCCCACTCCCTTCCTGCCACCTTCTTTCTTCCTTCCAGTAGTTTCTAAAGTCAGTCACCTTTGTTCCTTCTATTCCAGCATTCTCCAGTTAACGCTGCACCAGTCCCATACAAGACCCTCCCTCTCTGCCCCCTCTCTCTCCATCTCTCTCTTAGATGCAGACTCTTCACCCTGGAGTGTAGAGTGACTTGCCCAAGGACACAGACCCAGTAAGAGGTGGAGTTGCCACCCAGCTCCCAGGAGAGCACAGCCTCTGGGTGGGATGCCCCACTGCAGATTCCAGGCAGCCAGGTCGGAAGAGAGAGCTCAGCCCTCCTTCCGCATTAATGGGGGAGCTGGACAGATTCTTTCCATTCCCTTCGTGATCTGTAAAATCTGAAACCATTTCCTGTTTTTGGCTTGAATCTCAGAGCATTGGTGCTGAGAGAGAGTACAGAGAACATTGGGGGAGCCCCTGCTCCCTGCCCCCTTCTCCCTGGTAATGAAGTGCTTGATTCAGTAGGTGGCACTGTGGTGCATGCGCTGAGCTTGAGGGATGAGGAAAATGCCCTCTCTCCTCCATTCTAGTGTTTTCCTTCACTAATAAGTTAGGAGACCTTGGGTGGATCTTTGAACCCCTGGGTGCTTTCAGCTTTGTGTAAAACAGAGATAAACATATCTGCCTTTCCAGCTCTGCAGGATTCTGCTAAGGATCAAATTGTGTAACACACACGATGATGCTCTGGAGTACACAGAAGCTCTTCATTTTGTATTTCTAGGTATATTTATATTCATTAGGTTTAAAAACTAACATGAATGATGAGCTCCTCTAAAGGCATAGGAGAAGGACTCTTTGTGTCTTAGCTAACTATGTTTATCCTTAAGGATAACCATTTATTTGTTTAAAGGAAAAGACCTGGCTCTCAGTAAAGATGTTCATGCCTTTCAGGACATGAAATGTGCTTTGGATGTGCTTTGTTTAAATTTCACCTCAGGGAACCCAGTTCAGTAAACACTTTCTATGTGTAGGCCGGCAGTACCCGTAATCAAGGCAGTGAAACTTAACCTAACCTTCAGAATGAAAGTATACATAGAACCCTGATTAAATAAGTGTTATTTCCCTGCTGAGAATCTTGGTTGGGGCTCAGTTCTTACTGTAACGTGTTATGCAAATACTATAGAGAGCATGGGTGAGTCTCCTCTGTAGCAAACCGCATCTTTGATTACAGCAACACAGGGCTGGGAATCAAAGATTTGGGTTCTAGTCACTGTTCTGCCAGGGACTCACAGTGCAACCTTGAGAGAGTCACTCAATCTTCCAGAGCCTCAAAGTCTTCATCTTGTATGAGGGACATGAAGGGCTTGCCCCCTTTGGCTGCCCCTCCCCCCCGACGGAGTCCAGATTTTTGAAAACATCTACTAATCTGCGTTTACTCCCTGATAATTAATTCATTTCCCCAAGTCTAAAAATCAAAGACATTTGTAACTGGTAGCCAGAGATTCTGACCAGACTTATATAATCAGAGTTAACACACTGAGCTGAGATCATTTCAGCTGGAAGCAGAGGAGTATGATGTTTAGTTTGTCATGAAGCTTCATGATGGGTGGGGGTGGGGGTGGGTGTGTTGGGCTTCTTGCAATATTGACAATAACTCACCAAGTCCTGTCACTGCCTGTGCCCAACCCCGAAGGTCTGTATAAAGGGTGGGAATCACCCAAGTGCCCACTCACTCCAGGTTTTCATCCAGCTCTAGGAATCTCAGATGCGTTTATCCTGGGGATTTAGGAAAGCACACCACCTCCAGTGTCCCTGGCCTCAGGACGCTTCCATTCTAGTGAAAGGGGAGACAGACAAAAAACACCCCAAAAGAATAGATGACCCATAAGGTATCTTAGAAGGTGATAAGTGCTTCAGAAAGAAACACAGCAGAGGAAGGGGGTGAGGAGTGGTTGGGCAAGGCTGCAGGTGATGATCAGGGTAACATCTGAACAAAGGCTCGAACGAGGTGAGAAAGCAAGGTACGCATGACTAGAGGGGAAACAGCATTTCAAGCTGAGACAACAGTAGATGCAAAGGCTCTGGGGTGGAACATGCCTAGCTGCTCAGAGACGATCAAGAATGCCAGAGAGGTGGGAGCAGAGTGAACCTGGCAGGTAGTCAGAGATAAGCTCAGCAAGGTGAGGAGAGCTGCTCTTGTAGGACTACGGGCCAGTGTGAGAGCTTGGCTGTTACTCTGAGTCATGCAGGAGCCATGGAAGTGTAATAGGGAAGAACAAATCTGATTCCATGTTGGGTCTTTCTTTTACTTTAACCTTTCAAAAAAACTGTATGATATGCATACAAATTTGAGAAATAGAAAGCTGAACAAGAGGAATTGGTTTTCTTTACTTCTGAGAGTATTTAATATGCTGACGCTAATGCTTCCAATAGGGTGAGTTTAATGTGCAGAGTTTGCTAAACATCTGGAGCATGGAGCCCTATCATCCCCTAGAGTAACACCTCTCCTTGAGAAACCTCGATCCAGACCGCAGGAACAGTCTTAGGACTACAACGCGGTAATTATCATTAAAAGCAGGAAGATTTTCTATCCAAAATGGATTGTTTGCTATTCTTGCCTGGAGACAGATGAATAGATGAGATAGTATTACTACTTTTAGACACCAGTTTAATGGTTCTTTCCATTTAGATTAAATTCAATCAATGAGTTTCTGAGCTACAACTATGTTGCAGACCCAACTGTCTGGTTTAGATACCATTTGCATCTTCAGGAAGTTCTCAGAATTCCAAGCAGGAGACAAAACACATGGGAACCCTTATTTGTCATAAGTTTTGATAAACGCATTTCCCAATGTATCTACAAAGATGATAGGAGAGGAAAGTTTAGGGAAAGAAAATAGCAGAGAAGATGGACATAGGGTAGATCTTAGAGCCAGCAAACGTGGGTTTGCGTTTTACTTTGCCATTGCAGATGTGCGACATCTGGGGAGGTTGTATAGCTACTCCAAGCTCATAATGTGGATTAAATATCACTGCAACTCAGTGTTGCTTGGGAGGGTTAAAGGTCATAAATGCATGCCCGAGCTGGCTTGTTGTAGGTGCTTAGTCAGTGGTGGCTTAACCAATTCTGTTGATGGCAATAACAAATGAACACAGCTATGCCAATGACATTCCTGCCTGGAGAATATAATAAGGTTGGTTTCAGAAAACTTATTGAGAGGTATTGACATTTAATTTGCTCCCAAAATAATGGCTGTGAAGGTAAATAAGAAGATCAATTAAGAGGACAAGGGAAGGAAATCACACTGGGGCTTTCGGCATGAGTTAATGCCCGGCTAGGTTGTGAAGACTCTTAGGCAGAAAGATAAGTTGAAATAGCTGATGCATACTTTGGGGGTCCCACTGATGGCTTTGAAAGTAGTGGCACAGTCAAGTTGTATAAAGATGCACTGGGACGACCCTCTTGCTGAGGTGTAGACTGAGCTCTCCACACCTGCTGACCACTCAAGAGCTGGTGATGAGTCTCGCTGCCCTGTGTACGGCCCACTGAGCTTTAAATTTGTCTAGAGCCCACATTTGGTGATTCTGGGCCCAGATCCACTCCAACTGCCTCCCTATACTTTAGAAAAAGTGTTTTCACATTGTGCTGTCCAGAATTTCAAAGTTCATTGCAGACCATTAATTCAGGAGTTGCACATCAATTTTATTCTCATTTCTTGCCATTTAAAAATTATTCTGATCAACTTGCAGTAAACACACATACACACACACAAGCACGCACATACACATGATTCAGATGTTTTCTGTGCCGAGTGATAATAGTCAAGGTCCCGCCAGCAATGTCAAGGTGGGCTGCTAGACTAACACGTTCTTAAGCAGGTCTCGGATTAAAGCTTCTCCTACAGGCTTTGGGAAGTATCTTAAATTCTTACTGCTAGATCAGTGATTAGTACAATGACAGCTCAACACTGTTTCTTGTTTTGTATTTTATTTCTTTTAATTTTATTTTACTTTAGTACGGAGCTTCATATATTCAAGTGAAATTGTTTAAGCAAGTATGCTACTATTTATCCACTTGGATTAAGATTTCCCTGATAATTCACAGCCGACACAAAATGTAGAAATTGAATCCTGATGTGCATATGACCACACCTGTCATCCATAATCCTGATTTAAAATTTTTGTGTTTTTCAAAACGTTCACATTGGGTTGAATATATGACGTGAAAAATAAAAATTTAAGTCCATAAATAGGTATCATAATCTGTTTTACGTGTTAGGATTCCACATTAAATTTTAGTTGGAAAGAAAGGAAATTTTCTGCTGTAAGAGGAAAGTAGAGAAAACTATTGCCCTAGACCATACTTCTTTTCTGATACCTGTGACTAAAAGTTTCCCACTGTGGAAAAGCAGAGAGGGAGAGGTGACGATGGCTGAGTCTGTGCATAACAGCGCAAACTCCACACGTGAAGGAGGAGGAAGTCAAAGGGTCAGTTACTTCACCGTCGAATCCCTGAATGCATGACAATTTGTTCTCTGTGTATTGAGGGAGAGAATTTGATTTCTCCTATTGTTGCTGCCCTAAACCTTATGACTCTGTATTTTACCAGTGGCACTAATCAAGAGAAGAGGAAGATGTGCCTAGTTTATTTAACACACACCCACACACTCACACACATGCACCCACACAACTTCAGATCAAAAGCAGCCTAAATGTGCTTCTATGCGATAGGACCACAGATGCACTGGGAGGACCACACAGGGGCAGGCACAGTTGTCTTGGTTCATGCACGATGCACATCAGAAGTAAATAATACTGCTGCAAGCTGTTTCCTGCTGGAAAGTGACATTCACAGGTCTCAGTAGGTGAGGGTTTCTTCCTGGCTTCATGCAGCTTGGATGAATGAAGGCTGGCTTTCCAGGCTCCAGCCAATGGTATTTATGACAAAGCTAAGATAACGATGCTTGAGAGATTTTCCAAGCACTATCACCATTTTAGAGCCAAGTTGAAAAATATCCAAGTTATTCTTCCCATTATACGGATGAAGAAGAGAAGTTGTGCAGACCTCAGTGATGACTGCTTGTCTGCAGTGGCACAGGAGTGGAAAGACAGAAAATCAGTTTTCAGGTCTGTACCCATTAGTGGTTGCTTTTGAATGAGTTATTAACCCCACTGAGCTTTAATTCCTTTATCTGAAACATGGGGTTGAAATACCTGGTGACTGATGATCACCTAGAAAGACAGCAAGTGCAATGACATTGATTGAACTCTCTACAGAGAGTCAAGGGCACAGATGGAATTAGAAAAACACGCACTTCCTTCCTGATATCCTCCCCTTTCTCATATTTCCAGGCTGAAAAATATCACAAGTGCGCAGTGTTGTCTGTGAGGATTAAAGGATATAAATTCCTATGTAAGCTGGCAAGTGGTAGATACTTAATAAATGGTGGTCAATGATGTTCTACTGGTAGAAATAATATATGAACAGAGCAACCCCAACACTATTTCTTACCATCTGGTACAGGCCTGTGAGGGACACCATGTAATGTGACATCTCATTCCTTCGCCAGATAGGAAGCTCCTTGCTGGATGCTAGGCATGAAGTTCTGGGGCAGAACGGGGTTCAGTGTTAAACCTCCTTCTCAAGACTGGGCGGGAATGTCCAAATCTTGTGACAAAGGTGGGGTCTGAGCCAGACTTTGAGGGAGAGGAGAGAGTAGGGTGAACAGCAGGAAAGGAGAAGGCACTTCGGGGAAATGATGGATCCCTGGAGATAAAGAGATGACTTTGTGATGGGGTGTAGGGAAAATTCTGAAGTGGCCACAGAGAAGGGCAAGTGCCCAGGAGAAGAGGACATGAGGGGTGTCCCAGCACATGTGGAGAGCCCTTAGAACCCAGCTGGGGACTTAGGCTTCATTTTATAGGAAGCAGGGGACCCCAAGATGATTCCTGAGCAGAGAATTGTCGTGATGGAAAAGAGTCTGGTAGACAGTAGAGAGAAAGCATTCTGGATGGCTTGGAGAATTAGAGACTAAAACCAGAGAGGCTAGCGAGTGAGTAGTTGCATTTCAGGGACACGGTGATGGGGACCAGAGCACCTGCAGCTACTGTAAGGAGGAACAAGAGACGTAGATGCTGTGGGAAGGAAAGTGAGATTTTCAAACACCGTGCAGTGGAAGGGACGTCCCGTGTAATGAGGTCGTGTCTTTTGGTCCAGGAACATGGCACAGAGGAAAGGAAGCTGGAAATGCCATCAGAATTGCAATCAATTGATTTATGCAAATGTGTAACTTCCCGTTTGTCTTCCCAAAAGGGAAGACTTATAATTTGCACAAAGGTGTTATTAATATCTAGAGCTTGGGAAAACAAAAGCGATGTTTAAACTTCAGACTTCTAAGTCTTCCAGTTTGCACTGCTCTCTGCCTTACTAAATTCACCGCACTGGGGACTGATGTTCTGCAAGCCTCTCTCTCCACTCACTTTTCCTCTTAATAAAACATTAAATCAGTGCATTTCCCACCCCACCACTACTCCTCCCTTTTCCCATCTATAAAGAGTTTTTTCTGGTAACTGAAATTCTGTTTAAATATTACAGGGTTCTCAAGGGAGCAATGGCTGCAGTTACGGTATTTCAAATCGTTAGATTTTGAGACTTTAAGTGGTTAAATAGGTGCCTGTTAGAGTTTATAATTCAAAATGCTTTCATTGTGTGGGTGTGGGGCAGAGGCAGACCGAGGGCAGGTTCGCTGAGGGGTGAGGAGGGCTTAGCCTGGGCTCTCACTGGAGGCTGCGCTGGCGGCTCCAGTTAAATCTTAAATGCACATCTAGGAACTTGCGAATGGCAAGTGTGTTTGCTGCTTACTCATCCGAGCCATATTTTGTATTTTTAGCCCCCTTTGCTGGTGCTGTTGGAATGGTTAGTGTATGAGTACTCGTGTGGGAAGACGGGCTATGTATGGGAATTACAGGGGCATGGGAACTACATTTGGGCAAGAATATTCCAGGTCAGTGTTTCTCAAACTTCTTTTTTCACCATCAACCCCCATCTCCCATCCCCTGAGGCCTCTTCGACATTTTTTTCCTGATTTCCCCCATTACTAAATTTCAGTATCAAAGACATGGAGTATGTTAGTTTATGTACTTAGTGTATATCTGTGCTTTAGCCATAAAAAGAGTAATTATTTCTGCTTTCCCAACCAGTTTTCTCCCCCTAGGAGAGAGATCTTCCCTGTAGAGTGTGTATGTTTCATTGGAGTAGAAACTGTTATGTGTCTCCATCACCTGCTGTATTGATGGTAACTACAAAGAGATGAATAAACTCAAAGGAGGGGCAGTGGGTTGAATAGTGTCCCCAAAAGGATATGCCTCTATTCTCATCCCAGAACCATTGACTGTTACCGTATTACCAAAGGTTGTCTTTTTTACCAAACACCAATTCTTTAACCAAATTACATTTGCTAGTAAAATTAAACTAAGACTCCAGGGATAAGATCATCCTGGGTGGTCAGTGTTGGCCCTAAATCCAAAGACAACTGTCCTAATAACAGACACAGGGAGGAGAGACACAGACACAAGGGAGAAAGGCCCTGGAAAGATGGAGACAGAGACTGGAGGGACGCTGCTGCAAGCTGAGGGGTGCTTGGGGCCTCTAGAAGGGATGCGTCAGGCTACTGGGAAACCTCCCCTCCAGGTTTTAGAAGGAGCCCCATCCTGCTGACACCTGGATTTCAGGCTTCTGGTCTCCAGGACTAAGAGGGAGGACATTTCTGTTGTTTTAAGCTGCTCAATTGGTGGTAATTTGTTACAGCGGTCCTGGGACCGCTGTAACAAATTATATAGGGGAGCATGGTCAACTGTCCATCAGAGTATGAGGAAATCTCTAGAGGACATGGCTTTTGAGCTGGATCTAGACGAGTAGGAGTTTGGCAGGTAAAGAAGAGGAAGAGGATTTAGCAGAAAGAACAGGACGTGGAAATAGATGAAAGGCAATGAGGACGTGGAGGTACTCACTTCCCGCTTCAGTTCTCCCTGACCTACACAGACATTTGAAAGACCTGCAGAGTTTAGTGCTGGACCCTTTTTAGTCTCTGTTTATGGTATCCACTGAAGTGAGCTCATCCTTTTCACAGAATCCGTCTACATGTTGGTGACTCCCAAATGTTTATCTTCAGACCTGACCTGCCCCCTGCAATGGAGACTCATGCCCAACTTCCACCTGACGTCTGAATGATCTTGGTTACTGACCTCTAATATAGACCCATTATTACTCTGAAATCTGGGTTGACAGCAGCTTATACATAGGTCCCCACCCTGAGCGCGTAGCCCCGCCCACAGGCCACGAGAGCCAATCCGCACGCGCTGCCCAGCCCCGCTCCTGCGCCCTCCTCTGCCGCGCCCCTCCCTCCACCCACCCAATGGTCACTTCATCAGGTGGGCAGGCGGCAGTTGGTTGAGCGGGTGGCGGCTCTGCGGGTCTCCCCGGGGGGCGCCGGCCCTGCTCCCACCCGCCAGCGGCGGCGGCGCGATCCCTCCGCAAGGCGCAGCATGGGCCTAGCGGCGGCCGCGGAACTTCCTGTCCTGCATGGCGACAGCGGGCGCGGGCCCCGAGGCGGTCTGCGGGCAGGTCCTCGACGTGGGCCGCGCTCCAGCAACCTGCGATCTGGGCGAGGGCTCCCACGGCGTGCTGTGGTGAGTGTCCGTCCCTGCCTGGCCTCGGCGGACGCAGCTGCGCCGTCAGGCCCGGCCCCGAGACCAGCAGGGCTGCCCCGCCTGCCCGCCATCCGTGCGCCGCGGGTGTTGGGGGGAGGGGTAGGGCTGGGCCGCTCGGACTGCGGCGCTGCTCGCGGCGCTTCCCTGGCGGCTCTCGCGGGGAGGGGGGAGGGGCGCGGGGGTGGGGTGGAGGCCGGGAGCCCGGCACCCAGGGACCCCCCAGAATGGGAACAAGGCTCCCCAGCGCCGTGCGCTGGCCTCGCGGCCTAACTCTTGATGTCCCACTGTGAAGACGCGAAGTCCTTCAGATGCTTGTAGCGGCAGCCGTAGTCTGGAAAGCGGTTGGCAGGGGCGTGTGTGCACAGCCCTGAAATCATTGTCTTGTCTGCCCCCCTTGCCTGCGTTTTCCGCGGACAGCTTTGGTTCAGCACCATCCGTGGCGCCAGTGGAAATTGCCCATCACGTCCGGGCCCTTAGAAGAAATTAATGCTTAAATGTGTACTGAGAAAAGTTCTTAGTTTCATGACATGCCAGTTGAGAAGTTTTTTGTTCTTAGTTTTTTTTAATCTGTTAACAATTTTTCTTAGCCTTAAGTTGATTTAGATCTGATAATTTTCTATCACGGCTGTCAACGTACGTGACATGTCTCTCTCAGATGAAATGTCAAGTCTTCTTAGTGTAATTTTTTTTTTCTTTTCTTAAGTAAGATCCAAGTACAAATAATGGATTGCAATCCTGGGTCCAGATGATAGCTTTTAATCTTCAGGTTGATGATATTTAATGTAAGTTTAATCTGTATTGTGCTTTATTAGTATTTAGTAAATGTTGCTTAACAGTGCTGGGTTTATAAAGGATTTCTTGATTGAGATATTAATGATATTTAAATAACTGATATTTAAAATTTTTCTAATAGAGATGTAGTCAGTTACAGTGTGTCAATTTCTGGTATACATCATAGTTTGTCATACATATATATACATACACGTATATTTGGCTTCATATTCTTTTTCGTTAAAGGTTACTATAAGACATTGAGTATAGTTCCCTGTGCTATAGAGAAGAAATCTGTTGTCTATTTTTGTTTTTTATTTTATCTTCTTGATTTCTTGATTGAAATGTTAATAATATTTGAGCCACTGATATTTTTTAAAGCTTGATGTTTCCAGAAGGACTTAAAGATTTTGAGGAAGAAAATTTTTTTTCATTTTCTGAATCTGTTCAGTAGGAATTTTGCCTTTTTTGTACCAAGTTCTTTCCTAATCATTATGTAGAGGATATAAAGAGTAGAGTCTGAATTGAGCCTTTCCGAGTGGGTGTGGCTTTGATAGGAAGACAATAAGTGCAAGTGACAATCTAAGCTGTGGAATCCAATCCTGGCAAAGGACTTGGGTGGCAAATTATGGAGGACTCTGTAGGCAGAACAGAGTTTGATTTTATATCTGTGCAATGGAGAAGCATCAGAGTTTTTGAGAAGAAGCAGGCACATGATCAGTTTTGAGATTTTTTGGAGAACCTACATGAACACTGGTGGAAATGACAGGAGAAAACTGAGGTGGAGAATCAGGCTTTTGTGACCTTCTGGAGGTGAAGTGATGTAATGGCATGGAAGGTGGAGACGTTAGATTCAGTAACGGGCTCTTGTCAGAGGAGTAGTGGACTTTTCATCATGGCAGGTATGGGATGAATCAAAGGATGATGAGGTCTTAACAGGGTAAGATGCTGAAGAGGAATTTGAATTTGGGAGAGATTCTAAGACAGGACCTGGTGATGTGGTATGGGGAAGGTTGTTAGTTCCAAGGCTTCTAGCTTAGGGGCATGGTGGTTCCTTTCTGTAACATTCCTTGTTAGAGGAGGAATGCTGTAGGCAGAGGAGATTTGTTAAGGAGAAATAGTTCTGGCTTGGACTCGTTAAGTTTAGGATGCTGTTGGCCCTTTAGGCTATATCCAGAAGGCATGCTGAAAATAAGAGGGACGTAGGATCTGGAGATGAAAATTTGTGTAAGTGGTAGTGTGGTGTGGATGAACACAGATTCTTATTTGAGATCATAGGTTACGTGAAATTGCGTGTGTATATTATGCGTGTTTATCTCTTTAGTAGAGAATCTGTAGCGTTCAGTATATTTTCAAAGTGTTCATTATCCCAGAGAGGTTAATAAGCAGTGAGACAGAACAAAAGCGCGAAGAAGGAACCTTGGCAAGCAAGTAGTTTTAAGAGGTGGGAAAAGGAAGAGGAAGCTGAGGACTGATGAGATGTGTAAGACTTGGGGAAAAGGGAAAAATGGTATGAAAGAGAGAAATTCAAGTTGCATGTTTCATCATCTAATTAAGTATCTATGTTGGATAAATTCAGCTTGAAACATGTTCTGAATGTGACTGAGAGGTTGTGAGGTCATCTCCATAGAGATCGTAATTGAAGCCTTGAGAAGGGAGAAGATGAGAAAAAAACATTTGAGCTGAGCTGAAGGAATGCCTGACTTTAGGTGTCCAGAGCGGGCAAGCTACAGAGGAGGAGGAGGACGTGTGGTCGGAGACCAGAGACCTGGGAGTCCACGTTGTCAGCTGAGCTGGGGGACACAGTGGTCACTAGGGATCGGTAGTGAGGACTGTAGAGAGCACGGTTCAGCGGGAGGACAAGCTGTTTGGTTTGTTGACGTTCAGCTCTCCTAAAAACATAGTTTTAACCAAAATTCCATTGTGCTGACATTCCTGATGATACAGTGTCTCGTTCTGTTAAGGTGTCTGTGACTCTGGCAGGCTAGTCAGAACTGCCGTTTAGTCAGCACTTTCTGTTACTTTTGTTTTATTTTAAGCAGATATTAATCAGTCCTCTTACCCACACTGCAGGGGTGATTCCTTTCAGTAAGTGGAAATTTGAGACCCAGCGAGGTTACTTAATTTGCCCACAGATACCCAACTAGGAAGTGGTAGAGTGTCTCTGTCTGGTTCCTAAGTGATACTCAACCAAAGATCAGAGTTTAGAAAATACATGCTTTCAATAGTAGAAAATATCTATTGTCTGCTTTCTGTGTGATTTGGTTTTTTACCTTTTTACAAAAACCTTTCATGCAAGGTCATTCACTTAGAATTCATTAAGCACCAGTTCCCTGCGAGGACTCAAGGGGCGCCTGCCCTTCAGTAGCTCCTGCTGCAGACAGCGGGATGCAGTTGGGCGGGAGCACGGAAGGCCCGTGGGGAGGGCTGTGAGGGCAGAAGGCCGAGGTGGCGTGGGGCTGCCTGTGTCTGGTTTCACAAACCTTGGCGCTGGGTGTGGATGTACGTCGGGAGTTTGCCTTGAGACGTGCTCTCCAGGTAGAGCAGAATGCACATGCCAGGTCACAGAGGTCTGAGCGCGGCACATCTGGTTAGGGAAACCAGGGGTTGTCTGGGAAGGGAGGGTGTGGTTGGGCGCCTTGGGGAGAGGGCTGGAGGGGAGGCAGCTGGGATGGGTAGGGCTGAGTTCTGAAGGTCTTTGTTTTCTAAGGAGCTGGGACTTGAGTTGGTAGGTGAAAGCCACTGAAGGATGCCCTTTTCCTGCTGGCTCCTCATCAAATTTTGTGTTTCCCTTGTTGTCTCTCTTTGGCTTCCTACCTTCTGTGCTTGTTCTCTCTTCTTTCTGGTTATGTAGGGGTACTCAGTGGGTGTGATTTTCCCCCCATCTCCAGGGGCATTTTGACATGTATGTGGATTTTGTTCTGCTTTTTGTTGTTACGTTGATTGGAGGTGTTATTGGACTTCAGTGTGCATGTGGTGGAGGTGGATGTTTCCAATGACCCGCATGCAGTGCACATGCGGCAGTCAGTCCCTGCACCGGAGGAGCGTCCTGTTAAGATGCCAGTGGTGTGTTCTCCTCCAGCCCATCCCCAAGAATGGATGGGCCCTGGGCAGGTCCTGCCTCCCTCTGAGATTCATCTCCTCCATGACCTTGCCCTTGTTACTCTCTGCTCTAGCCCTCCCCCAATCCCTCCCCAGAACTTTGCTGGGTTTTGGTACCACATGTTTGAAAGGGAGGACCAGCAGTAGTATAAATCCTTTACAGACACTCCTGACCAGATTCTTAGTTATGCTGGTTTAACTGTTAATGTAACTTTTAATAAAAAAAAGTCTCTTGTATGGTTTTTGGAGCTCAAAAGACGTGAGAAGACCATCTCACATGAGCAACGGAACATCCAGAGTTTCTGAACAGTTTCGTGTGCAAGTAAAATGCAGATAGAATTCATTTTGGTGTCAGTAACATCCCTAATAGTGCGCTCCTGGTGGTGGCTGTAATTGGCTATAATATACATGCCATTCTGCTGAATTTAATTTGTATGTTCTCAGTTCTCAAGCATAAGTAAAAAGGTGTTTTTGAAAGGCATCCAAGTTGAGTTTTCCAGGAACTCTGTATAGTTTATTCCTCACCTTACTCGCGGTAAGATACCTGCTAAGTAGGAAACAACCAAATTCCCCGACAGACATCTCCAGCTACCCGACCCCGCGTCCAGCCTGCTCTGCCCCCCCCCCCCCGCCTGATCCTGAGATGCTCTTTCTTCCTTTTTGCTTCCGTTTTCTCTTTCACTTCTTAGGGCTCCCATACATTGGAAAGCCAACAGGATGTTCTCCAAGTTCTCTCTCAGGTGCACAGTCTTAGGGCAGGCTCTGGGCTCTGAAGCCGGCCGTGGCTGGTGGGAGCTGGGGGTGGGGTGTAGGGGTGAGGTCTGCATGGACTTCACCATGACCAGCTGACTAGCATTAGTTGCAAGCTTGCCTTAGGTGCTATGGTTTCAAACTCATTTTCATATTCACCTTTGAGGGTTTTTTTGTTTTTGTTTTTTTTGTTTTTTAGTATACAGATAAGGAAACTGGGTCTCAGGTAACTTGTCTAGGGTTCAGAGCCAGTAAATGTACAGCAGAACTGAGATTTGTGTAGACCTCAAAACGAGTAGTGTCTTTTCCCCTGAACTACTATAGACTGCTGTGTTACAGCGAGTTACCTGGAAACGTGCTTCCTGCAGCCTGGGTTCCTGAGTTTGTTGGCACCAAGGTATAAAATGATGATTGTCATGACCAGCTTGGGCCTGTTGTGGAGATGCAAGTGTTTTCACCAACACTTGCTATTTCTTGTCTTTTTGTTGTTGTTTTGTTCTTTGTTTTCATTGAACTCAAAATAGCTAGTAACAAAAACAGCTAAAAATACCTCCAACATTTGATTCGTCAGTCATTTTTGGTCGATGACATTTGATTCTTTAGTTCCTGCTTGTTTCCATCATGGAGTAACACGTCTATCAAAATATATCTGAGAGTTTGCAGCAAGCTTTAAACCTGTGTATCTACCCAAAACCATGATTTAGTTGTTAATTTTAAATGTAAATTTTTTATGCCACACAGAAGCTTATTAAACTAATAATCATAAATAAGCTAGCTACTAGTTTTCAAGAAAATGCCCAAATACAGCACATACATATAAGTTGCATATATCCTTTCATCTTTTACTACTCATATGAGTGTAAAATGTACAGTGGAGTTACATCATAAAGACATTTAATTTACATTAATTCAATATGTCATGTCAGTGAAAAGGAAATAATGAGGAGTAAGGCAAATAACAATAAAGCCATGGCTAGAAGAAGCTGAAACAAGTTTCAAAGGCGCAGCCAAGGAAATCGATACCTGCTAAATTAACCCAAACTCTCTGACATACCGCTCTGAGTGGTGAAATTCACAGCCCCAGCTTGTCTTTTTAATAATAGCCATTCTGACAGGTGGAGGTGATATGTCATTGTGGTTTTGATTTGCATTTTCCTGATGATTAATGATAACAATTAGTCTGTTAGTCATTTGTACGTCTTCTTGGGAAAAGTACCTACTGAGGTCTTCTGTGCAATTTTAAAATCAGATTGCTTTTATTTTGCTCTTGAATTTATGAGTTCCTTACTTATTTTGATATTAACCACTTATCTGATAGATGGTTTGCAAAGATATCCTTCCATTCCATAGGTTGCCTTTTCATTTTGTTGATTGTATCTTTTTTTTAACATTTTTTATTGATTTATAATCATTTTACAATGTTGTGTCAAATTCCAGTGTTCATAATTTTTCAGTCATTCATGGACATATACATACCCATTGTCACATTTTGTTCTGAGTTATCATAACACTTACTGTATCTGTTGTGCATCATTCTTTTAGTCTATTGTAGCCCCACTTATTATTTGCTTTTGGATGGAATTTCACAGTGCTGGCCTCTTGACAGTTGAAGTATCTTTTTAAGATCAGTACTTTAAGGCTTAAAATCCTTTTTATGATTTAAGGGGTCTCGTTTACATTTAAAGTGATACCCTAGGATACGTTTCACAGCGGGGCGTGTTTCCAGATCTTGGCAAAGGCCTCAGAGAAAGAGCTTTTCCTAACAGATGAGTGAGCTGGAGAGAGCAAAGCTGACACTTATCCCTGTTTTACTTTGGACCAGGATAGGTGGGCAGCAGAACAGTGTGGTCCTGCAGAAGCTGAAGCCTGACACTCCTTACACCATCACCCTGTCCTCCCTGTGTTGTGATGTGGAAGGAGGTCGGATGACAGGAAGAGGCGAGACCAGTAAGTGAACCTGGACTCTTGTGGCTTTTTTAGGAACCATCATGGTGATGGAATCACATCTTCCACTGGAAACACTGGGGTGACACAGAGGTTTGCTCAAGTTTTAAAATGCATGTTAATGCTCTTTTTTTCTTTTTTTTCTTTTTGTTTCTGTTGAGGGTGGGGGGTAATTAGGTTTTATTTATTTTTTAGTGGAGGTACTGGGGATTGAACCCAGGACTTCGTGCACACACTAAGCATACACTGTAGCCCTGAGCTATACCCTCCTCCCAAAGATCTAAATTGCTTTTAATATCCTTACTGGAGTTACCTGTCTCTGGTCTTGGAGAAAGGTGTTTATTACCTTCTAGGATAACACAGACAATCGAACTATGCTCTGAGGCCAAGATACCTTGTGGAGGGATGAGACATGAACCTGATGATCAAATTTTTTCTTTATTCACTACTTCAACAGGTATTTGTGGGGTGCCTACTAAAGGGATCCTGTGTTCTAGAGTTCCCGGGACCCATCAGTAAACCTGGGCTTCGTGTGTGCTTGGTTTTCAGGGTCATGTGTGGTGTGCTTTCTGTGCATTTCAGAACCTTTGAATACCATGAGGAACCTTGGTGTACGAGCCTTCCACCAGCACTTTGTTCGCTGGGAGCACACAGAGCAAAATCCTCATCAATACAAGCTCTTCTGTGCACCCACAGCAGGTGGTCTGGAGGAACTGGTCACTATTTCCTGTAGGGAAAAGTGTGTGTTAGTTTCAGTTGTAGATTGCAAAGTGAAGATCAAGAGTTAACTAGTGTACCATAGCACTGAAGGAGTTCATGTTCCTTCTGTAGAACTTGACGGAGGGTAGTCGGTTGGGGCCTCAGTGCCTGGGTGATGGGGTCTTTGGGGGTACTGGGACTGGGGGATCAAATCATTCCAGGGGCTTTTCAAGAAGAAGCTGGGCATGTGCAGAGAGGCCTTCATCAACTCTTAGAACAGTTTGTATGGGGCCACATCCTTAGGTCCCAATAGCACAAAAGCTTCTTGACTTGGTCTTCAGTTAGTATTTTGAGTGTTTGGTTGTTCAAAGTATTATTTCTTATACAAGATTTTCCAATCAAGTACTTTACATTTTATTAAAATCTTTATTTAGGTGCCAATCCCTGGGAATACCAATGATGCCGTTCTTAGGAATCTGCAGCCGGATGCCCCAGACAGCGTTACAGTGGTTCCCCTTTATCCTGAGGGTGATGGAGGGCATACACCAGACACTGGAAGGACATGGAAGTAAGAAGGCAAATTCAGCGTTTTCATGATGCATTTTGCTTTTTAGTATAGCGTAAACTTTAAAGTAGAAAGAAAATTTGGGAAATACATAATGATGGAATAAAAATGTAACAATTACATATAGTTTTACCTTCCAACCCCCACCAATTGTTAATATTTTAGTGTATGAAATAAAAGTGACATTCTTCTGAAGTGGTAACTTCAGGATTTCTAAATGTGTTTACAGTTATCAGTATTCTCTGTCACTGACAAAAGTTCATGAGCTTTGCTTTGTGCTTAATAAATTTGTACGAAGCAATGTCTTGTCACTGGCTTTCAGTGTCGGTTGTTGAAATCTGCTGGTCGTGTTACTTGATAGCACATTTCTCTGCTGAAGTGCTTTTTGGCATTGAAAACCTCTGTGCTTTCATTTGCTATTAACATGTTGAGAAACCAGCTTTTAGTGGTTTTACAATTCTTTGTAGTATTGTTTAAAGGCTTTGGTGCATACCTCTGAATTTTTTTTTTGGCTTAAAAATATACGTGCTGATGGCTCAAAGAAAGCAAGTGTGGATGACTTCTTTTGGCAAAAGATTAGTGGTCTAGAAAAATGATGTTATTCCTTAAGTGGAGTTTGGAGATAATACATGGATGTAATTTGCATGTTTTTCTAAGTCCCTATTGGGGCAGTTAATTGAGAACTGAGTGTATCTTTGATTTTTCCCTATGTTTGCCTTTTCTTTGAATCACAGAAGACATTCAGTGTCTGTTGAATGAGAAGAAATGAATGATTGAAACCAGCTAATCTAGCTGCCCCGATTAGATGGGCGTCCTTCATGTTGTCAGTTCTCATTTAGAGGCAGAGATGGTAGAATCCTCTTGTCTCTCTTTCCATGACCTGTGCTTGAAAACTGAAGCTGCTTTTCCAGTTTCTCGCTCTTGCCCCTTGTCCCTTGTCCTTTTGTGGCCAACCCAGTACTACTACTTTTACTCCCTTGTTTTTATTGACAACACCTTAGCTTCCGTAGAGACCAAGGCCCTAGTTGGCTGCATTTGGCTAAATGTGGATTTGGAGAGTTTTCATGTGCTTTTGTGTGTAGATAATTCAGTTTAAGGAAGTCAGTATTTCTCCTACTACAGAGCAGAAGTTCGGGGTAAGTGATAGCTTGCCATGTGTAAATAGGCGTAAGAAATATGTGTTGCCTTTTCTTTTCTCAGTGGTGAGAGGACTGGCCAGAAATGTCCAAGTGTACAATCCACCAAACAGCGGGGACGTTGGCTGGACCCTGCCCCTGGCCGGTGCAGCAGTGCCGCGTATGTGTGCTGCCCTGGCTGGCACGAGGCCCCCGGAACCTGTGAGTACTGTTGTTGGCTCAGAGCTGGCAGAAGAATTTTGTAGATTTTACGGCGCCTTCTGCTGTGGTTGTGGCGCAGGGCAGTAGATGAGTTGGTGTGGCCCTGGGTCACGTGCACACTCATTTCCTGATGAACTTAGTCTCATGTTCATGTCATGCTTGGCAGCCTGTGAGAACACAGGCCACAAACATGCCCGCGTACAATGCTTAGGTGATTGCTTTTGATGAATTAAATTGTAAGGGTATCAACTGTAGGGTTAGTAAGCAAAAATGAATTTGGGGAAAATGCAAATTAGCTATATATGAGTTAAAAAAACCCCAGTAGTAAACGCAAATCATTCATAGACCCTGTCAATATGGGCTTTCATTGTAAGACACATCTTTGTTAGGAACCTACCTGAAAGTTTGCCTTCATTGGCTCTTAACAGATTGCCAATCTATCTTAGTACTATTCCATTTTCTAAGTAGATTAATAATACAGAGAGCAGAAATTACTAATTTGAGTAGGAAGAGTATCAGAACATCGGAGGGCAAGTAAACTTACAAGACTTTACAAAAAGAAGCAGGAATCATGAGCAAAGATAAAACTTGAGCCTGTCCAAATGTTGACTTGCATCCTATGTGTGGCAGGACATGTTCAGACAACACTGCTCTTATCCACTGCCTGGAGTAGCTGTTTTAATAGATCTCTCCCCAAGAAGTGTATCTTAGGTGTACGTGTCTCTAACATTTGGGATGCTTTGGGGTCACTATCATAAGCCCTGGATGTTGTATGTGAGAACCTTCCCCAGGAACCTAAATGGGAGGTTGTTGAAGTAGCTAAGGGTCAAGTCTGAGCTCACATTTAATGGAGAGGGAATTTATGAGAGTAAATTTCATCCAGTGCTGTGGCCTGGGCAGATCTTACGAGGTAGTGCTCTGTCTGGGCTCAGCCCTTTACTATAAACATAATAATGCTGACTAATAAAAGACTCGGTAAGCATTTAGGTTGTCGTCAGACAGAATTTGTCACGTACTCCCCTCTAGATTGTGGTGCCAGGAAACACCCACATGGGACACTTGGAGCAGCTGATTCCAGACACACCCTATTCCGGGGACATCATTGCCCTCCACTCAGATGGAAGGGGAGTCCCAGCCCCGCCCAGGGCCAAATGCATGAGGCTGAAATCCTTTCCACCCAGTTCCCTTGTGACTCAGGAAGGCTGGACAGGTGGGTGGTGAGGAGGGTGCTGAAAGCTGCCTCCACCTCGCGCAGGTGAGGGGAGGGCTGACGCCTACTTCTGCCTGGGTTCCCCACGTTCACATTCAGGCTGAAGGCCATGTGGGCTGAGTGAGTATCACTGGGCCGTTTTCTCATCTGGGACCTTTGTTAAGGAGGTTCCTTCCCGTCTCCTGCCCTGCAGTGGGTCTTCTCACCAACTGGGCACTTTTGAAATGGGAGGGCTTGGCCTCTCTGTTTCATTCAGCAGGAATTGGTCAGAATAGTTGAAATCCCTTTCTCTCCCAGTCTGTACATTTAGGTTCTAACCTAGTCTCTGTCCCTAAAAAATCAGCATGTAACCATAGCTCTGAATGGAGCATTTTTTTTTAACATTTTTTTCTCGATTTACAGTCAGTTTGCAATGTTGTGTTAATTACCAGTGTAAAGCACAATTTTTCACTTACACATGAACATACATATATTCATTGTCACATTCTTTTTCCTTGTGAGCTACCATAAGACCTTGTATGTATTTCTCTGTGTTATACAGTATAATCTCATTTATCTGTTCTACATATGCCTGTCAGTATCTACAAATTTCGAACTCCCAGTCTGTCCTTTCCCTCCCCCCACCCCCTTGGCAACCACAATTTTGTATTCTATGTCTATGAGTCTGTTACTGTTTTGTATTTATATTCTGTTTTTTTTAGACTCCACATATGAGTGATCTCATATGGTATTTTTCTTTCTTTTTCTGGCTTATTTCCCCAGGAGAGAGAGGGCAAGACCAGGAGAAGGCAGGCCAGGTGAGTGCAGGCCCAGGAGAGGGCTGGCCCAGGTGAGGGAAGGACCAGGAGAGGGCAGGCCCAGCAGAGGGCAGCCCCAAGAGAGTGCAGGCCAGGTGTGGGCAGTTCCAGGTGCGGGCAGGCCCAGGAGAGGGCAGGCTCAGATGAAGGCAGGCTTAGGTGAGGGCAGGACCAGGTGAGAGCAGGACCAGGAGATGGCAGGACCAGATGAGGGCAGGACCAGATGAGGGTAGGCAAAGGACAGGGCAGGCCCAGGTGAGGGGAAGCCCAGGAGATAGTGGGAAGGACCAGGAGAGAGCAGGCCCAGGAGAGGGCAGGACCAGGTGAGGGCAGGCCCAAGTGAGAGCATGTCCAGGTAAGGTCAGACCCAGGTCATGGCAGGCCTAGGAGAGGGCTGGACCAAGAGAGGGCATGTCCAGGAGAGGGTACGATGAGGAAAGGGCAGGCCCACGGGAGGGCCGGCCCAGGAGAGGGCCGGTCTAGGAGAAGTCCTATTAAACTTCCAAGAGATGATGTTGAGAGGCAATGGGTATTTGAGTCTGGAATACAGGAGGGAGGTCTGGATTGGAAATAGCAGTTTGGAAGTTACCAACTTGTAGGTAATACGTAAAGCCCTAAGGCTGTTGGGGGCGGCAGCAGACAGTAGTAGAGGCCAGAAGACTGAGCCTCAGGGATGCTTTGTGCCAGCACTCAGGGGCTGGGACTGAGAAGATTGGCCAGGGCCGTGGGAGGAAACCAGAGCAGCCTGAGACCCGGGAAGCCCCGTGAAGAAAGGGCTTCAGGAAGTCGGGGAGAGCAGCGGTGGGAAGTGTGGCTGCCGGGCCGTGCGAGGAGAGGGCTGAGAGCTCCCCGTGGAGTCAGCACCTGGTAGGTGGTGGGGGACCCTGTCGTGAGCAGTTGCAGTGAGTGGACACACTTGCTTGGATGGAAAATGAGAGGAATCAGAAGAAGCGAATGGGAACAGCTCCTTTGCAGGGTCAGGAGACGCTTGTACAGGAGAGCAGAGAAATGAGGCCCAGTTGGAATGTGAACTCATCTCTTTGATTTTTAAGATGAGGGAAATAACAGTATATGCTAATAGAAAAGATAGATTAACAGGAGAAATTAGTAACACCACGTTCCCTTAGGTCAGGGGAGTTGCAGGTGAGGGCAGGTGGGGCACAGAAATGCCCCTGAGAGAAGTTAGCTTCAAAACATTTGCCAGGTCCAGTCCACTCAAGACCAGCTCCCAGGAGTGTCAGCCACTTAGGAACTCTACTGCCCCCTGTAGTTTTGATCCTGGCAGGGCCAGAAGCCATAATTAGCCAGCTGAGGAAGGATGGAGTTAGGCAGGAAGAAGAGGCCTGCCCTGCCTTCTCCCACTCCTGCAAGTGGTCAGCCAGCAGCGTGGTCTTGCTGAGTAACTGACGTGGTGTTTTCATAGTCACGTGGTTAAAAAGTTCTCAAATGTTATACCATGCTCCCACATAAATCTCAGATTGCTTCAAGATTTAATTGGTGGAAATAAAAGCAAAAAAAATAAAGTGAAGAAAGCGTGTAAACATAAGGCTGAGCCATGGAGCAGGGTCAGCAGACATGCGGAAACACATTTTCGTTTCATCTGGAGAGCGAGTGTTGGTTTCTCAAGTTTGTACTTAATGATACATATTGCCACAATCTCTGAAACCATGAAAACAGCTTTCTGCTGTTTGCATCTGCTAAATTCCCTGGAGACTGGCTGGGGCCCAGAGGGATGGGGAAAGGAACACACTGAGGGATAAGGAGATGTAGAGATTTTTGGTGGGGAGCTCTCTGGGGGACTAGGCCTTCAGCATCCTGTGGTTCCACCCCACTCTAACCGCAGTTGCATACAAACATGGCTTTCTCAGGGGCAAGCCTCACTTCTGGAAATGTCCGGAACTGCTTAGCCACCTAGCACCACCATTTGAAAGGAATCCAAAATGGCCCACAAGCAATTGCAGAGATTTGAAATGCCTTAGGCTCCCATGTGCGCACTAGACACACTGGGCTTCCGGGCCTCTGTGCGCACTCACAGGGACACTGGCTCTGGAGGGACAGTTGAGGGACAGTTGAGGGTCAGTGCTGTTGCTAGGCTACGAGTGTTCCGGACCAAACATTCCAAGCCGCTGAGCTTCACAGCCAAGGTGTGGCAGCGAGACCTCTGTGGTTCTTCTGCAGCACCAGCGCTGAGATCGGGAGGTGGCAAGAGGCCAGGAGGGAAGTGAGCGGTGTCGGAAGGCGATAAGCCAGATGAAGAAGAGACTTGCTAAGTTCGCGAGCTGGGTGGACTTCAGCATCCATCAGAGAGAGCGTGGGAATCATGAGAAGCCCGTGCCTGGGTATCACGTCCATAGGAGTGAGCTAAAGGAGTTCCACAAAGCCGCATATTTAGGTGACACGCGTACAGTGCAGGAGTTGCTGTCACATAAGAAAAATGTAGACAGCAGAGACAGGAGGAACAGGTAACAGCGGCGGGGTGGGGCAGGCCTGGGAGGAGCTGCCAACTATGGTTGTAAGACATGGATTTTAAATTGCCTTCCCATGTCAGAGATGTTGAAGAGTGAGAAAATGAGCATGTTAGAATCATTGAAGTACAGTGTACTCTCTCAACCTTGCAGCAGCAAAGTAGATATACTATCATTTTACTTAATTGAAATGTTGTCTTTGTAAAATAGTAACAGTAACAATTATAATATTATCCAACAATTATTGAGCTGTTAAACTGCCAGACACTTTGCATAGCTTTTCATTTAAGCATCACAGCGGTATCCTGTAAGATAACTACTACTTCATGCCCAGTTTGTTGATGAGGAAATTGAGGCACAGACAGGCTAAGTGAGAGCTAATAAGGGACAGTGTTAAAGTAGAAGTCAGACCAAAGTTGAGCTGAATCTCAGTGGCATGCCCTTTCTATTCAAACAGGTATTTCTTCCATTAATGTGGTGAGTAATAAGAGCTAATAAATATTGTTCTTTCCCCATAGAAAGAATTGAGATAAGAAGACTAAATGTTAGTCTTAAAGGGGTAGAAATAGCATGCTGTTGAATGTTTACAATTACACGAGTAACTATCTTTGAACTAGTATGCTCTAATTTCCTAAAAAGTCCTCTCATGTTCGCAGGACTGCCCTACACTTGGCCTGCGCCAGCGGCCAGTCATCAGTGGTGGCTCTCCTTACCCAGTGGAAGTGTGACCTGGATGCTCGTGACGAGGAAAGCAGGACAGCTCTCATCAAGGTGTGTAGCAGCCAACCGTGTCCACGTGAGATGGATTTGATTTAATTACTTAAAATAAAAATGAATTTATCTGTTTTAAATATAATGAACTGCTGAAACTGAGGAATGTTAACCTGGAATGCCTAGCACTTACAGTCTGTTTTTTGGCATGATACCAACAGGCTGTACAATGCCGGAAAGAAGAGTGTGTCACTATCCTGCTGAAACAGGGTGCTGACCCAAATCTTGAGGACAACTTTCAAAACACTGCTCTGCATTATGCCGTCTTGGCTGAAAACACATCAATTGCAGCAGAGCTGCTCCGCTATAATGCAAATATCGAGGCGATAAACCAGGTATAGCTCAACTGACTTTATTTACAAGATATTTGAAATACAGGGTCTTTTCTAGCTACAGGTGTTTTATTTATAGTAGTATGTATACTGAATACATAAGGCCCTGTTACCATGGAAACAACTCCAAAGCCAAGGCCAGGGGCTACAGGTAGTGCCCACAGAAAGGGCAGAGGTCTGTCTCCCAGCCGCACTTGTACCCCAGAAGGAACAACTTCCCATTAGGAAGTGCCTGGGAGTGGGTGGTAGGCTCAGAGCCTACAGAAGATGAAGGCTTGCGGGGAGTAAAGTGATGGCAAAGGCTGGGTGCCTGCCTGGGGATGGGTGGGAGGAGGAAGGAACCCAGTACCCAGTAGGGGGAGCTGGGTGACTGCACCTGGGCAGGGAAGGCAGCAAACCGCAGGCCCTGAGCACCCCAGGATCCCAGGTTCTAGAATCTGGGCAAGTGAGGTCAGGTCACGTTTGACAGCCAGCAGGGGCATTCACTTGTGCTGGTGGCCACGTGGCTCTCCATGTACACCTTGGGGTCTTCCATGCTCAGCCTGGTGTAGCTCCCCTGTGGGGCTGTGGCTGTAGGTGAGGAGCAAGTGATGGCAAAGCTGGTCGTCCTGCTTTTCCTCCTGGCTCTCCCCTGAAGATCTTGATTGAATAAATGTACTCAGGTCTGGATACAGGTATTTAGAAATACTTCCCTGAGATTCTGTTACAACCCTTGGTTAAGGACTATTGAATGGGTATGTGTAATACATATAAATTCACAGATCTCAAAAATAAGACGTCTCTGAAAGAGCGGGGGTTTGATAGATGCTGCTTCTTTCAGTGCTCTCCTTTCCAGCCGTGTTAGCCTGACTCTTTTATCTGTCCCTTCCTGGCAATATTACTGGCAATATCTATTGCCTTGAAGAATAGCTCATTTTCCCTTCTAACCACTGATCATTCAGTGACATTCAGACAATCCTATAAACTTGGTTGTGGTGAGTGATTCAATAAGTAGAGTCGGACCCTTTAAAGGTTTTGCACCTTTTGTGCCCATCCAGGTCATTAGGTCAACAGGGTTTTTCTGATTGCAATAATAGGAAATCATGAGCCTTCTTTTGGTTAAAGCTGTGTGACGGACTCTTGAAATATATCTGCTAGATTCACTGAGCCCTAGCATAATCAAGATAACAGCTTTTTAAAATTAAAGTCTAGTTGGCTTACAGTGTTGTGATAGTTTCTGGTGTACAGCAAAGTGATTCTATTATATATATATATATATTCTTATTTAGTTATATGTATGTATGTTCTTATTCAGCTATATATATTCTTACTCAGTTATATATATATTCTTATTCAGTTACATGTATTCTTCAGTTACATATTCTTTTTCAGTTATATATAAAATTCATTGTTATATATATTGTTCAGTTATATATATATTCTTATTCAGTTATATATAGTCTTATTCAGTTATATATATATTCTTTCTCAGTTATATATATATTCTTATTCAATTATGTATATTCTTATTCAGTTATATGTATATACGCATATATATTCATATTCTTTTCCGTTACGGTTTATTACATGATACTGAGTATAGTTCCCTGTAGTACATACAGTAGGACCTTGTTGTTCATCTATTTTATATATAGTAGTTTCTATCTGCTAGTCCAAAACTGCTAATTTATTCTTCTCCCTCCCCCTTACCCCTTTGGTAACCATCAGTTTGTTTTCTATGTCTGTGAGTCTGTTTCTGCTTTGTAAATAAGTTCATTTGTATCATATTTTAGAGTCCACATATTAAGTGGTATCCTATGGGATTTGTCTTTCGCTTTCTGACTTACCTCACTCAGTATGAGACTCTCTAGGTCCTTCCATGTTGCTGCACATGGCATTATTTCATTCTTTTTTATGGCTGAGTCGTATTCCATTATATATATGTATACCATGCAAGGTGGCAGTTTTAAACATCAAGACCCATGACATTAGTAATGAATTGGAATTGTTTTAATAACTTAGTTTCGGCTGTCTTATGAACTGATTATCCATTTGATTAACAATCAGGGAGAATTAGATACAGGTAGATTGTAGTTTTAGCAGGCATTGGAAAAATTCTTGAAGTGGGTATTATGAGTCTTAATCACAATTTTTATTACATGTTGGGGCCCAGTGTTTTTGTGTGTAAGACATATGATTCTACAGAAAGGCAAGGTTTTACATACAAATACTTGATTTATACCCAACTGTTTGGAAACACAGCAAACATAAAAACACAAGTGGGCTATAGACTAAACATGGCCCTGGGTATGTTTAGTTTGTCTCCACACATTGAATCAACATTTAAAATTTAGGAGACTTGTGCAGAAAGCTGCACTTCAGAACTTCTCCTAAAGAATCAAATCTGGTCCCCCTTGAGCCCAGGCTCCTGTGCGGTCTGCCCTGCAGAAGTGGCCCCTTCTCGGTGGGGCGTGTGTTCTCTGGTTTGCTGTCCTCACCTGGGACCTTCACTTACTCGGGCCACCTATGTTGCCTCTGTAAGCATTTGAATTTACAATTCCTGTTGTATACTTTGATAAATATTTCAATATTTTAAAGACAGTCTATATTAATTTATAGTCTACTTCATATTTTATAATAATCCCTTAAGAGTGGGATGGAATTTTTCAAATTAGAATTCATAAGTTGTTTAAGAAAAACTTTCTTTACATGCAAATAGTCATAGTCCCATTGGAATGTCTGCAAGCTTTATGAGATTAGTCATAGTTGTAACTGGATAGGTTATGCATGTTGCAGACAGTATGGTATCTTTCTCCTTAGCGTGGCTCCTTAAAAATATAGTTGATTCAGTAGCTAAATGGTTCTCTCCGGAGCAGTGTTTAGAGTGTCAGGAGTAGTAGTTGAGCAGTAAGGTAACTAGATAATGCCTGATACACACTGCGATAGAAACAAAGGTTCTTGGAACCAGCAAATGTCTGAAGTGAGTTTCAGAGAATGACTTCACAGGGAAACTTTAGAAGAGGTCAAGGAGGAACCTTTTCAAGAGAAGGAGCACAGAAGGGCAAGGAGGAAGGGGCTACTTTTTATTTACTATTTATAGTATATGTTTTAAGTTCAGAGACTTAAGTGTTTAAATTCAGTTTTGAAGTGTATATGTAATTTTGTACATTATCAACTCTTTTTACTATTTTACAGTATAACTTCACACCATTTTTAGTCGCCGTCAGGGAGAACAAAGAAGAGATGGTCAAATTTTTGATAGATAACGGGGCAAATGTACACGCAGTCGACATGCTTCAAAGGTACAATAGTTTGTTCTCTCTCCCTCTCTTTTTTTGTTTAATCTTAATGTTGTTCTAGAGTAGTAACAGCCAGTCAGAAAGATTAACTTAATAAGAAGAGGATTAACTTAGAATCAACACATCATCAGTTAGGTAGAAAAGCAATTATTCTGCCTGGTGTCACAAAGAACGGTATGCAGCAGGATTCATCTTCCTTTATAATAGTGACTGCTGTCATTTGCAGCCTGATTTTTTTTGGTCATATGATCTTACAGTAGTTCAGGGATTTCATTTTAGTTTTATTAGTATGGACTCTGATTTTAATTTACCTTATGAGACAGTACTGAATTTCTTCATTCTATAATTTCTTTAACCTCTACTTGTGTATTTTTTTTCTTAAAAGATGCATATTAAACAAAGGAGTTTGTTTTGCCTTTTGGATGATTCTGCTTTAAATTACTTTCTTTGAAGGATACTGATGTTATTAGGTTACCACTAAGTGAGTATCACTAAGTGAGTAACTATGACCAGATACTGTGGGCTCATCAGTTTTTATCCTCTTTCATTTCTAGTACAGTTTGATGTTTTTATTTTCAATTGATAATGGTAGAAGGAAGAAAAATAGCTTTAATTATTGAATCAACATTCCATTTAAAGAAGACAAGTGATTGGTGGATGATAGAGAGGAAAGAGCTGGGCTTTAGAGTCAGACGAGGTTGAATTCCTAGCTCTCCTGCTGGCCAGGTTTGTTACCTTGGGGACATGACTTATTACCAACCAGTATGTTTCCTGTCACGTAAAGGAGGGTCGTAGTACATCCTTCAAGGGTGTTTGTGCCTAAGAAAGACCATACGTAGACTATTCAGGTTAGTGCCGGGCACATGCTTCTCAGCGTGATTCACTGCAGCCGTACTATTTTTGTTGCCATTTTTATTCATATTACTGTTTTCAGCGTGCAAACAGCTTCTCCTTACCCGACCTCTAGCTGATTTTAAAGTATTATATTTCAGACTAGGGAAGAAATGGGGAATCCTTTATTTAAATCTTTACCTGCTTCTGATAAGTGACCTCAGCGTCCTTTCTTGTCCATCAGAGGACTTTAAATTAGCAACTTCTACTGTGTGCTACCCAGGTAGGACGGGAGGCTTCTTTTTTGTCCCTCCGTTGTGGCCTTGGAGGTCATTTGCAGAGATGAGCACTCGAGCATGTAAGTGGTCAGTTCTCCAGGGGTGGGCAGGAGATTAACTTGGTAAACTAGACCAAATTAACTGTTTGAGTTATGCTAACTAAGTTCCTAAGGGTGGAGCTGTCTCTTTTATTTTAGATCAGCACTGATGCTTGCTGTGTTTCATGACTCGCCGGACATGGTCAAGCTCCTTCTTCAGAAGCATGTTAATGCCAGTTCTCTCGATTTTCAAGGATGGTCTGCTGAAAGATATGCTTGTCGTAATGGTTTTAATCAGTAAGTGTTTACGTTAAAATGTCAGTTATCTCTAAACTGTGGTTGAAAATGACCTAACTGTTACTTGTTACGTGACAGGTGAGAGTTCCTAGTTGGGAGCAGGCAGTATGGGGATGGCAGTGAGACACTCCCCATCACCAGCTGGAAACCAGCAAAAGGCCAGACTAGTGAGATGGAGCAGTGGTCACAGGGTTCTTTATCTCAGGGTTTGTAAGACCTTTATCCTTAGGGTCCTACTGGTCTCCATTTTCATTCCAGTGTAACCCTACTGGAATGAAAATATGCATGGGGTCCAAATAATGTCACAGATTTGATTTTTCTGACTAGTTATTTGGGTCTTGAAATGCTCAGCAGAGCAGAAAAATCCTGTGTTTTCCTTTGGGGGCTTTTATAATCTTTCTCTTGAATTTTTCAAGAATCTAAGGGATTCCCTGAGGCCACAGTGACAGTCCTCTCCCTCAGGGCATTGGGGCAGGGCGAGGGCATGCTAATCATTCTCTTGTTTCCCTTGATTCTGTTGCTGCAGCATTGGTACTAAAACTAGTTTTAACAGGATCTCCTTGGCAGCTGAGTCTGGGGTCTGGATGTTGCTCTCTAAAGACCTTTAATAAAACTTTAAAAGAAGAAAAAGAAACTGGTCCTGCAGTCGGGTCATGATTGACCTCTGCCCCCGGGACGCCTGTGCTGATCCAGTTTCCGCGGTCTTCGTGGCGATGGACACGTAAACTTCAGCGTGACAGCTTGTTTAGTTCTCATACGTATGCTTGTATGAGGTCATATATTTATAAATGAGTTTAGCTACAAGTTATATAGTAGCTGAGGTACCCTGAAGTATAAACCACGAAGAACAACAGCTAATCACCATAATTTGTAACATTTTCTGAAGACTACCACATTTAAATGTTACACTTATGAAAAAAACACACATTGGGTTTTATTTGGGATTCTCAAATAGTTCCAGCATTAAAGTTCAAGAACAGATTATTCCATTCTTCCACTATTTCTCTGAGCATCTGAGGGATACATTATCTCATTAAATCTTTGTAATATAATACTCTTATGAGTATTAATAACTAACTGCCTAACAAGACAGTAAGATCCCAGTTTTATAAAGGAAGACTTTGATCTGAAGAGAAGCACCTTGTCCAGGAACAAATAGCTGATATAGATCTGGGACTTCTGAGTTCGAGTTACTTTCCATATGTCAGGCTCGCTCTAGTTAACTTACTGAGCTATACTGCCCTCAGTTCATGACTACTTCACCTTTTTTCTTTTTTAATTATACATCCTAAACTTAAAAGTGTAGACTGTACAAATTCGAAGTATATGGGACAGTTGAAGTTTTGATATTATCTCTGATATTGTCTGAAATAATCTAAGAATTTAATATACTTGGTAATTGTTTTTCATATTAGTATTCAGGTAGTAATATCTATTTATCCCGTTTTTTTATACATAGCCTTTACCAGCAGATTGTCGACTACAGAGACGAAAAGATACCAAATACTCCCCCTCAAAATAGCGACCTAGGACAGAGTTCTGGTAGTAAGTTACTCTTGTTGGGCCTACCATAGATAAGGAAGTAAGATTGAGGAAATTTTGATAATGAAAGAGCAGTGAAAAAAGCCAGTGTGTAAATTTCATGTATGTTTTTATTCTTTTCATTAATTTTTTCTTAATGGTTTAATATTCAGAATTACTTAAGAAGTTAATTATAGGTAATTTAAAATCTGAGACAATATTGTCTGAAAAGAAATTCATTTATTTAATCATGGCCCCTGAAATCCGATATTATATCTTTGTGTAAATAAGAAAAACAGGGTTTTAACTTTGTTGTACATTTCCTCTAACATTATAATAAGTTGGCCTTGTTACAGAACTGGGTCTTTTAATTTTTACAGCAAATGGATTACATTGGGTAAATGAATGCTAGTTATTGCATAGTGATTAGTCTCACTAAAAAGTGATTGTCTTTAAAACCGGGAGCTCAGCAATACCTTCCTGGTGCTGTTAACAAATGGCCAACAATTAGAACTGCACAGCTGGGCCAGTGTGCAGCATAGTAATAAGAGATTGTTTTTTAAAGATACCTGGTAATAGTGCAGAAGTCAGGAAAGCAGTGCCTTGTTGAGAAGCACTGGTTACTTTTCGCATCATTACACCAACAAGGTCTCTCTCTGCTTGCATTCCTCAGAAGTGCAAAAAGAATGAAATATGTTGCCTTCATGAGAGTCAGATGTTTTCTTCCTTTTTGGGGATACTTGTCATGAAACCATATTTTGTTGGAACAAGATTTTCTATTGCCATTAGTTAAAGGATTGTCATAATAAATACTCAAATAGGACAACTCAGGACTCAACAAATTGTAATAAAAGCACAGAGGTGCTTCACATTAAAAAAAAAAAAGAAGAAGACTGTGTTGCCTAGATGTGACCCCTAGCTTGCTGTTCGGTCTGAACTGTATGAGGGCACATTTAACTTGGTAGACCTGGATCAAGCAAAGAACTTCTGTTGTAGGAAATACTAAGATTGAATAGAGTTTTGGTCTTCAAGCTGCTCATAACACAAAAGAGTTGTCCCTGGTTAATGTCTGTATCTTTTAAACAGGATTTTCAAAGAAAACATTCTTATTTGTTAATTCATCCACTTAACAGATGACTCTCAAGTGTCGCTTAGGTACTAAGCAGCACTCTGACGTTACAGAATGCAAACAGGTCAAAAGCACAGTTCCTGGCCTCCAGGAGCTTGTTACTGTCATCGCCAGTTTTATGATTTGCTTTAGTTTATTCTGTGCTTGCTGTGTCCCAGAGCCCACTAGGACTTTGTAACTATCTTTATATATATTTTTACTGGTATTTAATATGTGCCAAATTAAGTCCATGGTGAGGAAAGAAGTTTTTTAAAAGTGGATAGGATGGCAGGTAAGCCATGCAGAGCGAGTAGAAGTTTGCCAAGGAAGGAGACAGAAGGGCAGTGTTGGGTGAGTGGAACATCTTTGAAGATTACATTTGGCAGAAAGGACAGCAGTGCAGAGGCTAAGTTGTGCCAGTGAACTTTGCAGAATCTGTGAGTTTCATTTTGTTGGTGCAGGAAGGATGCTGTAGGAATGGTTGGGGATGAGGTGACTACCTAGCTCAGGCACGCTTCTGAAAGCCTTTCTAGTACTATAGAAAGGAGGAGATCTGCTGAAGACCTTGGGAAATTTGTCAGAATGCTTTTAGCTGCAAATAATAATAGGAGCCCGAAGTAACTGGCTACAGCAACAGGAGTCAGGATTGGTTAGAAGGTTCGGTGATGTCGTCAGGATCCCAGACGCTGTCCCTCCTTCAGCTGTGAGGCTGCTGGTGTTTGATGTCGCGTTTCCCGGTCTGCTGATTGGCAGCAGCTCCAAGCGTCATCTTCTCACCTGACAGTATCCGCAGGTGAGGAGGGCTGCTTCTCTCTGCATGTTTCCTGTTAACGAGGAAGAAAACAGAGATGCTTCCGGTAGACTTCCCCTAGCATCTTATTGGCTGGGCTACATCGCATGCTCATTCCTAAACCAGCCATGGGGGAAGGAGATGTAGTTACTGTGATGACCGCAGAATAATCATTTCTCTTTTTGCAGCTAAGGAGAGTTTACCTTCTTCGCATACTGCGGCAGAAAACATCCAAGAAAAGTTGCAATTGTCCGGCAAGGACGACGAAGAAGAAATGGTTGTCGAGTTGGGAACCAGCAATGGCAGCCGCGTGGATTCACTGAAGAATGTTGAGCAGAAGAGTAAGAAGATTCGATTTGAGTCTTAGGGTTTCCTAGTTATGACATAAAGCAGCGATGCACAAGCTTTTTATATAAAGGGCCAGAGAGTCAATATTTTAGGCCATGTGGTGTCTGTCACATCTACTCATGTCTGCCATTGCAGTGTGAAGGCAGCCCTAGACCGTATGTGAGTGAATAGGGATGACCATGCCCAGATAACACGAGGCTGACAAAGCCAAATGGCTGGGTGGGTTAGTCCCATGGGTATCTTCCAGAAACACCACGCTGTTTGAGCTTGACGTTGTCAGTTTATGATACTGATTCTACTAATGATTATCATTCTTTTGTGAGTCTCGTAAAGTTTGGTTGGGATTTTGTTCCTTGTAAACAGCAAAACATCCTTTTTTTGATAAATATAAACGAGGGGAAGTGGTTTTTATGCGTTAATTACCTACCAGGAGTATACTCAGTATTCACTCAAGTGTGTAGTCTCCAGGTGTGGTCCCGAAGGAATGCTTGTTAACAGAACATTGGTCTTATACTTTCAATATTCTGTATTTCTCTATTGCTGATATGAAGTCTATTTTACTTTTTTCTTTAATAGCAGATTTAGTGGTTGAGGTTTCACCGAGTAATGAAGATATCTCTGTCATCAGGTAGGATTTTATGGATTTTTAAAAATTACATGTTGACTAAGGGAACACAGAGAAAAGAAACAAGGCTTGTTGAGTGTCCTACTCTGGGTTAGACACCGAGTTATGTACTTGGCATTTGTTACCTCGTACAGTCACCACAACAGCTTTGCAGAGTAGCTGTGCTGTTACAGCTTACTGTTAGTTAATTAGGCAACTGTAGCTTAAGGAGGTTGACTAGTTGAGCCATGAATCCATGGTTAGCAAGTAGTTGACCTGTGACTTGACCATCAAGCAGAATGGCTCCCAAATCTGCTTTCTTATTCCTCAGCATAGACTTTTGTGACTTGTTTGTTTAAAGAAATGAACTCACTCATTTTTGATGTGTATTTTTGCTCCAAAGAGTTTCACCCAAACATGATATTGATGATTCAAGGCCTCCATCAGATGATGACTTAGATCTTGCTCCCAAGGTAAAGTGTTCTCTTGTGAAATTAATTTTTCTGCTCTGAATTTAGTTTTGTGTAGTATTTACTCTTAAAATTTAGCGGTGGTCTGCCTATCATTGTTTTATGTTTGTGTTAGAAAGTTGGTCAGAGTAAACCATTTTATAAAAATATGACAGGTTGATTTTTTTCTTTTTCTTTTTTCTTTTTTCTTCTTTTTTTTTTTTTACTTTGGTAAATACTGAAGATGAGGCTGAAGCAAAATGGACTAGAAGGTATATAGTGACAGGAAAATTGTACTGTGAAAAGGTTTCCCACAACAGAGGAAGTGTGAAACTTGGCCAAGGATAAGGGTTCTTTGACTTTTAAACCACACTGATGGCACTTGTATAATACTCGTGCCTCAGTGACATCTTCAGTGCACACAGTTACGTACTGTGATAATCATGGACTCTTCCTGGGGCCCTTCAGTTCCAAAACTGCGTAGCACTTGTCTTTTTTTTTCCCCTTTGACACTTTTTATTTTGGTATCAGAGAGTTGTGAGGAAAGAGGTTTTTGTTTTTTTTTGTTTGTTTGTTTTACTTTATTTCTGTCTCTGGTTCTGCATTCAGACTAAAATAATAGTTGAAGTTATAGAAATTTAGAAATTAAAATTGTTTCTCAAAATCCGTGTTATAGATTCCTCTGTGTTTTCTAAATTATCCCATTAAGAGTATATACAAAACTCTTCATCTAATTGAAGAATACATGTTTTCCCTGAAATAACAACCAGCTCTCAAAGTAGACTCTTAATAACAACCATATGATAAAACCTACTTCAGAATTCTTTTGTATTATAGTTTAAAAAAGTATGTCTAGTCCTCGTGTCCCATTCTAAAATTTCAAGTTTCAGATACTTTGTAGTATAGTTATTTACATATTCATTTTATTACCCCTGCATCAGTATACACCGCTAGAGATTAGGGAACATAATTGTGCATTTCCTGGAGCACCTAGAATAAGGTCTTAAATGTAAGAAGCATTTTAGTATTTTTTGAATGTGAATGCATGAGGAGATTTGGAATTCTGCACCATGCTGCAGGTTATATAATATGCACACTCTATCATAATGAAATCCATTTGATGGTACAGGTAATAAAATACGTGTACTATGTCATAATGAAATCTATTTGAATTCTAAAAATACGACTTAAGTTTCTATTCCCCTTTGTTTAGGTTGTAAAAGTTCAGTTGTTATGAGACGAAAATATATCATAAATGCTAAGGAAATAAATAAGAAGTATATGATGAATAGGAATAAATTACAGTCTGTTTTTCAGTATCTACCAATTGTGAGCTTAGAATTTGAGATGAAAACTTTTTAATCTTCTTTTTAGCCCCCTCTCATGTTCCATTCAATATATCTTTTTAAGCTATATATTATCCTTAGAATCCTGATTCCCTGTTCTTTCTCTAGGTGGAAAGTTGATGTGTTAGGAGCTTTCTAAAATCTATTTTTCTCTCTCTCTAGTAATAATTTACAACGTTCAGGTAGTGAGAGATGACCATGTTCAATTGAGTGACTTCTAGTGACAAAATTTAACTCTTATAGTAGTATTCATAAACAAACGGTTGTAGGGTAATACAAGTCAGTATTATTGGGGATATACAATGAACAAAGGCCTTTGTTTTATGTATCCTATATTTTGATTTTATAAAATTTGCTGAAGAATAATGTATATGTTTGCACATATAGTTTATGTATTTTTATATATATAATAAAAAGATATATAATAAAAATAAAACAGAGGCTTTCATTCATAGTATATCCCTGACAATACTGATACATCACTGATCTATTATATATAAATGCTGAAATATATGTATTTCTCCACATAACTTGTTATACTTACATTTTCCTTTTTTTCTTACCTTAAGTTTGTACTTGACTAGTCATGTTAAAACATAAATGGAGGTATGTTTTGACTTCACTTTCTCACTTTTACATTTGCCCAGCAAAATTTTTTCCTCATTTTAACCCACACTTAGTAAAGTCATTCCATGCTACATGTCATACCACTGCAGAGTGCACTTCTGTTAATTTTCCAGACTCACCTAGTGAAACTGGTGTATGTAGTGCAAAAACCAAGGCTTAGAAGTCATAGGAAATTGGTTTGGGTTCTGAAGTTACATTTTCTAAAAACTAAAGAAGATAATTCTTGGTCAGTCTGTGACCAGATGTTTCTTTGTTATAAATGAATGTGTAAAACTCTTAGTGAGATTCAGAGAGAAATAGGTTGTACTAAAAACACACACACACACACACACGAATGGTGTTTTTGTTTGTTTAACCACTTTTACCTTGAAAAGATAGTGCTTGTGATTTGAAAGTATTATATTTGGATTGTCAATTAGATCTGCAAAGAACATTTCAGGAGAAGCAAAAGCATGGGGAATAGTAATAAGTATGTGGGTTTAAAATAGCAGCAGTTTGGTTTAGTGATGTTTTAATGAGGACAACCCATTTCGGGTAGGGAAAATAGCATGCACTGAATACGTTTATGGCGACCGGACTTGAAGGAAGCTAAGTGCAGGGTAGTGATAACCTATTCCAAGGTGGTAGCTGTGTAAACAGGTAAAAAGAGCCTGAGCCCTTGGATCCCGGCAGATCCTGCCTGGTGGCACAGCACTGTACTTGAAGTCAGCAGACGTAGCATCCTGGTTCTGACCCACTGTGGGATCTTGGAAACACTTCTCTGACTTGTTTGAATGTCAGTGACCTCGTTCAAAAACATGGTACTGATACCTACCTCTCAGGTTATGTGTCATGAACAAAACTGGTAACAAATGTGAAAGCACATTGTCAACTGTAAAGGGTGCTATAGAAATGTAAGGCAGAATGATGACAGTGGCCACTAGTGACCTACTGAAATGCTGAGGACACTTTTTTAAAATCAGAAGGACAATAAAATGGGAAAGTTAGAGCGGGCATGGGGAGTTCTCATTTGGGGTATGTTAAGTGTCAGTAAACTGTTATCGGACATCTCCAACAGGTATATAGTGCTTTGGTACTTGATGCCTTCTGGGGATTTTAGGTGTTTTGACCTTAAATAAATTCCTGTTCCTGAACACCAACTAGCACCAGGCAGTTAGACACCGAATGTAGCAGTTGAGGGGTTAGGCTGTAGTGGCAGGAACAGAAGAACAAGTATACAGCAACCCTTTATCAGGGACACTAAGTCCTTCACATAAGGAACGTGGAGAGCGTTAGGTTAGACAACAGTGGGGGAGTTTGTAGTTAGGACGGGGGTGGAGTAAGGGTGGAATTTACTTAGTCAGAAAAGAGCTGAATGTGACCAAAGCTGCCAGGTGATGGACAGGAAAGAGCCAGTCACACGAAGGTCCAGGGGAGGGATGTTCCGGACAGAGAGAACAGCGGGTCACATCTCATCACTGTACTCCAGCATCTTGGAGTGGCCAGGAAGCAGCAAGTGGGTAACCATCCTTAGAATCACTTATTATTGTGTGTAGAGAAGAGAATGTGCATAATAAGGGCCTGGCACGTGCAGATGGTCACTAAACTGTTCTTATTCTTCCCTAAGTAAAGTAAAGCTTATGGTACTTTTTTGAAGAGCTGCATAGCTACATTGAAAATTTCTCTGCTGTTAACTTTAACATAAATGTTTTTCTTTCTACTTTGGTATTTTATTCAACTATTTTTCCTATCAATAAAAATTTTGTCTAATAATAGTTAGATTCCGCTAAGCCTTTGTTTACTGAAATGTAGCAGTTTCCACAGTGTTCTGTTGATACTCAACATGACAGACCCCAAGGCTTCTTTTCATGTCAAGTATGTTATTTTAATATTAAAAACAGTATCTGTCCTAAGAAACATTTTAAATTTATAGCACGTGTAGTTATTAAAGAATATATTTAAATGTATATTTTTAATTTTACTTTTTATTGAAGTGTAGTCAGTTTATAATATTAGTTTCAAGTGTACTGCAAGGCAATTCAGTTATACATATAAAAATATGTATGTTTTTAAATGTCCTCTTCTTTTGTCGAGGAATGCAAAATGGAGTTAGGTGTTTTGAAGTTAATTCTTTGTTGAAATCTGCACGTAGGTCAGTATTTTGTCCATGAAAGTATTTGCTCTGGCTTTCCATGCTCAGTTTACAGAGTCAAAAGCCAACTGAAGATAAAAGATAGACTTGATCTAGAGAGTGTATATGAAATTTTCTATTTAAATATTTGGGTTTCCAGGATATGCTTATTTTGTTTTTAAGTCTAATTGCTTTTAAAGTAGGAAATTAAGAAATAACAATAAGATAGGAAACACACGTATTTTCTTACAAAGGGATCAGGTAATCTTTATGCAACTCATTATTAATGTTAATTTTAACAGAGGACGTCCGAGATTCAACTACCGAGCCATGTTGATCATTTATCTGGAGCTGCAGGTCTAGGGGAAAAAAATACATCAAGTGGACAAATAGAAAGTAAGCACTGTATTTTCTAAAAAAGTCATTTGACAGAATGTTGATTTAAAACGTGGATTTGGATCTATTCTCTCAGCCAAAGAAAATCACCTGTTGAACGTATAGTGAGAGAAAAAGAGGAGGAAAGGAAGTAAGTTGTATACCTTACCAGGTGTCAACAACAGATTAAACTAGAATGCTGCTTAAGGAGCTCAGTTGTTAGCTTTCTTTCAAGATGCGCTGTGACCTGAGGACAGTCAGGAAATCAGGAGGAGGGGAGGAGAGAAGGAGGGAGCGAAGAATGAACGAGGTAGAGAGGAGGGGAGTAAATGAAGGAAAAGGAGGGGGGGGGTCCCTGGCAGGAGGTGGTAATGAATGTAGAATAGTTCTTTAGAAGCAGGAAGAGGAGTGTTTGAAGTGAGATGGGTGTGAAGTGAGCTGCTTCCAGCACCAAAGCTTCTCCAGGAAGCACAGCAGAATGTTCCACTCCCCCGTCTCCCTGACCGTTAGGAAGGCAGTGAGGACTGCGGTACCTGATCACACAGAGCTGGGTGTGCCTGCTGTGGGTGAGCACAGGCGTATGTGGTCAGCTGTCAGTGTCTGGACTTTCGTGTCATGCAGCGTGCTGCTGCCTTATAGGATGGTGTCTCATAGGCCAACAGAAGAGAGTGGGAAAGAGGAAGAGGGCAGGGTGCGTTCCGGGGAGGTCAGGGGAGCTGGAGCCTGGTAAAGAGTCCACTAAAAAGTCTGCAACTCCTGTTGCAGCTTTTGGGGAAGTGTTACAGTGAGACGCGTGCGGCTGGATTTCAGAAGGATCCGTTAAGTCCGAGTGCTGTAGAAGCAGACTCGGTATGGACCAGAGTTTCTCACATTTTACTCAGTCACCTGGGGACCCAGTGAAAGGTGCACATTCTGAGCAGTGGGTCTGCATTTCTAACAAGCTCTCAGGTGACGCCCTTGTTGCTGGTCTTCAGATCACGCTCCGAGGGTAGACTTGTGTTTAGTGGAATCTGGAAGAAGAGCCACTGGGGAGTTAGACACAACAGCATCAAGGAAAAGCATGATTTTGTTTTTCTTTCTGAGCGCATTCATAGCCAGAGCGAGGCAAAGAGTGAAGTAGAAATTAGAGATGTAAGATACTGCTGCTGAGCAGAGAGGGAAAAGAAGTGGTGGGCATCATCCGTCCAAAGAATAGAGAAGGGGAAGAATTAAGACCACAGGTCTAGAGGTACCTTTGAAGAGGAAAGTGAAAGGAAGGAAGGAGGGGGGGAAAAGGCTGCAGGTAGGTGATTTTGGAATTGAGGGGGAAACTTGAGAGGACTCCTTCTCGATGGCGTCAGTAAATTTGCACTGAAGCCAGGTTAGATCACTGCCACTCCAGAGAATACTGGAATCAGGAGGGGGCCTAGAATTGGGATAAACCACAGCCACTCCTTCTATCAGGCTTCAAAGATAATGTTGTATTGGTATGTGTTATTCAAGTGAGATTGATTTGAATATGAAGCACTGGCTGTGGTGGTGGTTTGTTTTTTTTTTTCATGATACCTAATTTTTTGATAAGATATTTGTTTCACAAAAATCCTTTTAAACATTAGCCTGATTTACCAAACCAATTTTGGAAATAAATTAATAGGATTCATTCCATAAATGCTACAGTTGTTATTTTCAGTGAATACTACACAGGTTTTGAAATATAAGACTTCTTTCGTCTAATAATTCTGTGGCAATGAAATTTTTTTTTGATCACCAGATTTCAATATTGAAAACTCAGTATACATTCTTTCTTGCATGAGTGGATCAAGAAACTTTGATGGCTAGAGGATCCAAGAAATGTAGGCATGCCAATAGCCCACGTGGGTATGGGAAAAAATGAATATTTTTATGAACGATTATTCTACAAGTGTGTATCCAAGCTGATCAATTCATAACATTTTCTCTGACGAGAAGTGAATTGCACATTCAAATGAACTGCCATCACAACTGGACTTCCTAAATTACAGGACAAATTGAGGAGCATGATAAATACTTGTAGTCTAATGGTGTCAGTCGCATGAAAGATGTGCTGTTGCATTTTGCCATCAGCTTTCACATTTGTCTTCTTGGAGCCGTGACTTGTTCCTCTGATTAAAGATCGCTTTCCTCCTCCTCAGGCAGCATGTTCACGTTTGTATATGTGCACGTTTGTATTTTATAAAGTCATTTGAAACATAATCGTACTTTTGAAATCTTAACTGCATGTTTTGTTAAGCCTATATTCCTGCTCTTTATTCAGTATCTATAATGGATTCATACGTCTGTCTTGTTGCTGTCCTAACTGCCCCTGAAAAACAAAACACTGAAACCTAATGTATTCATTTCCAAAGCAAGCATGAGGATTGCACTCAGTACTAACTGCATGACTGGATAGTTGGCTTTCATATTTACATATAATTGATTATGTGTCCCTTTTGGCTTTTAGATTCTGCTGAAAAATATCCTCACCTGAAGGTAAAAACTTCAATACTTTTTATCTTGAATATTTTTTTTAATGAGGGTACTGGGAATTTAGCCTAGGACCTCATGCACTGCTAAGCAGGCACTCTACCACTGAGCTAGACCCCCCCCTTTAATTATTACTACAGATTGTATCAAATTACATTATTAATCGGTTTGTTTCAAAAACCATACAGCCTGCAGTTGGAGTGAAAGATTCTGTTCCTAAAAAAACAGGAGAAATGGTGAATTTACAAAGATTGATATCAGGTAAATTTTGCAATACAAATTTAACTCTGAAATGAAGTACAGTTTTCTTATTTCTAATTCCTTTTATTTTTTTAAATTTAATTGAAAGATGACATAAGTAAGGTAGATGTTATTATCGGTATCCATGTTTGAAAAATATATAGAAGCATAAGAAATAGAGTTTTAAAATGTCATCTTTGACTCGGGTGTTTCTATTGATGTTGAGAGACTTCTAAAGTGCACAGTTTGGAGTCCCTATACTTCTCAGGGATTCTGAGAGATTGATTATTAGGTTCTAAGATTTTTCCAGAGTTTTGAAATGCTTAATTGAATTCTGACCTTTATGTAGGGTAAAGCTTCACTTGCTAACATGTCAGTCATATTTCACTTTAATTATTTCATCTAGTGCTATCACATTGATGATATTTTCTTATTTCTGTATTTATTTATTAATGAAGGTCCTAGGGATTGAACCCAGAACCTTGTGCATGCTAAGCATGTGATCTACCACTGAGCTATGTCCCTAGCCCAAAGATCTTAAGTCAACTGGATGTTTTGATTAGGGAAGGGGGGAGGGGGGGAGAGAGAGGAGAGAGAGAGAGAGAGAGTGAGTGTGTGTGTGTGTGTGTGTGTGTGTGTGGTGTCTTTGATTATTAAAAATGATGGAAGTTACTAGTCCTACCTGAGTATTTGGTAGACATGATCTTTTAAAACAATAATCCTTAAAGTTTCAGGGTTTAGGATATTTTTTATACTATTAAAAATTATTGGGAATTCTGAAGAACTTTTAAGTGGGTTGTATCTATTGATGTTTAGTATATTAGAAAATAAAACTGAAAGATGTAAAAAACAAGCACACACAAACATTCCATTAGCCATCAGAGCTATCACATGTCATGTATCTGGAAACCTCCACTGCACACTTAACGGAGAATGAGGATGAAAATAGCATTCAGTATTATTGTGAAATTAGTTTTGACCTCCTGGACTCCCTAGATGGAGGGAACTTGGGGCTTCAGGGCTTCTCAGATGGCACTTGAGAACTGCTGTTTTAAACAGGGTTCATGGATGTGAAATGATAAAGGGGCCCTTGTGATGAAGTGGGCTTTAAAGTTCACTTCTACATTTCTTGCCTTTTTTCCTTTAACTTGTCTCTAAAAGTTTAGATCTGACAACTTAATTCTTTTAAAAAAAAGGAAAACACTTGTTATATATTTCCTGTCTCGTGGCACACTGTACTGTTTGGGTCTAGTTTGTACCTAGACTTACCCTATTTTTATATGGAAAAAATTAGTCGCTCAAGGCTATCCTTTCTTATATAAATTTATGATGTTTATCCAAGGCTTAAGGTAAGAATTCTGAAGATATTGGTACATTGAGGAAAGACTGTGTCATTGTAATGTAAGTAGTACCATTCAGTAAAAGTTTCCTTTAAGCCCACGTCTCTAGGACACAGTACTGTCATGCATATTTAAACGGCTGGTTAGACGTACATTTTCTAATGAAAAAATTTACATGTTGGAAAGTCATAATTATTCATAAAGCTCTTACGGAATATAGACTGTTTTATAGAGAGTGATGAGTGAATCCGAATAAGTAATACTAGGAAATTAAAAGTAGAAAAAAGAGAGACAGTGGTTCCCTATGTGAACAGCAATGACATGTAAAGTACAACCAGCTGGGAAGGAGCAGTGCATTTGGGGGGGAGAGGAGGATGTGGGGCTGCTGCTCTGAGAAGAGAATTCATACAAGTTAGTCAAGTTTGTATTGTTATTCACATTCTAATAAGTGGAAACTTTGTTTTCTGATCCTTCAGACTGGGATTCTACTAGTTTGAGCCCCAATAATGGGGCTGGTCAAAGAGCCAAGCTTTTGAAAGCTGATCAATGTCCGTTGGTATCACAGTCGGTGACCACAAACCAGTCAGCACCCACAGAACTGAGGCAGACGGCCATAGTAGATAAAAAACAGATGAATATTGGAGCCGTGTTTCTGTCAGAAAATGCAGCGCTCCGTGGCCTGCGTCAGTCACAGCTGCCAGAGAACAGAAGCAGCAAAGAAGGTAATAAATCAGCATAGAGAGCTAGCCATAGTCTACCTGTGCGTGGCTTCACCATATTCCGACTTTGCAGAAATCACTTTGTGGCAGGATCTCCTTTGTGTTTGCTCCTTTTATGCAACCTGCAACCAGACAAGACCTTTTAGCACGACATTTACATTCATCATCCTCTGACAAAAGTAGCATATTAAATAGCAAAGAGGATTAGGAGAAAGTAAGTTCGTTCAGACTAGTATTTAGCTCACTCTTGGGAGTGGGTAGGAGGATGATGTCTAGAGCTTTGTGACTAGTTGGGAAACCTAGGTGGACATCCAAAGATTCCCTTCTGAAAATATGGTTTCTTAGCTTTATTTTTATCTAGCTCTGAATTTATATGTATTAGTTATAGCTGTTTTCAGTGTAACTGAAAAAGCACCTCTGCAACTAAATATCAAAATATTTCTAGTATATTCTCTGCCTTTCTGTATTTTAGAAGTGGCTTTCCCAGCGGTAGTGGCAGACATTGGGAATTTGCTACACAGGACCTCCTTGTTAACCGTGTCCACGTGGTATATCAGCTTGTTTTATTATTTTCAATGGATTGATAGTTCAAAATGGATACTGGTTTTTAAGGAGTGCTTTATCACTTAAAAATAATATATGGAATATCAATTGTAATTCTTCTAGGATACCCAGTCTGTTGATTAACCACATCTGATATGTGTTCTAATTTATATACCATTGAATTTAGTGCCTTAATCAGTGCTATGATCAGAGCTGTAGTAATAAGTTATACAATATTTTTTCTGCTCCAGTTGCTTTATCTTTTCTTTCTTTACCTGTAGTATTAATGTCGCGTTTACAGAAGATTCTGTTATCTCCTATAGTAGTGACTGCAAGCTCTAAACTCAAAGTTTTTCTAATAAATAAGGATTGTTTTATACAAAGATTCTTTTAAGAGTTTGTCCTCCACAGCATAGGAGCAAAGAGGATAGACAGGTAAAGAAATAGTTATAAGTTCAGCTGCTGAAGACACACTAGAAAAATCTGTGAGGTTCCGAGGTAGGAGATCCTTGTGTCTCCATGGAAAGACAGCTGTAATCAAGGAGGACTTCACAGAGCAGCTGAGTCTTCAAAGAGGAAAAGGAACTTGTCAGAACAATAGAGGGAAACGTTTCAGATTAAGGAAAGATAAAAGCATAAAAAGTAGCAGTAGTTTTGGAAACCATGAATAACATTGCTCTTGAAGCTTGGTATGTTATTAAAGAGGTACTGTTAGGAGGTAGAGAATAGAGTCTATCGTGACTTTGTATATTTCTACTGTATTTTTAAATGTTTTATTTCTCTTTGTTTTGTTCATGTGTGGTGAATCAATTTGTGAATGAAACTTTGAGATGTTTGTATGCCTTTAATCTGGTAACGTCTAGTATTTCCCAAATAGTTTGTTGAAGTTTTAAATAATTAGAAATATTTCTTAAAGAAGTAAATATCCAGCTAAAGATTAAGCTTAATTTAAACTGTCGATTGATGAAATGTGTTTTATGTTTTTATGAGGATGATGCCTTTTATCTAGCTGTTCTAAGTAGTGAATTTTAAGTAAGCATATTCATTTTTCAGCATACCTAGACTTAGAATGGACATCTGAGGAAGAGCAAGAAACACTTGTTGGAAGTGAAAATAACCACTCACAGGTATGTAAAAATGTGAATTTAAATCTCTGGTTTATATTCCTTTGTATGCTTAAATAACAGAGTTCAAAAGAAATTGCCTCTCAAACTAGACTTGTAGAGTCAATTAATAATTATTTAATAGTTTTTAAAAGCATTTTATCTAGCTATAAAACTTAAAGTATTGTTAGGATCTATAATAATTTATAGTTAAACTTTATCCTTGGAATTGAGGCAAAAAACCTTGTTGTTTGTTTACTTCTTCCATTTTTATAGCTCCCTCACATGATAATGAAGGTGATATCAATTATGAAATCATGTGGTTAAGCAGTTGAAATTCTAAATAATTTAGCAGTGATCGCCACCGAGTTAGTTTCATGAAAGGAACAGTCATTCTCATTGGTCCAAAATTTGCAGATTCAAATTGCAAGTCATTAATGCTCAGATGAAAGATTTCTTCTGTCTTGTGATCTCTATGTAATCGATTTCAGAATCTACAGTCAGGGAGAGAAGAGCTGTCATAGAATCAACCCCACTGCCTAGTAAGAGAATCAAACCTTCCAGGATTAGACCTTTGCTATTAGGGAACAAACAAAAACGTTGTAAATTGTTTCATTTTCGGGTAGGAAATCAGTAAATATTATTAAAAATTCTTTTATTCACTCTCAGTAGTGAACGTTAGAGTATAATATAACTTGGATGCACCGAATACATATTGAGATGGATCACTATCATAGTATATTATTTGCACTTAAATTCAGGAATTTGTTCCTTTGATTGATGTTAGTTGATTTTGGCACCTAATAATTTGCAGGTTGCTTATTCTCCAGTATTAGTCCTTTAAAAAAAAATCTTTACATGCACTGGAGGGGCTGAGTATTTCAGGTATGTGAGGTGAAATATTTTTTAGTGAGGAAATCGTTGTAGTGTTAGAAATCTAATCTCTAAATCTTTGTAGATTTGACATGTATGAATTGTTTAGTTCAAACAAATAGTGACAAAGTTAGGTTTCTGTGTTCCTGTTTTTCTCCTATTTCAAGGCTAAGGCAAGTTCTGTTGCATTTCTTAGTTTGTGAGTAGCCAAACATAGATTAAGAAGTTTGTTAAATTTTAATTAGTTTTTAATTTTTCTTTATCCATACTTGACTACTAAAGGATACATGTGTTTTACGAGCATGTACTGTGAAAGAAAAGAAATCTGAAGATCAAATCAAGCAGACTAATCTTTCACTTGTGCATCTGCAAAAAACGCCTAGAGAACCAGAAGTGAATAAGGAACATGACAGAAAGGACGTACCTGTATCTTCAAAACATTCTTGTGTGGAGAAGCATGAGGACACGTGGGTCATACAAGGCAAATTAGACTGGAAAAATAATTCTGAATGTATCACAAGGAAGTCAAATCAGAAAATCAGTAAAATCCATGAAAAAGGCAAAATTACTTTTCATCGTAAGGTGGAGTCACTACATGACAACTTGGAACTACATGGTGACTTAAAGGAACTACCTCCCAGTGTGACAGATAATATATTTGATTGTGAGGAAAAAGATGTACCTGGAGCCTCTGTCTCTGTAGGATCCCAGGCATTCTCTGAACACAAAGAGCCCAGTCTTAAAAATGTTTTTCCGTCTTATTCCATGTCTGAGTCAAAAGAGTATGGTTGCCAGTCATCTTCAAAACTTTATTTAAGTGAAAATAAGTTAGATGAACATGACAAAGCAGACACTGAACGTGTTTTTAACAAAAATGAGGAGAGTTTTTATAATAGAGAAAATGAAGTAAGGAACCGAGTTCCATTTACAGTGAATGAAGACCAAGAACTTAATACAAAAATAATACAAAAAAGGAACCAAAATACTGACTGGAAGTCAGACATTGGACGTACATCTCAGGTAAGTGACCCAAAAAGCCTTTTTGGTTGGTGGCTTGCCCGCTCCAGTGAGATGAAACACCTGATTCAAATAAAAAGTCACGATATGTCTGCTGTTTCAAATACTTACAAGAACACGAAACCAATGCAAGACCAGCTCCAGAAGCCATTACTTGCAGATAACTGTGGTGCTATATTAACTCTAAAATCATGGACCCTGAATTAGGAAATGTGAGTAGTTCTCCATCAAATGGTAACAGAACATCCAAGGTATATCTAAAAGAGTTACACCAAGATATGCAAAGGTTTAACAATGAGGTAGGCATGTTACAAGTAGAATTCCTGGCTTTGGAAAAAGAAAATAGAGCTTCAAAAAGAGGTAGAGGTTCCTTTGCTGCTACTCTGTTTTTTTTTTTTTTCTTTTATCAATAATCTCTTCCATTCTGATCCATATTTGATCTGATTTTCCACTTACGAAAATAACCTATATATAAAATGGGGTCATCTAAATATGTAATCATGTAGAAGCAGACTATTTCTGCCATCTAAATAACAGGAACTCAGGGAAGTATTTTCCTGGGTTTTGTTCCTTAATCAATCTAAGTCTCTGTGCCATTCTTTTGTATGAAGTGGGAAAGTAATTCAGCTGTGTGCCACGTGACGTTCTGAGCCAGAATAAACACGAGTGAAATAGCTTAGGAAATATAATAAGCTCAAGGGTTTTTTTTTTTAATCTATTGGCTTAAATGTAAGTTGCACTTTCATAGAATGGGAAGGAAGCAGTGACTGAGAGAAGGGATATAAGCACACGCTCTCACTAAACTGATCTGTATATTATGTGTTAGTGAGTGTGGGCTTCTCTGTTTTACTGATCACTGGACACTTAGAATTCCATCATGGCCACTTTGAGATATTGTTAAGAATACATGTGCTCCCACATACTCTTGAATCACAACTTCTGGGTGTTTGTGTTGAGACAGACACTTTTCTTGTATTATTTAATAAAATGTAGTAAGTTTTGACAGTGTATGATTCTATCATATAGGTAGTACGAACTCTCAGCCAAAAAAACTCAGTATTTATCTCCAAAGGAAAAAACTTGAGTTTTGAGATGCACTGAATGATTTTTTTTTAGTGCTAGTAATAGATTTTTAGAATGTGTGTGTTCTTTTGTGTGAGGTGCAAGGAGTGTTAAAGATAGAAATCTGAAGGTGTTCTCCTTTCATAGAAGGAGATGAGCCCTGCCCCCAACTTTGCCAAAGTCACACTTTTAACTTACCTGATCAATTTGATGAATTTATTTGGTAGCTTATTAGATTCAGTGTTACAGAATTGTATCATCTCCTTTGACACCATAAAATGCTGGGGAATACTGCTTTAGGGAATTTGGACAAATCACTTAAGCTTTCTTGGTTGTGTTCCCGTTTTCAGTAAACAGTGGGGCTATGGTAGATCACTCATTACTCCTATGGCGTCTAGCTATAAAATGGTCATGGTTATTGAATGTGAAATTGGGAAGCATTATTCCTTCTGCAGAATTCCACACTAACTGGCATTTCATCAGTTTCACTCTGCTCCTTTCGGTAAACTTGGGTTTATATATTTTATTAAACACCACTTTTTTGATACCCCAGGATCCAAATGAAACAAGAATTATAAAAAGTAGTGGGAAAAGGATAGCTTTAGCACAGAAAGAAGAATGTTTCCTTTCTGTTACTGAAGCACCAAGGTGTGACATCTTCTAAATCTGGCTGTTTAATGCAAAATCTAGGTGGTAAAGACAGAAGAGGACAAATTTTATGCCTTTGTCTTTCTATTTCTCCGTCTCTGCCATTCACATGAGGAAGAGTGGATGTAAGAGCACAACATTCAGAAAGTCCTTTTCGAAATTTTGGAAATTCTGTTTCTTTTCCTCAAACAGAAAGAAGCAGAATTTACAAACATTTCAATGACTTGAAATGATAAAAATTAAAATAAGCACAAAAATATTGTAATCAATTGAAGTCAGGGCAAACTGAGTCAAATGATAAAGTGAAGGATAACAAAGTCTTCGTAATGAATAAAGTAATAATTACCCTTTGTATCAAACTTTCACTAAAGGTTGAAGTAGAAGAGAACAGGAGCAAAAGTGGTGAGCTGAGAGGATCAGAAACCATGTGTGATGGCAGTTATCATGAAGGATTAACTCGGCAGAGGAAGAGGGGAAAAACTGATGACCAGAAGTCTCCTGCTCTGCAGAAAGGAGATTCTGATAGGTAAGCCTATATCAGTATTCAGCAGTAAGTAATTATTATTTTCCTAGATACTGTTCAGAATTTCTTCCCAGACTCATCTCTCTACTTGCTTCCATATATTTTATACTCTTCCTTCCAGGTTCCTAGGACACGCCTAAATGCCATGTGCCTAATCTTTGTGCTCACATTCTAATCTCTTAAGTAGAATAATTTCCTCCTGTCTCTCTTGCTCATGACTTCCTGTTTATTTCCCCTCTTCTGTAAAGCCTTCCTTATGCTCATTTTACTTTCATTATATCAGCTCTTGCATATCACATTATATCATAATTGTATATCTGTCTTTGAAGCAAGAATTTGTGTTTCCTTGCATATGGTTGGCACTTGTTAACCATTTTGTGAATTAATAAATGATTGAAGATGGGTAAGAGTTGGAATATTAGAAAAATTGGTTTTTTTTTTAATTTATCAGTAGAATTATTTTTTAAAAATTGGCTTTTTTATGGATTGTTTTAAAGAAGCTGTCCTGGCTTGCATATGAAAGAAGTAAAGAAGAATGAAAGTGGAAAACGGACATTAAAAGCATCTGTGACTTCACTTGTATTTGCGAAGACTGCCTCACTGGCTGGTGGTCTCCTACACATGAATGACAACAGCAGTTTAAGTGAAGATCAAGGTTGTGGCAGGTAAAACCTACAAATTCTTTATTTCTAGCTGAAGACGTATTAGCAGTGATTACCTTCTCTGGAACTAGAACAGCAGCATATAGTGCAAAGGCCAAGGCAAGAGAATTCTCAAATGTGTCGGAGGAACTCTGCCGAAAGTTTAAGATGAGGACAAGTGTCTTTGACTGGAAGCCGGGCTGCAGTGAGTCAGTGTGAACAGCCCCTCAGAGGACATTCCCTGGGAAGGCAGGAGAGGACTGGGTGATAACTGAAGGGGAACGTGGGGCTCGTGGGGGTTCCCTTTTTTTTAATGATGACATGGTAGTTTGTAGAGCATGTCTGTGTGCTGTTGGATGTTATTCCATAGAAGATGTGTTTTTCAATTTCATCTTGTTTGCATTTCTGATGTTAGAAAGTGTATTGATTGTACTGTGTTATCTTTAAAATATAGTAAACTATTCATGTATAGTTTTATTGTAAGGGCTTGTTCATTAGTTCTGAAGCGTAATATTCTTACACAATTGAATATGCAGATAATGACTTTAAAGTTACACCATTGTCCATAGATTTTTAAAAATTGTATACTCATAATAACTACAAACACTTAGGCCATACTGAATAGGGTTTAATCATTCCTTGATGATTCTAGACTTTATAGTGTCCTTGACAGTATCATCATGAGTGGCTGTGGTTTTGTATGCTATTGTAAAGTATCAGATTATAGTAACTTAATATTTGTTTAGATTCTAGGAAGTAGGGGAAGACTTTGTTTATATGCAATAGAATAATAAACTATTAACAATCTATCACAGATGATTACTTTTGGATTACTTAGTTCTAAATTAAAAAAGCCATCATGCTCCATAAGGACCTGTCAAATGCATGAACAAACAGCTAAATGGGTAATGAATGCCCGCTGATTAATGTCTTTAACAAAAGCAAATCTTTATTAAAAGTAGATTTCCAGTATTGCCTAGGTCTAAAGCCTTTTTATTTTTAAAAAGTAGGTGTTAAGATTCAGAAATTATTATTAGTATTATTTTAACCTTTTTTATTGAGTCATAGTCGTTTTGCAATGTTGTGTCAAATTCCAGTGTAGAGCACAATTTTTCAGTTACACATGAACATACATATATTCATTGTCACATTTTTTTTTTTGCTGTGAGCTACCATAAGATCTTATATATATTTCCCTGTGCTATACAGTATAATCTTGTTTATGTGTTCTACATTTTGAAATCCCAGTCTGTCCCTTCCCACCCTCTGCCCCCTTGGCAACCACATGTTTGTATTCTATTTCTATAAGTCTGTTTCTGTTTTGTATTTGTTTTGTTTTTGTTTTTGTTTTTAGATTCCACATATGAGTGATCTCATGGTTTTTTTCTTTCTCTTTCTGGCTTACTTCACTTAGAATGACATTCTCCAGGAGCATCCATGTTGCTACAAATGGCACTATGTTGTCGGTTTTTGTGGCTGAATAGTATTCCATTGCATAAATTGACCACATCTTCTTTATCCAGTCCTCTGTTGATGAGCATTTAGGCTGTCTCCATGTCTTGGCTATTGTAAATAGTGCTGCTATGAACATTGGAGTGCAGGTGTCATTTTCAAGTAGGGTTCCTTCTGGACATATGTCCCAGAAATTACTATTTATAATTATACCTAGACATAGAATAATAATAGAGATTCATTTACTACATTAGTTAAAAATACTTAAAAGTAAATATTACTTTCTTAGCATACTGTGAAATGTAAGTATTGAAGCCAGATTGCCTGGGTTGGAATTCTGGGCAGACATAGGGGCTTCGACTAGTGACTTAGCCTTTCTGTGCCTCATTTTCTTCCTGGGTAAAGTACCTAATGTATTACCTACCTCCCAGGATTGTTGTGAAGATTAAAATGTCTTTAAGACATGTAACGTTCTGATAATAATGCATAGCAGTTGCATACAAAGTCCTCAAAAAAGCTAATATGGTTATTAGAAAAGGGTTTCTTTCATATAAGGAGTTAAGTAATACTTTCCAAATAGGTCTTATTGTCATAAAAGCCAGTTTTTATTGAAAAAGATAACAACAAGAAAATCCTGGTATATTTTTTTCTATCAAATAATACAAGTAATGTTATGTTCTTCCTTTTCTTTTGCTTGTCCGCTTGATCTAAATTTAATAGTTTGTTAATAATATAATTGATATACTTTCTTTGTCCTTTAATGTTACTGTTTCATTTAATCCCTTTTATTGAAAATTATCAATGTAAAGATTTTGTATAAAAAATAATAGATATACATGTTTCTTGTATTTTCAATATTTAGTATTTGGCTTAAATGAATTGCTTTTTTGATTTTTCAGGTCTTCAAAGAAAACGTCTACTGAAAAGGATCAGGTATAGTAAAATATTAATTATAAAGGTATTTTCCTGTAGTAAAAAACATTTATAAAAGATAGAGTGGAAAAACAGAAAACCCTCCTTTGTTGTAGAGACATTTACTTTAAAATCACTTAGAAATACTATAGATTAAGTTAGCCTTTTGACAAAAATCAGTTCTTTTGTGAAGTGTCTGTGGTTTTGCTCTCATAAAAAGATGGATCTCTATCACCTCTGTACACTGAGCATATTTTATAACTATGTTGGAGACACTGTGAAATAGCATTATTTATTTGTAGGTCAAAGAGCAGATGAATTCTGTGGATGGTCTCGATGACTTAACTCTGGCACCGGAGACAGCTTCCGAGGATTGCGAGTCGCTTTTCCCTGATTATAAGAACACCCTGAGGCTAAACGAACGACTTGGCCCGGAGAGTAAAGGTAGGACCCCCGTATGACTACACAGCCTTAAGTGTCTAGTGGTAACATGTGCATACCTAATACTGCCCAGGGAGCACGGCTACGTTACAGTCCACTGCGTCTCAGACACCTGCTTTGTGTTAAAGCAGAAGAATCAGACGTGTCGTGCGCTGCCAGCCAGGGGCTGTGACCGTTCCCACCCCCTGTGCTTTCTGTTGACTCTGCTGCTCCTATGCCTTCACCCGAGGTCAGGTTATCACTTCTTCCCTCCTAGAACGCTGAAATCACCTCAGGACTTTTCTTCTATGCTGTCTGCCTCCTGGAACCTTGGTCTACACCACAACCATGATTACTAAAATTCAGGTCTTTGTTACCCCCTTGTTTAAAATCCAGCTCCTGCTTCTTGTAGCTCCATGGTTAAAGGCTGCAGTCCTCTGGCTTCATCTTGTTTCCTTTTATTACCCTTCTTTCCACATGAGTTTTAGAATCAGCTTGTCAATGTAAAAAAAAAAAGTCTGCTAGTGTTCTGGAAATGAGATGTAGATTATGTTGAAGCTGTAGATTAATTTGGGAAGAATTGACTTCTTAACAATATGGAATTTTTAACCCCGAACAAAGTTTATTTTTCCATTTATATAGGTCTTCCTTGATTTTCTCAGTAATATTTTAGTTTTTAGTGTCTGGGTCTTTCCATCTTTTAAGAGTTTACCTGTATTTCTTATTTTTCAGTGAGGTTATAAGTAGTATATTTTTATTTGTTTTAAAATAATATGTTTTTAATTTTAGTTTCTGATGATAGAAATACAATTGATTCCTGTATACTGACTCTGTGCCCTCCAACCTGACTGAACACATTTATTAGTTCTAGTAGCCTTTTTATGGATTCTCTCAGATTTTCTACATAACCAAAGGTGGTCAAGATTTTTTTTCTTTAAACTGTCTTACTAAAGATAGTTCACATTTAAGACTTGCAGCCAGTAAACACATTCTCTGTCACAGCTAATCAGCTCTGTCACCGTTGCAACAAGAGTAGCCATAGACAATACACAAGTTAATGGATGTGGCTGTATTTCAGTAACACTTTATTTACCAAAGCAAGGAACCCAGCCCACAGGTTGGCGTTAGCTGACTCACACCATGTAATCATATTCCCCACTGATTAGTGGACAGTTTGACCTCTTCATTTTCCATCCAGATGCCTTTTGGTTCTTTATTTTGCCTGATTGCACTGGCTTCAGTACAGTGCTGAATAGAAGGAGTAAGAGAAGCCACTCCTGTTTGGTTCCTCACCTTCTGGGAAAAGCATTCCATTTTTCACCATTGCATATGGTGTCAGCTGTAGGCTTAGCACAGATCTTTGTCATAGTGAAGACGTTTTCTTGGTTCCTAGTTTGCTGGAAGTTTTTATCAGGAATAGATGTTGAGGTTTGGCAGGTGCCTCTTTTTATCCACTGACATGATCATATGGTTTCTTTTTTAGTTTGTTAATATGATGAATAACATTGATTTTTACGTGTTAAAAGAAGCCCTGCATTCTTGGGATACACCCGACTTGGTCACGATGAATTATCCTGTATTGTTGGATTTAATTCGCTAATGTTTTGTTTAGAATTTTTATCTCCATTTTCATGACATTAGTTTTCTTTCTTGTAATATCTTTGGTTTTGGATTCAGTGTAATGTCAGTTTTATAGAATGAGGACATATTTCTTCCTCTTCATTTTTTGAGGAGAATTTGTGTAGAATTGGTATTGAATTTTCCTAAAATATTTGGTAGAATTCACCAGTGTAACCATTGGGACTGGAAGTTTCTTTGTTGTAAGGTCTTTAAATAGGACTTTTGTTTTGGTTTTTAAGATATAGGGCTTTTTAGCTTATTTGTTCTTTCTTAATTGAGCTTTTGTAATTTCTCTCTTTCAAGGAATTTTACCCACTTCATCTGAATTGTCAAATTTATTTGCATAATGTTCATAATATTACTTTGTCGTTCTTTTAATATCTGCAGAGCTTAGAAGAATGTCTTCCACGTTATAGATGCTCAATATCCATTTGTTCAACGTATGGATGAATGAATGTGAAAATGCACAGTCCTTTATATACAAAAATTATCCATATATTTTGTTTCTATTTTTGTTTTCTTCCTAATGCAGATTCTGATCGGTTACTGGAAATTCAGGATCCAGTTGATTCATTCAGATCAATAGAACTTAAAGAATCTGACTGTGCAGTAATTAGAGGAAAACTTAAAGAAATGGAAAATAAGGTGAACTGGCTACACACAGAGTTGCTGAAAACAAGAGAAGCAAAATCACAGTTAAAACTTCAAAATGTGGAGTGGAAACGAGAGCTCTGCCGCATGAGGTACTGAATTTCTTGGTTTTAAAGAAATACTTGAACTTTATATTTAATACTGTAGGTATGTAGCAGAAGTCTTATAATTGCTAACTTACCTTTTAGGATTTTACAGGGGAGAAATTTTCATTAATATTGTGGAATATGAGACTCTTGGAAATAACACAGCAATATATATGTATATCTCATTCTCTATTTCTTTAAAAAAAATCTTTGATCCTAATCTCTCAATTGTCCTCCAGAAAGTTTATATTACTTTACATTCCCACTTGCAGAATTATGAAATGACCATTTTTCTCAAGGCAGAAACTTTAAAAAAAATTTATGCAGTTTGATTCTTAACATATGAATGGATGGACTAAAAAGTAAAGTGGAAAGTGATTACTGGTTAGTTTATTCAGCATTGCTCTCATACAGAGATAAGATTAGTTCAAAGGTCTATGCTGAAAGCATGGATTACTCTTTATTTTTTAATTACATACTATGGATCCTGCCTTGTACCAAAAGGGGTTTAAAAATGATTTACTAAATAAATAATATTCAACAAGGTAAGTCCAAAGTGTTGCAAAAGAAGAAACAAAGTGTAGGGCATCAGGGAGTAGACTCTCCAGCCTCGCCTTGCATTATGCTAATTAGCGGGTCTATGATCTGGAAAAGATGCCTGCGGATGTTACCTTCCGCTGGAGATCATGTAGGAGTCCCTGTAATATTTCAGGAAGTTGAAATTTTATCTCTCATGAACTTATAAACTTGTTTCTAAATAACATCTTCTCTTTTAACTAGTAACTAAATTCTCTGTCCCAATGAAGGAGTAATTTATGACTATGGGGGGAAAAAGGGTAATTTTCAATTCAAACCTTCCTGAATAATTGCAAAATTTCTTTCCTACACTATTGACCAGAGTTACTCTTGTCTGAAACCCAGCAACATTTTGTCTTTTCATTGCTACTTTTCAAACGTGTGTGTGTGTGTGTGTGTGTGTGTGTGTGTGTGTGTGTGTGTATCTTTATGAAGAGATTGAAGTGAGGAATTTAAAATGTGAGACTTAGAAATGAAAAAAAAATTGAGAACATAGAAATTCCATTAGGGTAATAAATCAGCATGTGAAGAACCTGATCATAAAATGAACTTTTTATTGTCTAACAAAATAAATTTTAAGGTAAGCATATTTCACTGCAGATTCACATTAGAACAAGAAACAAAGAGGAAGAAAAATGCTTATACATTATATGAAAAATCTAAGGATGATTTAAAAAGAAAAGAGAAGCAATACAATGAGCAAGTTTACCTGAAACAACAACTTGAAAGTACTGTCCGAGCACTAGAATGCAAACTGAAGAGCGTAAGGAATAAACCAAATCAGGTAAATTAGTCTTAATGTGAAAGTTTCATATCTCTAACACTGTTTCATCAATATTATTAATAATATTCTTTTGAATTAATCTATAGTTTCATTTAAAACAAAAGTTATCTCATCCTAAATATGAACTATGACATTTAGAGCTTGATTTACTAATTTCTTGGTGTTCTTCGCATCTAGTAGATGCTCTGTGTCTTTTCTGAATGAAGGAATGGAAGTTAAATTGAGCTTAATCATTAACATAAGGATTGACGGTTTTGGTCCTTCAACAAAGTAACAAGTCTAATTTAAATCCATGTGTTAATTTTGGCTTTTTGAAGTTAAAATCCAGGCTAAATCACCTTGAGAGTATGATGGAACTGGTTAAATGCCTTATAAAGAAATTTTCTGTCACTGGGATTTCAAAATTTGTAGATACTGACAGGCATATGCAGAATAGATAAAGAAGATTATACTGTATAGCATAGGGAAATATATGCAAGATCTTGTGGTAGCTCACAAAAAAAAGTCACAATGAATATATATATATGTTCATGTACAACTGAAAAATTGTGCTCTACACTGGAATTTGACACAACATTGTAAAATGACTATAACTCAATTTAAAAAGTGCTAAAAAAGTTTTTCTTTCATGATACTACATCCCTTGTGTTTTTGCTCTGTGATATATTTAGCTGTCATGTATATTAGAATTTGAGTTATTTATGTGCATTAAAGGTCCCTGTGCTTAAAAAGGCTACTTGTTATTAACAGGTTTAAAATTTTTTTTTAAGATTCCCCTCCTAAGCTTTTTTTGACTTTTTTTCATGGTATAAAACCCAAACCCTAATATGTCTTCAGGTTTTAGAAGAGCGAAATGATGCTCAGAGACAACTTTCTCGAGAGCAGAATGCCCGAGTAATACAAGATGAAATCCTGGCCCATCGTCTTTCCCAACAAAAGGAGGCAGAAAAGGCTAACAAGAGAAAGAATGCTGAGGTATTTTCTTAAGTCATCTTCAAACGTGTGTGTGTGAATTTGTATACTTAACGTAGTTTAAAAACCAATCCTGTAGGTACAGAAAGTATAGAGGGTTTTAAAAGCCTATATATGTAAATACATTTTCTGGAGGTTTCATTTCCGGTCTGTTGGATAAAGCAATATTTTGAATTCAAATCCACTTGCCGGCAACAGTGATGTAGTGACATTCACAATGGCCTCATCCAAGGAGAGGCTGTTAATATTGTCCATAGGAATTGATGAACTTTCCATTATCTCAAAACTGTTGCTACTAACGGCAGGCATTCTAGTTTCTGGCAGTGATCTCACTCCTTTGATAGACGAATGGAGAGGTTACTTTATCATTTCCACTGATGGTAAGGAGGAAAAAGTATAGCCAGTTCAGAAACCGTAGTTTGGGTGTCATTCTCCTACTTGTGATAAAAAGTAACGCTCTGTTCCATGTGGTATCCGATTTCAGTACAAGGAGCTTTCGAATATAGTGATAGATATGCCATAATCTATAGTTAGTGATAATTTATTGATCAGTATTTTATTTTTAATAAAACAGTTCACTGTATTTCCCTGCTATTTCACATCCATTACTGTTACAAACACCATGAAGAAGAAATAAAAATTATTGCAGAAGGAAATAGTCTCCTGATTTTCTAAGAGCTCTGTAAATTTGACCTTCTTTACCTTTAGTGTATTCACCATTAGGGAAATAGAAGGCGTCTCTTGTGTTTATGTATTTATCCTAGAGAAGTAGCTTTGGTTTGGTGTAAGAATCAGAGAGTCAGAAGCCCTGGGGAAAACCCTGCAGCTTGCTTGTGTTTTTAACCCTTCTAAATGAGTTAACTGATGTTTGTAGACGTTCTTAGTACTGTGCTTAGATTTATCATTTATCCGTAGATGTAATTCTTATAACTCGCTCTAAGAATGTTAGAAAGGGAGAATATTTATGGAATATTCTCAGGAAAGAATGTTTTAGGAAATCTAACCTGTCCCAATCTATACAGAGCTAAGGCTCTTACTTTGGGGGTAGCTGTAAAGGTTAGATGTCAGATACAATTTTTAAGTGTAGTCAGATTTATTCATTTTTTATTTTAAGCCTTTTGGGTTTGTTGTATTTCAGAGAAAGAAAGGCCTTTCCGATTCTGAGCTTCTTAAACATCCTTTTGTGGTTTCTTTTTTACTTTCATGGATTCACTGTCTTTAATTAAATTTTTGAACTTTGGGGGATTTCTGGTTGTTTAAAGTTTGAGATTTGTATCCACCTTAAGTTTTTCCAGTTGGATACCCAGTTACTGCACGCTTTTTGTTGTATAAACTTAGAGATTAGTCTTTCACTTCAAAGGAAATTATGATATGTCAGTTTATTGCGTACAGTTCAAAGAGTAAGAGATGAGGGGTTTCACTTACAGGACACAATGGATTTTGAGCTGTCTGACCCAAAAGATAGCAGCGAGGTGCTTCCTCAGCAACTTCCTGAAGCTGAACGTCAATTCCGTGGCCCAGAAATTGAGCTCCATCCCAGGAGAGATGCTCTTAGACCAACGACGTTGGTATTAGAATGTGTGCACAGAGACCGAGGCCAAGCCCAGCGTTCAAACAAGGAAACTGAACCCTTGTCTCAGAGCAAACAAGGGGACGTCATCAAATACATTGCAAAGCAGGCATTCTTGAAGGAGACAATATGTAATCTACAAAGTGAAAACACGTTGCTTCGACAGCAACTAGAAGTTGCTCGAAATGAAGCCAGAAGTGAAAAGACAATACTTAATACTCCAGAGCCATTTCCGGATCACATGGGAAAACTTGAAGCCATGAGCAGACGAGTTCTGATGCTGGAGGAAGGAAACAAGGAGTTAATTAAAGAATGCAGATGTTTAAAGGACAGACTGTGTCAGTATGAAACGGACAGAGCAGAAATGGAAGTAAGTACCCAGAAAGGGAATTTATTTTCAGACTTCCTCAAAGAAAATTCAAAGCAATATCTGATGGAAGCTGAACGTTGAAAGTAGTTGAATATAAAAAATGTGTGGGCTATAAATGTATACACTGTAAAGCAGCCTAAAGGCATTTCTTGTATGCAGCAAACAAAAATTAGACCTGAGAGGTGCTTTACTTTGTGTAAAGATGCTATGTCACCTGAAATTCTAAGAGATTAAGCTATAAGCTGTTGACAGATACAGGCAGGTCTTAGTAATTTATACTGCCCAAATCATTTTAATCTTTCTGTCACCACATTTTAGTATCGTGAAGCAGATAAATGAAATGCTCAGACCTAAAATGAGTATTTTGAAATTAAGATTCAGTTGTGTGAATAAAAAAAGTAAACAAAAACAATAGAGAGAGAGAAAAGATTCAATTGTGTGGATTACCTTGACAGTTAATGTGTAAATGCTGTATCTTGCAGTACTTTTCCTTCAGTAGCTTTTCATACATTTTTAGTTGATATAACTTTATTTTTATTCATGTCAATTGGAATTAAATTTAGAAGTACTTCCATCTCAAATCACGTATTGTTATGACCTCTCCACTCCTTAAAGGCATCTACATATCATTCAGTCGTAATTTGGGACAAATGTAAATTTTAGCAAAACTGTGTTTGACTTAGTCTCCCCTGTTCTATTTATAATTTACTTTGAACACTTTTTCAAATAATGTGCTCACAGTTCTCATTGCAAGGCTCAGTTACTGTCATTTGGATCTAAGTTTGTCCAGTACAGAGGAACTGGGGCACTCTGTGATGTACGAGTTTGGCACTGGGGTCCCATTTTCAGAATGAGAAGGAGCAGCCAGAGTCCTGAGTGACAGGAAGAGAGTGCGTGGGAGGGGTGGGGGGAGCTGTAGGAGCTGCAGTCCAGGAGGTGGGGGAGGCCAGTTTGTCTCAGGTCCCCAAAGGCCATTGGAATATCGTTTTTATTGTGAGATGGGAGTCTGTTGGAAGGATTTAAACACCAGATTGAATATGTGAAGAACTCTGAACTTAAGCCTCTAATGAGAAAGAGGGAGAATGTTCCACAGTGTGGAACTTACCACCACTCAGCCCACCCGCACACCCCTTTCTGTCGGAGACTTCAGTGGGGGTGAAGCTCGGCTGCTTCCTGGGAGGGGCAGGGAGTGGCTGGTGGGGCTGCCTCCATTGTCTAAGTTAACTTACTGTCAGTAAGGCAGGAGGGTCACGCCTTCTGTGTGTTTAATGAAATTCAGTAAACAGGAATGTGTGCCTATGAGGAAAAGAAGGTGAACTGATGTCTGTGGGGATAGTTCTCAAAGCCCATTTGTTGGAGTTATATATTATTAATGTAACTTAATGATAAGGTGACTGAAAATTCAGTAACAGAGTTACCTTTTTAGGCCCATATGAGACAGCTTCAGCAAGAACTGGCTGACACCCGAAAGAAAGTGTCCATGTTGGAAGCATCCCTGGAGGTGACAGCACATCATCAAACTAACTCAGAAAATAAGAGACAGGATGGAGAGAGGAAGCCACATCAAACTGCCAACTCAGTATGTATGAAATTCAGCACGTCGGCCGTGAACGTGCAGCGCAGAGTGTTGCAGGACACTAGCTTTTCAGGGAGAGTTTTCTTTTGCATCTTCATTATAATTTCACTTTTATTATCTTTATAATGCACTTGTTTCTTAAATGTTGACTTTCATTCTGCCGTTCTTTATTTTTTTTCTTATAATATTTACCCTTAGAGAAGTTGAGAATTATACCTCTTTCCTCACAGAAGTTAACTTTTTTATCCTATGAAACAGTATGTTTTAGTGATCTCTCACCAGAATGAGGCAAGCTAGATAAAATCAGAGGATAATGTTTCCTGGAATGTTCCAGAAAATTGTCATGTCTCATCTTCACTTTTGTGAATGGATATAGAATCTGTGTGATTTTATTTCATGGGTTTCAGAATACCTTGTGCAGAAAGGTCATTATACAAACCAGTTGAAGTTAGACATTGCCTTCATTTTCTATTCATTTTAGACATGTTGTCAAAGCATGGAGAAGTTCAGATCACATCTGTACACCCAAAGTAGAGAATTAAGAAAATTGTCTAGATCCTGCCTTTGGATTTTTTTTTAACTTTGTTGAGATATAATTCACATATTATAGGGGGATTGCATAACTCAAGTGGTAGAGTGCATGCTTAGCATACACAAGGTCCTGTGTTCGATCCCCTGTACCTCCTCTAAAAATAAATAAAACTTAATTACTTCCCTCCACCAAAAAAGAAAAATATTCACGTATCATATAATTCGCCCGTTTAGGATGCATAGTTAGTATCTCCTAGTATATTCAGAGGTGTGCAGCTGTCACCACAATCAATTTTAGAACATTCCCATCACCCCAAAAAGAAAGCCTGCATCCCTTGGTCATCACCCCCAGCACTGCAGCCCCCCCATCCCCTGGCAACCACCAGTCTGACTTCTGTCTCTATAGATGTGCCTGTTCTGGGTATTTCCCAGAAATGGAATCACATGCTGTGCGGTCCTTCGTGATTAGCTTTTTTCATTTGACAAAACGTCTTCAAGGTTCATCCATGTTACAGCGCTTGTCAGTATTTCCATTTCTGTTTATTGTCGAACAGTACTCGGTTGTGGGGCTAAACCATTTATCCATCCATCAGTTGATGGACCTTTGGGTTGCCTCTGCTTTTTGGCTATTCCTAATAATGCTGCTGTGAACATTTCTGTCCAAGTTTTGGTGTAAACATGTTTCCATTTCTTGGGGGAATAGACTTAAGAATGGAAATGCTGTCATATGGGTCATATGGTAACTCTGTTTTACCTTTTGAGGACCTGCCATACTGTTTTCCAGAGTGGCTGCACCATCTAACATTTTTATCCTAAGTGTATAATTCTCCCAATTTCTGTGCATTCCTGTCACCACTGGTCATCAGCTCTCCTGGTAGGTGTGAACTGGCATCTCATTATGGCTTTGATTTGCATTTTTCTGATGACTAAGAATGTTGGGGACCTTTTCATGTGCTTATCTATTTGTGTATCTTCTTTGAAGACCTGTCTGTTTAGGTTTTTGCCCATTTTCAAATTGGGTTGTCTTTTTATGATTGAATTGTCAGAGTCCTTTTTGTATGCTGGGTGCAAGCCTTTGATCAGATGTAGGATTTTCAAGTGTTTCCTCCTGTTCAGGAGCTTGCCTTCTTACCTTCTTGATGGTGTCTTTTGAAGAGTAGAAGTTTTTAATATTGATGAAGTTCAGTTAATCTATTTCTGTCTTCTACTGTCCTAAGAAACAAGTGCCAGATCCAGTCATGAAGACACACGCCTGTTTTCTTCTAAGAATTTTGTAGTTTTAGCTCTTTCATCTTGAGTTAATTTTATATATATTGTATGAGGTAGAGGTCGAATTTTGTTCTTTTGCATGTGGATATCCAGTTGTCCCTGTACCATTTGTTAAAAAGACTATTGTCTCATTCAGTTATTTGACACTCGTATTGAAAATCAATTGACTGTAAATGTGAGGGTTTCTTTTAGATTCTCAGTGGTGATGCATTGATCCATGTCTGTCCCATGCCAATACCAATTCAGATGTTATGAGAACTCTTTCAGAGTCTTCTTGCATATTACCAGTTGTTTTACATAATAATAAAAAGTTAGTGTCGCGGAATGTCTGTAACTCCACTTCTGTGGAGATCTGCTGCGTCCTGAAGGGGCCTGTGGCCAGCTTATGCCTTGCTGACTCTGACATGACAGAAAGTAGGCTTGCAAAGGTAAAGTCCATTCCTTCCCCCCATTCAGACCTTTAGTTTCTCACCCAGTGCCTCCCACTTCACTCCAGTTTCCATCAAATCATGGTCACGGGATCTGCTGACTCAGTCTGCAATACACTTCATTATGTTGCATTCATTATAATTCATAGACACATCCATAGATTTCACTACCTAGAGGCAAAAGATTAAGCCTGGAAAAGATTAATTCAACCTTCCTCTTTGGAAACCTCTCTAATCCATCATCTTGCGGTTCACGATGAAGTCCTCTTTTGGCTTGGTTCTTGTGTGTAACACTGGTGCCGATCTTGTTCTTGGTGTAGATCCTGCATTCTCAGCTCCCTGTGTCTACCTCCTTTTACTTAAAAGGAGAGATGCCTGGCTGTATTCTATAGCTTAATGCATAATTAATGAAATAAATATTTCATCCCATCCAAGGGAAATTTTCCAAGAGTACAGCTGTTAAAAATTGGATAATATTCAATCAGTTTATCAGAAACAGATAACAGATTAATAATTTGAATTTCAAAAGTTCAAAGCCAATCTGTGTGATATGGAGAAGCATTGTGCTACAACATGAAGCTGAGACAGTCTTACCTTCCCTTACCAACAAGCTTTTAAGTAAGGTAAAGGAAAAATTGTATTTAAATAATGCCAAAGGACACTACATTTATGGTTCCATAATATTTTATTTTCTCTCTAAGGAAAGGAAAATGAAGAGTGGGTGCTAGATTAGTTAAGTTCTCAAAGCTGCCTGTCTCTTAGAAGTTCAGTTCGTTGAAATGAGGTAAAAAGGTTGATTTTGGTAAACTGACTATTTCTTGTTGTTTTTCAATTATTAAACTTCACATCCTATGTCTCCTTGCTTACCAGTCTTCCTTATCCTCAAAGTTGAGGGGAAACTGAAATACATGCCTGTTTGTAAGAAGCTGTAATTGGAGGGAACTCTAAAGTACCTTCCTTCTCGCTAGTTCTGAGGTCTTTCTTTCAATTATCTGCTGCTTCTCATCAGCACTTTGTCATTAATAAGTTAATCTCAACGTTTGTTACATTCCAGTTTATAGGAGACCAATTTCTACTCTATTCAAGTTACATTTCTTACTATCTTTTTTCATCCACTCTTCTGTTTATCTGTTTTTGCCTAACAAACTCCCCAAAGTTCAGGGGCTTAAATAAGCATTTATTTTGTTCACAACCTACACTTAGGAAAAGTGTGGCCAAGACAGCTGGCCTCTATTCCTCTCAGCTTCAGGTGGGGCAGCTCGAAGGCAGGGGGCTGGAATCATGTGAAGGTTCATCCATTGATGTCTGATGGTTGATGGCGGCGGTGGGCTGTGGCTTAGGTGGGGCGGGCAGGTGGAGCACCTCCCCTGGAACACGGAAGCTGTCTCTGTGGCCCAAGCTTGCCCGCCTGAGACTGGGCTCCAGGGTTAAGAGCGAGGCAGAAGCTGAAGTGCCTTTTCAAACCGAGCCCTGCAGTTCACTCGGTGCCACTTCCACCGTTTTCTGTTCATTAGGAGCAGGGCACTTAAGGTTGGCCCATATTGTACCTTTTTTATGGAATTAATTTTGAAAATTTATGGAGACATTCAAAACCCAGCATAATCTACTCACTAGCCACAATGTTTTGTTACTGCTTCCATACGAGAAATCCACTTGTCCCTACTCAGGCATAAGCAGGTCTCGGTCGCTGTCGTAGGCTCAGGCTCCAGCCCCGGGTCTTACTTTCCCATCTTCACCAGGTCCAGGTGGGGCTGAGGCTCCTGGGCGTGCTTTCTGGAGTACAGCCCTTGGGTACACGCCTCAGTGCTGAGGCTTGAGGATAAGGAGACACGGGTTATTTGCCACCACACACCCAGCATTCTCCTGAACTGCTGAGGACTCCCTCACTCACAGATGGAAAATGGGAGGCACGCTGGCCCGTACCTGTTCTGCAGTGCAGCCTGATGCTGTTGGCTCTTTGATTAGGACTTAGTCCTAACCCTGGGAGGGGTTCTCCTTCGCTGCCCTCTCTAAGCTCTTTGTTCTGTCCCTTTCATGAGCAGTGACCTGTGTTTGCAGCTGAGCAGTTCTCTCAAGCCAGCTTCCTCCTTGTAGACCTTCTAAGAAAAGAGGCCCAAAGGCCTCCTCCCATTTTGCACTGTCTTGTCTCTTTCAGTCCAAGCTAGTAAGCAGTAGTTTTGCTACCACAGTTCTCTTTAAAACTTTGAGTTTCCTGTGAATTTTATTGGGGTTCCTGCCATTGGAAAAGCTACTCTCACGTCTTTTTGAGATAAACTCTGCACCTTGGGCTTCCTGTGAAGCTGTTGGGGGACCACGCCTTTGAAATTCTTATGCTTTTAAGATCTTTAAAGGAATTTGAGGCAGCACGTTAGACCTTTCCAAGGTCTTAACAGTCTTGGCTTCATCTTTAGACTGTTTTCCTTGGCTGCACCCTAGATTTGATCTTCGCCCGGAAGCCATTTCTCTGCTTACCCAGTATGTGACCATTGGGCATGTGGAGATGCTTTAAATGGGATACAGGTATTTGAACCTAGTGAATCCTGGTTCCTTTCTATTTAATAATCTTTTTGTTTGTTTTAGCTTATCTCTCTTGTCAATTTTACTTTCAGCTGTTCGGTAGCTATAGTCCCATTTCTTCCGGTTTCAGGGGCATCATTTTCTTCCCTGGCCTACAATCCTTCACTCTCAGCCCTTCAAGGGCCCTCAGGCTTCCACTAACAGTCTCGTGGACACTTTGGGTTTTCACTCTTACTCTTCTCTGCATCTGTTCAGGTTTCGCCTACCTCCAGGTGCAAAGGCATCCCCACATTTTGGGTTCTTTTTTAATGGCTGTGCCCCATTTTTAATATCAATAGCTGTGCCAGTTATTTATTGCTAATAATTTATATAATAAACTGCCTCAAAACCTGGTGACTCAAAACAGCATTTGCTTGGTTCCAAAATCTGTGTTTAGACAAGGCTCAGTGGAGCCAGCTCATTTCTTCTCCACTTGGCATCAAGAGGGCACTAAAATAATCTAAAGGCTTGTTCATGCACATGTCTGGAAGTTGGAGCTGGCTTTGGTTAAGGACATTCCCTGGGGTCATCAGCTGGGACAGCTGCGTGTACACACAGTAGGTTGCCTGGGCTTCACAACGTGGTGGCTGGGTTCTAAGGGTGAGCATCCCTATGGAGTGAAAGTCAGAGGCCATTTAGCCTTAGAAATCACACAGCAGTGCCCCCACGTTCTGTCCCCTAGAAACCAGTTGACTGAGGCCAGTACATACTTCAGGGGAGGGAATTTCGCAGGGAAGTGTCAAGGAATTTGTAGAGATGTATGTTTTACAACCACCATCTCCGCCTGCCTTGTCTCACCAAACAATGCGTCTATCTGAAGGAAAGCAGTTCTTCCCAAGCCAGTGTCACTGAAATTCCAGCAAGTTTTTTTGTTTGTTTTTGTTGAGTATGTTTTCTTGTTTTGTGGAGAGCCACAAAGGATTACAAGAATGAAAGCTTTTTTGTTTGTTTAGAAGAACTTACGGGTCATCTTACTAAACCACTACACTAGGAGATGGATTTCTCCTTAACTCTGTGAATCATTCATTGCTCCTTGGAATGCAATTCAAACTAGCATAAAATATTTGTAGTTCGGAGAAAGGCTTATGGCATTAGAATCCGTATTTGTAAGATGTATTAATTGCAGTCTTTTTTTCAAAGTCTTGTTTTGGGAGGCATTTATTAATTCAGCCCTTAAGTAATTCAATATGATCTCCCTAAAACTTTAAAAATCATGAAGAGTTAAGACTTGGGGAAGGAAGGGGTAAGAGACTTTCTACTAAGAGGTGCCTTATAGTCATTTTATGTAGGAAAGACATGGAACAATTACAGAAAAATAAGAGTGTAAAACCAAGTACAAATGTATAACAAAGATGATGACAATAAACAGTATATTTTTGTGACTCTTGGTGGTTTGAACTTTTTTTCTTGATTTTCTGAGTAATTTGAGTTTCTCCATTCCACAAGGTAGATATACCATTTTATTGTAACTGAATTTATTTCAACCTTTGATGCTGGGTTAGAGTTAGGCTGTTCTCAGTCTGCTAACCTCTTACCAAACAATTTTACCTTTTTCATGCAGAATGCTGATCTTCCAGCAAAAGAGGAATCTGCGTCTTCAGTACTTCTCCATCTGAGTGCAGAAACTCAGCTTCTTCTAAAGGAGATATTATCTGTGAAACAGACGCAAAAGAAATGTGAAGCACTAGAGGAGGAGAAGAAGAAGTTGGAGGAAGAAGCAGTAAACCTCAGACGTCACCTCGAAGTGAATACAGTGGATCACAGTCAAGTGGAGCAGGACAAACGGGAGACTGAAGAACAAACAAGACGGGATGTAGTAAAAACACTGAAAAAACTCAGGCGAGCTGTGCAGTACAGACAGGAAACCGAGGTGCAAATAAGACAGGATGTGGCAGAAAAACTGAAAGGAATCAGCCAGTGTTTACAGGTGAAGCATTGATCTGTAACGTGCTCTAACTCACTTCGCTGAGAATTACAGTTCGGATGTGTACATTTTATGTGTTTCCTCTACTTCCCATATAGCAGTTTGTTTTGTAGATTTCTGGAAGGAAGGCCGCATTTGATAGTCCCTTTAAATAATTCAGTTTCCATCATCACTATCACTAAATTGATCTTTCAGAACAATTCTCACTAGAGAATCATTTTTAAGACCAATTGGTGTAAATCAAGACTACTAGGAGGAAAAGAATATATTGTGATGTAAATGCTGTGCCACACTCTGGGATTACTCTTAGGTTGTATTGTTCAATTTTTAAAATTTTAAGTTGATCCTATTATTCTTCTAAGTATCACATTACATGAGTACTAATATAAGAGTGGTTCAACTTTAATTTTGTAATTCAGATTTAATTCACTTGACATTGATGATAAGTAGTTTAACATTCAGCTTTTTTCTCACACTTAAAATTGCTGAGTCATTGACTGAAAATAAAGAGTACAAACAGACTGCAATTACTCAGGTTATAATTATTTTTAAAATGGTATCCTTTTAATGTGCTTTAGGCACAAGCAGCACTTCAAGAAAACGTGTTAAGAGAGTGTAAACGTGCTTCAGTCAGTCAAACGGAACAGAGAGTTAAAGATCTGGAAATTGAACTAAAAACTGATTCTAATGAAAACAGATTGGAAAAGTACAAGCAACTGTACCTGGAAGAGCTAGAAAATAGAAAGTCTTTGGCAAGTCAGCTAACCTCGTAAGTCAAAATGTAGAATTATAGAAAATAATTTAGGTCGTTAATTTGCCTCTAAGGCATCATTTTTGTTGAGCCAGGTTCATGAAGTGAGTATCAAGTGAGACCTAACTAGATAGTGTAATTTTGGGGAATGATGTTAGCAAATGAACTCTCCTTTAAAATGTCAGTCGAGGGCAGTTTGCATCTCCCTGCCTTTTGTTGCTTTTACATGACTTTATTTTTTATATTTGCATATATTTAACCTGATCTAGTCTTTAAACTAGGGATTTTGCAAACTTTGTAGTTTAGACAGCCACATTATCACAAAATTTCCAGCTGGAATTCCCATAAGTAGAAATGTTAATGAGTTTAAAATTAACTGTGTTTTGGAAGAGCGCAACGTAAACCCAAGGGGCCCCATGCTGGTGTTTGGTGAATTTACTTTCTTGATTGTGATATTTGGTGTCACCGCTCGTGGGCACCCCGAGACGAAGTACTGTACCCTTCTAAGTTTGTCTCTGCTACGTAAAGGCATGCTTGGGGAATAGGGGAAAACTCACATAGGGGTGAAGGGCAGGATAGTGGTTCACAAAGTGGCTAAGAAGAATATGGTGGCCTGCCCGAGGGGGTGTGTGGAAGACCGAAAGGGCGGGACCCACCTCCGGTGCCTGAGTAGCAGTGTTACAAGCTACAGGTCTCCCCGCTATCCAAAAGTAGAGCATTCCTATGAAAGTTGTCGGTGTAAAGCAAAGAGGCAGTTAGGACACATCTTGCTGGTGGATGCATGAAATAAATATGCATAAAGCACAGGCGCTCACAGACACAGCCCAAAGCCGTGGCGGCGTGATGCCGGGACACTGAGGGTGGTTCTGGGGAAGGAGCTCGGTGGGGCCCCTCTCGCTGCTCAGGGTGCTTGTTGCCCCTCTGATGGCTCGGGCTAAAACAAACACCCAGTGCTATTCTGGCTTTTTGCTTTTTTTCCATAAAAGTGAAAATCCGGTTGAGATTTTGTTTGGTTATGGAAAGCAGGTGCTGATGTAGGCCTCTGGTAAAAGCGAAGTAACCTAGTGAGCTTTGGGAAATTGGGGGACACTTGAAATTGCCCCTGGCGCTGTCGTAGTTCTTTCCCACCATCGACTCTGCCGCGTGGTGCCCCCCAGAGGTGGTGGCTCTAAACTGTTGCCCAGTGCCGCATGCTTGATTTCTCCCAGGTAATGTGTGAAATGTGTATATAAGGGGGGTGAAAGCAAATGCTTGACAATGGCTTTGAGGGATGGTTTAGTTTTTATTTCTAAACTGGTTTACTGAGGATGAGTATGTCTAGATGCAGCCAGTGCAGAAGGCAGTGGGGGTCCTCTGTGGGGGCGTCTCCATCTCTGACTCTCCCCACTTTGAGGTACTTGTTAGTTAAGGGCCCCCCCCAGGGACATACTTCCTTCTTTAGGACAGTTTTAAACTGTAATTGTTTACAGTAGGTCTTCGCTGACATACTTTTGGTGTTAAAACGCAGTTTAATGGGACAATCTGTTTACCATTATAGCAACTTTAAAAATACACATCACTTACGAAGAAAATGAAATGAATGAAATCTGTGTTTTGCAATCCTCGCAGGGCTAATGAGAGGCTGGCCGAGGTGAGCTCTAAGCTTCAGCTGGAGAGACAGCACAAGAGCTCTTTCCCGGGCTTTGCTCCTACAAGGCCTGTTGGCGGACCGCCTTCTGCTGCTGGTACTAGCGCGGAGACTAAAAGGAGTCTTACTCGAAGAGGGTGCTTCAGGACTGTTCCAGACCCTTCAACTAACTAGAGCGATCCCTTGTTCCGGGTTAGTTATAGTACCTTTTTTTCCTTGGGTTTCAGATTTCTGATATAATTCTTGTTTTTAATTTGATGAAATTCTGAGTTTATTCGACTTATGCACACTAAGTAAAAGCCATAATTAATTGTGCTAATAAAGAAAGGAGACAAATTTTATAATTTTTTAAAGTCCCTGGACTTACAATTTTCAAGAGATACCTGTCATTAACTTTATTCAATAAATGCAACTAAACTGACAAATTTTAAATTCCTTAAAAAGCTCCATTTTAAGTTCTATTTTAGAAATTAAGTATTAGTGCCAAATAACTAGAGATCCACTTTCCAATGTTTGGCTTAGTTTCTGATTGATTTCGGTTTGGCATCGGTTGATACTAATTTTCAAGTTTTGCTGCACCCCAGTTTTTCTACCCCTAAGCATAAGTAAATGATTGGCATTGAGCTACTTAACCACATGCGGATGTTTTCTATTTAAAGGAATCCAAGATAAATTCTTTTTGTGAATTCAATAAACTTGTAACACTAAAAACATTAAGTTCCGTTTTTAAGTTTAAAAATTTTATCATTTTCTTCTGTAAGAGTACATCCTTAATTGCTATTTTACTTATAGCATTGTTATTTTAATTGTTATAAAATGTCTTACTGAGCAACTGTAGAACATTTCTAAATATGTAGTCAAGTAAAGCAAATACTTAAATTTTTAAAATGAAGTTCACTTATGTCTCTGTCTTGCCCTCACCTGCAGGAATACCGAGGTGGCAACGATAGGGAGTCTTTAAATTACAACCAGTTTTCATTGTGTATCGTTGTTAAAATAGCCATTTAAAGTGGTGCGCATTGGTTTATGGTTTGATGGTGTTTTCATGATCTTGATGCAGAGAAGGGTAGCACGGGCCCTTGTTAAGTGAGGTCTCAACCTGTTTCTTCTCGCTTGGCTTCATGTCATAATAAATCAAAGAAGAAAAAAGCTCAGGTTTCGTAGACAATGTTGTAGGTAAATTGAGTCTAAGTGCTTCAGAGTCATGAAACCGGACTGCGTGGTGTTAAAGAAAAATGCATGGCTAACACTTCCGCCAGTGGCTCAGCATGATGCAAACTCGAAATGTTTTCATTAGTTGTCACCAAAAAATCGACAGTGTGTCACTTTGCAGGATGATGGTGGAAGAGTGTGAGTGCAAAAGCAATGCAAGAGAAAGCTCCTGAGGACAGTTTTCTCCTTTAATGTTTTTTGGGGAAAGAGGTGTCTATGTTTTAGTACTTCTAGATACACTGGAAAATGATTTATTTTAAACTCAGTATTGTAGTTCTGAGGTACACGTAGTTCTGTGAGGCCGTGGGGCCGAATCATGCTGGGTTTAGCAGGGAGGTTAACAAGCCCCGCTCTGTCCGGGCGCAGAGACACGTCTCCCTCAGCGCTGCCGGGCGCCTCACAGGAGTTACCGTGCAGTTACTGCTTACAGATTTCTTAGTCAGACTTAGAGAAAGAAGGCGCCTTGTGGAATTGCTAGGGATGTAATTGTTTCTGCTGGGAAAACATAGGGTAATGCTATGAGAGGTGTGAACATACTGTTTAAAATGACAGGAAGGGATGGGTTTTTGCATGGGGCTTAACAAAACAACAGACTTCCACAGCTTTTCAGCTATGGCTCTAGAAAGCAAAATGTTAAAAATGGCATTGGGGTCGAATTTAACATTCTCCTTTATGTGCAAGGTTTTAACATTTTGGACTGTTCCTACTGTGGAGTTCCAGCTTACTCCGCATTTTTTTCTAACTTGACAGAAGTGTTGCTCTAAGTCTGTGATTTCAGTAGTGCTGGTTGTCGAAGCAAGTTTTTTCCAGTTCGTAACACTTGGGTTTATTGCCTCTCTTACCGCTGCATGAAATATATAGCCTTGTCACGTGACATCGTTGGAGCGGTAACAGATGGACCCCTATCTGTTTTGCTAATTTTTACCCTCAGATTTCACATTCTAGTTTATTTCTGGGATGTTTTGTCCTACATGTCAGAAGCAATTTTAATTTTACTCAATGTTGTTATTTAACTATATTACTGTAAAATACAGAAAGTTAAAATTAGCCTGAGCAGATAATATCACTGTTCGATTTTCTTGCACATAGAATTTTTTTCTGAGAACTGAAAACTTAAAAATGGATTCCAGACAATATTATAACAGACAAAATTTCTGTTTTAAAGTTTTTTTATGTTCAAGTGTTTTTAAGTATTGGTGTGCCTAACATGAAGCTTGGCCACAATTAATAAATGTCCTTCAAATCTACTTTAAATAGGAAGACTAAATTTTACACTCATTGATTTTGGACTTTTGGTGTATTACTGACACTTTCAAACATTTTCTAATGATTTATTTAACTAATTTTTAAATTTCTCAAATGTCCATTCAGTTTAGCAGCCCTTGTTCTAAATGGGATTATAGCAGTGCACCAGAGCTAAAGTGATTAACATTCCTAAGACTTTAACTTTTTACATGACACAGCACTGCGTCTCAGCAGAATCTGGTCACGTTTCTTTTAAAAGTAGGCTTCCAAGGCAGGGCACATCCACTCTGAAGTTTAATTCTAATCAAACTATCACAGTAGTTAAGCTCACCTCTCATAAGGCAGAGGCAGAGTTCAGTAACCTTGTTTCTGCTATCAGCTCTCTGCCCTGTGGACTCCCTCCTGGCCTCATTTCATTTTGTCTGAATGGACAAATGAGGAAGCGTGTTATCTTTTGAAAGACAATCACTCAACTTCTTCCAGTTCTTTTTCTTTCATTCACTTTTTTCTCTGTACTTAATTTTTTAGCTCCTTGATTAACGAATACTTTCTCATTTCTTTTCTCTGCAGCAAAATATATGCATTTAATAGTTACAAACTGACAAGTGTCATTTCCTTCATACATTAACCTATTTACAACAGGATAATGAATCAAAGCAGTTAAATGACTTGATTTTATTACATTTCTGGAATTGTACTTATTTTTATAACATTTAAAATAAGAATGGTACCAAATTTTAACTGAAGTATCAGTAATCTGAAAACATATTCACTTTGGAAATGAACGTGTGTGTATACGTGTGTGGCAAGTGTGTTTTTATCAAATTGATCTCAGAAAGAGAGGGCAGCATTATCTTTCAGCCTGTGACCTCAGTTTTGACCTCAATCCTGAAGTGTCCCCAGTGGGACCTTCCATTTCTATGGGACATAGTCTGCAAACTGCCAGTTAGGAGAGAATCCTCCTAATTAAAAATCATTAGAATTAAAACTTGCTGATACATTGTCTTCCTGTGTATAACTTTCTCACCTTTCTGTGTTTTTGTTAAATGGAAAAGTTTAAACTGCAGGTGCCTTCTCCTTATTAATGTTGGACTTCAGACCACTTCCACCATCTGGACATGGGGGTCCTCACCTAGAAATAAACATAAAGGTACCAGAAGTACCTATTTAGGAAAATAGCTTTACAGAGGAAAAGATAGTAATCTTACATTCAGCTCATGTGAAATTGTGATCTACATTTTGCATAGTGTTTATTAACGGTTACATGAATTTATTTCAGTAAAGTCTCCTCCCTTCATCTGTTAGGCGTTTTTCACTTCACAGGACCCACCTAGCACTGTTGTCACGTTGTTGATGGCAGAAGGCCTCTGTAGAATGCTCTTGTCAGACAGTGTTACGGAAAACAGGCTGTGAAAATACTGGCAAATGGTAGCCCCAAATTTTGTCTTTGCACCTAACATTTACAAAGGCCTCGGCTCTCATGTCGCTGTTACCACCACGGTGTCTATTATGTCTGGTGTACTAGTTTAGACCCTGTTTAGTGAGCGGGTGACTTTTATAAGAAAGATTTTTAAAAGAACACTCTAGGTGGGGACATTTGTAGTTTGAAATGTCCCCACACATTTCATAATTAAATGTGTAACTAATTAAGTCAAGTTTCAAAAAGTTGGCCCTAATTTCTACAATGGAAACAAAGTTACATTTAAAGAATTACTTATTGTTTTCCTTGTTTCTAACTCTGGGAAGTTGTGAATCAGAAACCAACTTTTGAAACTGGCGCTAGCCTCTCCTTTTCTTTTCTTCAAGCAGATTTTCTGATATAAATATTTTAGTCATATACAGAGAGCAAAATACATTTGCTTAGCTTGTTTGCCAGTAGAATTTTCACTTGACATTATAACAGAACCCTGTTCTTCATTTTATGCATCTACGATTCTGTGCTAAAAACATGAGCAAGAACAGACCTTAAAATGTTAGTTTTCTGAAAGTGCAGGAATGGAAAGTTCATTTTAAGGAAAAATCCATTAACGTTAAAAAAAACTAAACTTTTATAAAGGGCAGTTTTTCTGAGAACTGCAGAGTAATGCATTCAGTGTAGAACATGACTTGAATTGTTTAAACTTTTTGTGCTGATAAGATCGGGCATCGCCCTCTGAGACGGGCATCGCCCTCTGAGATTATGTGCATCCGACAGGGCAGGGTTTGCTGTGCTTTCCATCAGGGGAATCTAAATAGCCTTACATACATATGTTCTCTATTATATAAAGTCAAAGTAAATAGGAATTTATTTTATTTTACTCCTGTGATTATTTTTTCTATTTAAGCAATCCCCAAGTTAGGTCAAGTCTCTAAAAGTATTTATTTAAAGGCCACACTTCATAAGCTAGCTGTCATTCCTATGATAGTGTTTCTTGTTTAACTTACACATTAAAAATAATATTTGACTTATTTCAGATGCTGAAGAAGTTGGAGAATAATACAGATAGAGAATTAAAAGAAGGTATGTTGCCAACATTTCTGAATTAAATTTAGGCATTGATTTCCGAAATACACTGTAAAGAGTAAATGGCACCTCATTCTATTGTTTGAATAACAGATACTATGTTAAATTTTTTTCTTACACATATCTAATGAAAAATGTGAAAGCATAATTTCATTCATAATGATAAGTGTACTTATTCCTCATTTATTCATCACGATCCATAGCTTTAAAAAAAAATCTCAGGAAGTCTGTGTTCTCTCTCTATTTCTGGCTGTGCCCTTCCTCTCCTGCTGTCCCCGTGGGCCTGTCATCTGCACACGGACCTGTTCTCAGAAAGCATGGAGGTCATCAGCTTCTCAAGTTTGGTAGTGACTGAGGCCAAAAACCCAGACTCAAGCAACCGCAGTTCATGTACCTGTCCCCTGGTGGATGACAATTAATTTCCTCTCATTCACTTTGTCAGGGGTTAACCTTTTGCCCTCAGGAAAAATTCCAAATTCCTTAGCTTGGAAGAAAAACATCCACATCGATTTGGCTCTTGCCAAAGTCTTCAGCCATATCTCTTTACTCCCCTGCTCAGCCCCTTCGCTCCAGCGACTGGTCAGACTGCGTCCAGCTCCGCGGGTGCCCTTCCTGCCTCTGCTCTTTGTTTGCTTCTTGCCTCTCCCTCCCACACTTTCTCCTCCTCCTTCAGGTATCTGCTTCACATCACGGCCACCAAAGAGGGGACAGTATTGACACAAAGCTGGACGTCCCTTCTGAGTGTTCCAACTGTGCACTCTTTTATACCTGTCATGGCATTTATGTCTCTGTACCGAAATTGCCTGTTCATCTATTTTTCCAGTTTACGGTACATGATTTTTCAGGGTGGACTCTGTCATCTTCATCTTGTGATTCCAGTGCTTGTCACAGTGCCTTAGTACATGGTTGCTGAGTAAATGAAGAATGAGAAAACCAGGGGCTCTGATCCTTAGCTACAAGAGCAGTTAATTCAACGTGCAGCCCTGGGCAAAGTCTAGAGTAGTAATCTTGTATTTTGTGTTGTAATCGTATGTACGTATTTTTCATTCTTGTTAAAACTTAGAAGAGTCTCAGCTTTTCTTAAAAAATAAACTGACATTTAGTTACCTATGAAGTATTTTAAGTAAAGAATCTAATTCTTTCATTTTCTTTCCAGCTACTACTGAACTTGAATCTAAGTCCTACAGACTCTCTCGTAGCCTTGATGGACGAGTCAAGTCTAAGTCCAGATCTGGTTTCGAAAGCACGTGAAAAATACGTGGAGATTTTGAAGAATAAATATATGATTTGCAAGACAAATTGTAAACATTTACCTGCTGGGCTGTTTCCCTAACCTTTTATTTACTTTCCGTTATGTAAGATACTGACACTGTTTATTAAGGGAAAATACTCTTCCGTTCTATGTGCCTGATTAAAATTGATGTAGTATTTTAAACCACGTTTCTCTGCATCTCATTGACTTTTAAGCAGATTTTGGGAATAAAACCCAGCACTTTCGAGTATTATATACTCAAACTGAGCCCGGATGCAAGCTGTTTAAACAGCACCCAGCCACCCACCAAACTTGTCATTGATATTGAGCCGTGTTGATTGATAGCTTTTTTGAATTTTCCAGCATTAATCACTGTCTATAGACCTAAAGATTTAGACAGACAGCGTTTGGGTCTGCTGTGGCTGTTTCAGTGTTCTGATGGATCACAACAATCGTTACAGTGCCATCAGGCTTTCTATATGTTACCTTAAACACTGATTTCACAGATGTTTCCTCATGGAGAAACGAAATCTGCCTCAGGCTTTTCATCTTATTTATTTACTTTTTGGAAACAGTCTTAAAATTAGAGACAAGTTCCGAGCACCAGACTCAAACGGACATTGTCACAAACCTGCCATCTCTCCCATACATTCTCCTATGGCGTTATCTATTTTCCCTAAATGTCACTTGTTCTACCATAAGTGCCCTTTCTCTCCCCTCTCACCAAGAAGTCATTTGTTTTTCAGAAAATGCCTTTCTCCATTTCCTGTCACTTATTAAATTGCATATAAGCCCCGACTTCTAGCCACCCCTTCAAATCCCATTGCTTTGTGAACTCCTGCATGTATTCATATGTAATTTTTTTCTCACAGTAATCTGGTTTAGTCAATTTAATTTGCAGGTTCCCAATCACTGAATGTAAGATGGTAAAGGAAATACTCTCCTTCTCAACAATTTCCAGGAGCTAAATTTTTAATAACTCCTACTTCGATCCTTTTTTTCTGTCTTTTCAGTGTGCTTACATGGCAAAACTCCCAGCTGCACAACAGACTATCACTCTTCCCCCTTAAATCCCCCCAGGCATCTAAGTGTTGCTGAAGAAAGTCACACACTGCCCAGCGATCCTGCTACTTTTAGTTAACTTGCACCTTCTTCTCAGTGATGATTTCAGATTTCCCTCTGTAAACATCTCCCTCTGTTTCTTCTCTCTCACGTGAACCAGACAGTCTTACTTCTGACGACAAACTTCCTGAGACATTTGCCTGCTTCCCCACCAGCAGTCTGTCCCCACCCACTCTGGTGTGTCTTCCCTTCCTCCATTCCCACGCAGCGAGTCACTGATGACTCCCACGTCTAAACCAAAGTGACACCTTTCCAGCCCTTGTCTAACTGAACTTCTCATTCCTCCGGGCATTCCATGTAACTGACCTTTGTACTGACCGCTGCCTGCAGCTTCCTCCTTAGTCTTTAGCTGAAGAGGATGTTGAAGGTGAGGGCTGCAGCCTTCTTGGTGAGTTCACTCAGTTTACCCTGGCTGTCTTCCATCGGTATACACAGGAAATATATGTGTCATTCAATTTTTGTTTATTCTCCTGTTAGTCGGCCTCATGCCAGGTTAATTCTTAGACCAGCCAAATGAGCCTAGAAGAGTGGAGGACTGCTCCCCGCCCCCACCCCAGCTCAAGCCTGAGCACAGGTAGCTGTGCTCATTCTCAGCTGGCGTGGGCGCTGCCGCGCCTGCAGGGAAGAGATCGATGGCAAACGCCGCTCTTCCTCCAGCACCGGCCAGTGAGCTGAAGCTCACCTGAACGTCCTCCAGGCTGAGCTGGGGTCACCGCTCCCGGCAGCAGAAGACCGCCTTTGTGAAAGAAAAACAAGAATGGAGTCTGCATTGCTCGAGAGGGCTCACGAAGGTGTGACTTACGCACATCTCAGCCCACAGAGAATCCGGCCCCGTGAGCATTTATTGCCCTAATGAAGTCATCCGGAACGCCTGCCAGAAACTTCAGCTACTGACCAAGCCCCCACCCTGAAATAAGCTGTGATTCCTTAAGGACACAGGTTTCCTGACTGGCACGTCAGTGTCAGTCACAATTCTCATCAGGCAACTTTTGACAGCCTCTTCGTTTTTTGTCTTTTTAAGCCCCTGACTCCCGTCCTTGAAACACTCAGTTTTACCCAAATCTGTGTCTCCCAAGTCGCAATTTATTCCTTCCAGTTTATTGAGAGATAATTGACATGCAGCACTGTATTATAAGTTTAAGGCATACAGCACCAATTTCATACCGCCCTTGGCTGAGACCCCCCAGCTAACACAGGTGAGGCAGAGCAGCACACAGGCCAGGGGCAGGGGCTCAGGGAGGGAATGGCAGAAAATCTGAACTTGCAGAGGCAGGCTCAGGGTCAAGCTGGCTGAAGCCAGAAGCCCTGCCCCCTGTCTGGCAGGTAGGGGAGGGGGTCTCGGGAAGCTCTGTGCGCCAAAGTTGGGTTTACCACCCTGACTCTCCCTTTAGCCTTCTCTGTGCCATTGATTTTTCCACACGTCAATTGGCCCATCTGTAAAATGGAAACTATATGTGAGGGACTCCACTGAGACCTGCGTCCCGTTGCTGCCGACGACCACCGTGGGGCCTGGGCGAGCCTCTGCTCCCCTTTGGGGCTCCACTTCACCAGCCATAAGATGAGGGGTTTGGATGGGGCAGGCTTTAGGAATTCTCTCTTCACGGTGGGATTCAGGTCAGCCTCAACTTGAGCCCAGGAAATGTGGGTTCTGTGACCTTGGCCAAGGGCCTACACCTTTCTGAGCTGCCTCGGTTTCCTCACCTGCAAAATGGGGACCACACAGGTCCCTACTTCAGAGGATGGGCGTGCAGCTCTGAAACAATCCACATAGAAGACTGATCCCACAGGAGCTGCCCGAGGACCCCCAGCTCCTGTTAGCAGAGGGAGTCAGTGCAGAGCTCAGGAGTCAGGCAGCCTGCGCTGGGATTCAGAATCCACCTGGTGAGGACATCCCTGGAATTCAGTGGCTGTTCTCACTGGACCTCAGTTTCCTCAGCTATAGAGTGGGGATGATAACGTTTCCAAACGGTTGATTTCAGACTATGAGGATGCAAGAACCATGTGACATGCCTGTCATGGTGTCTGGCCCACAGCAGGCACCCAGTACCTGCCAGAGGTGAGGTTGAAGTTGCGGGTGATGAGAAAGCAATTCCAGGCAGATGCAGCAAACCCCTTTTGTCCCCCGGCTCTCCACACGGACATTCCCTCCTGCTGTGGGTCCCTCAGCTTTCTGGCTCTGATGTGCTCATCTCAGCCAGAAGGTTCAGGATCTTGTAGGGGCTACAGGCCCCTCAGTCCTGGGAGCCCCTAAATCTTGTGGTTATTAGACCCCATGTGCCAAGCCCCAGCAATGATGTTCGCCACAGGCAATTGCTTGGATCTTGGCCAAAATTGGGGGGATGAACTGAGGACCCCTCTGACCACTCTCCTCAGTCCCTGTGATCCTTAGGGCCAAGGAACGCAGAGCACTCGGGGAGGAGGCCGGATTTGTTGCTGGAATAGGAAAGCTTGGATCTGCTGCTGACTGGCGGAGTGCCTCCAGTGGCCTCAGCATCCTCACCTCTGAAGTGAGATGCTGCCCTCTGGCTTGAATGGTCAGGAAGTTTTGGGAAAGGGCCCGGCTCACAGTAGGTGCTTCAGTTATGTCGGCATTCTCCACTCCCCTAGAGGGGGAGAAAGGGGAGTCAGCTCACGTCCAGAGCTCTGCCCTTGTGTGTGTGCCCGGTGGCACTGGGGATGTTGGGGAGGACCAGCTGCCAGTCTGAGGTAGGATTGAAGGAACATCACGGTGTATGAGGAGCTGAAACTCTGCCTTCAGAGCCGCTCATGTGGGTCAGAATCCCTGAAGGGTAGCTGAGCAACGATGCTGAAAATCTAGGAACAAAAGCTGCCCCGTTGCCCCCTTCACCTTGCAGGCAGTGCACGTGCTGCTCAGTTATCCTGGTCATCACAGTTCAGATTGTCCCTGTCACAGATCACCAGCAGGAGGGCTCCACATCCACCAGGCCCCCAGACCCACTTCAGCTGCCAATGGCAAAGCAGAGCTGGTGGTGGGGTCCCTGACCAACCAGCACCCCTTCCCAGTGTCCCCCAGCCAGCCTCTGAACTCCATCTGTTCATCTTCACCCCACCCTCTAAGGATAGGTCTGCTCCTGCTCAAGAAATGGAAATGGCTCCCTAGTGCCCACGCCATCAAGTCTAACTACACAGTTGTCTTTCATGTGTGTCCGTGTAATGTCTGCAGCCAGCATCCTCTTTCCCTAGGCAACTTCGTGACTGTAAGACCCATTCCTCCCTCCAGGCCTTGTTCCTTGCTGTCCCCACACCTGGAATGTCGTCCTTCTGGCATCGCTCTGGAGCCCAGCTCAAGCGGACTTCAAGTGAGTCCTTGCTCAAAAAACCCATCCTGACCTTCTTCTCTGAGCTCCCAGGGCACCAAGTGCCACCACAGTCCAGCCCAAAGCTCTTAGTTTCATCCTTGGTACGTTTCCCTTTTCACCTACATCAGGGGCTTAACATACTACTGCCCAGGGGCCACATTTGGCTCAGCCACTGCCTGTTTTTCTGAGTGGAGTTTTAGTGGAACACTGTCACATCCCTTTGTTTCCGTGTTGCCTGCAGCTCTCTCATCCCACAGTGGCAGAACCAAGTACCTGCAGTGGAGACAGTATGGCTCCAAAGCCTCAAATATTTACTAGCTTTCACTTGCAGAAAAAGTTTGCTGACCCCCAGTCTAGACTGAAAATCCAGAAGGACTTTTCCCTTCAAAGGAAGGTTTGGGCACCTGTGTGCTTGAAAATTCCTGGTGATGATTTTTCTCTCAGTGGAAAACCCCCAGCCATGCCTGGTTCCTCTTTGCCCCCCCTCCAGACTTCGGCATCAGCTGGGAGGCAGGGGGACACCTGAGGGGCCTCATCCATCTTAACCCAGCCTAGAGCAGCTCCAAACTCCACCCCCCTTCCTGGGCCCAGCCACAGATCCCCTACCTTGTCCACAAAGCCCCTGTCCTGCCTGACTTCACAGTTCAGGTCGCAGTCCAGGGCTGTGTCTGCAAGGGATGGGCAGAGGGTAAGTCACGACAGGGTTCCCAGGAGCCCAGCACAGGCCCATGGCCTCCACCTTCTAACCTGTCTCAGGTCCCATCTGAGGCCAGGCAGACAAGTCATTTCAAAGAAGACACTGCCCAGAGGTGAGAGCATCTGGAGCCCCCCACCCTGGGCTAGGGGCGCAGGGGCCTTGGGGAGGAAGAAGGGTCAGAACAAAGGTCAGCTGCTGCCCCCTCCAGGAAGCATTCCCTGAACTCTCCTGCATTCCTACAGTCCTCACTGGGATGTGCCCTGTACGGAGCCCGGGTCACCCTGGGCTCCCTTGGTCTGTGTGAAGCTGCTTCATCTCCTTGGGATGGGGCAGTGAGCCTGGACTCTGGTGTCAGACAGTCGTGGATGTGAATTTGGGCTGGCACCTGCTGGCTGTGTGGCTTTTCTGAGCCTCAGCTTCTTCCCAATTCCCAGCCCCCTTCCCACCTTCTTAATCTTTCTCCCTAGAAATGTGGGGAGATTTTACACCACCAGTGAGACACTGAAGGGAGAGAGAAGACACCCAGCCCCCAGTATAGAGAGAATTTGAAATGATTTTTAATCGTGTGAAATGACACCCGATCACCATGCAACAGGGCATGAATCTCACAGACACAACACAGGGCAAAGGACGTGTGTGATATGGTTCCATCCACAGAGAATTCAAATATAGGCTAAAATAGACTGTATTATTTGGGTGTGACCACAAGTTAATGGTTACCTCTGTGGGAGGGAGGGGCTTATGATCAGAGAGGAGCTTGGGGGCAGGGTGTGCTTTGGGGTGCTTGTCACATTCCGTGTTCTGTTTCTTGACCTGAGTGATGGTTGCCCAAGTGTTTGCTTGGTATCTATTCATTAATGTGTGTGTATGCACACGTGCGCACGTGCACACACATACACACAAAATAAAGCTTTGTGCACGTTTCTGTATGTGTATTTTTTTTAATTAAAAAAATTTTAATTGAAGTACAGTCAGTTATAATGTGTCAATTTCTGGTGCACAGCCTAATGTTTCAGTCATACATGTACATACATATATTCCTTTTCATATTCTTTTTCATTACAGGTTATTACCAGATATGGAATTTAGTTCCCTGTGCTATACAGTAGAAATTTGCTTTTTCTGTATCTGTATTTTCCAATGAACAAGGATGTCTGTGTGTTCTGGGAGGGGGAGGCAGAGAGATACCCAGCCTCAATCCTAACAAAAGGAAAGCAAATTAAAGCAACAGTGAGAGTCTGTCCTCTCAGATTGTCAAAAAAGAACAATGGTTGATAATGTACAGAGTTGGCAAGGCACTCCCAAATGATGGTGGGTGTGTGAAATTGTACGGTCTTTTTTGAAAAGCCATTTGGCAATATCTACCAGAATTTTAAATGTACATTGCCTATAGCTCACCGGAATCTGCTTCTAAAAATGCTTCCTGCACACAGAAAACAAACTATGGTTCCCAAAGGGCACAGGGCAGGGAGGGATAAATTAAGAGTTTGGGGTTAACAGATACACATGACTCTATATAAAATAAATAACAAGGTCCTACTGTAGAGCACAAAGAATGATATTCAATTTCTTATAATGACATATAATGGAGAAAAATCTGAAGAGAAGAAATATATAAGTATTTATATGCATAACTGAATCGCTTTGCTGTATGTGCGAAACTGTTACCGAGTCCAAGCTCTGCTCACTTCACGACAGGCCAATAAATCAAAAGATGAGGTGTTGGGGCAAAGAATGTCAACTTTATTTGGAAAGCCAGCCGACTGAGAGGATGGCCGACTAATGCCTTGGAGAACCATCCTCCCCTAGTCAGAATACAGGCTCATTCTATACCAAAAAAAAAAAAAAAAAAAAAGTGTGGGGTGCGTGTTAGTTTTTGTAAACTTCTTGCTGTAGGAGTTCTTTGCTCCTGCAGCTGTCCACTTGCGCCAGGTCATGGTGCTCCTGCAAAACCTCCAACAAAACAAATGTTACTTTCTAGCCTGCAGCTTGTTCCCGGAATGCAGAAGCCTTAAAGGCCAGGGCCCGAGAACAGGCTCTCCTGTCTATCTCAGGCTAAAGGCAACATTGTTTCCCAAAAGGTGCAGAGCCGGCAAGGCTAAGCCTGGAAAACAGGGCCCAGGGTTAAAGGAAAAGGAACAGACCTAACGTGGAGTCAGATTTGTTCTTTTCTATTACATCACCAGTATTTATTATTGTCATTATTTTTTAAACTGTGCATGAAAAGATGCTCAACTTCGCTAATAATTAGAGAAATGCAAATCCAGCCAACAATGTATTGAAAAATCCAAAGTAATCAAAAGCGGAGCACAGGACAGTGAACCCTCTGTGCCCATCTGCTCCAAGGATCACGAACTCCTGCCACTCTTGTTGGACAGATACTCAACATCCCTGCTCCTATGCGATTCTGGGGGTTTTTTGAGTTGGGGGGAATGAGGCTTATTTATTTTAATGGAGATACTGGAAACTGAAGCCAGGACCTTGTGTAGGCAAGGCACGCTCTCTACCACTGAGCTGTACCGTCTCCCCCTCCCCAAGCTTTTCTGACACACATCCAGGGCATAATTTCTGCCCTAAATACTTCAGTGATTCAATACTCAGTTAACTATATTAAATTACCCATTATCCGAATGAACATCACTAAACTCAAAACAAAACACCTTGAGCCCTCTGGCCACACAGATGTGCCTCCCCACCCTGGTCAGAGGACACTGGTTCACCTTTCATGTGGACTGTTAGCAAGATATTCTGGAAAGGGGCTGCGTGCATCAGGTCACATACTTCTAAAGACCAGAACAAAGAGAAAAGGTCACATGAGGTAGTTTATCTCACAGCAAAGATGGACAAAGAAATCAGTGCTGAAAACAAGGCACAACTTTGTCACTTAGTGAAAAATAAATGGAGTCTCGGGGCTGGTGGAAATGTTCTCTGCTGTCCACCGAGGTAGCTGCCGGCCACCTGTGGTGATCAAGTCCTTGGAATGTGGCTGAGGAACTGAATTTTCAGTTTACTTTCTTTTGACTGATTTCAATGTGGACACGCACAAACCCAGCCTTGAACGTGGCCTTTGCTTTCCAGCACTGATGGCCTGACAGCCGTCCCTGCACAGGCAGAAAGAAAGCACTTCCTGTGCAAACAGTGCAGGGGGCAGGAGGAAGGGACCCTACACCACGCACAGCCCATCCACTCTCCAGGAGAACCCAGTGTGGAGGAAAATTTACTTCCAGCATCACAGGGGTGACAGAACTCCCAAAGCCCCACCGTGCATCCACAGATGGTCAAGCACAGGGCACCCTTCCCGAGTCTGGGGCCCACAAACAGGAAGGCTCCCCCGACTGGTGCCTTCACCTCAGGGCAGAAGATGAGCATGAGTTTCTGCACCTCCTACTCTGCACCTAACCTGAAACCATAAAGCAGGTTATTAAACAGAAATCAGACAGTCAAAGCATATGACTGCCAAGAGTTTCCCTTGAGGAGCTCCCCCAAGGTGACAAAGCTAAGACCAAGAGGAGGGAGAGAAGGCTTTCTGTCCCCAACAGATGAGGGTCCTTTTGTCACCTAACAGAAACCTCATGCAGCGGTCAGCAGCCATCCCCGGCTCCACCAGAACCCCCCAGAGGGAGGCTGCTCGCCCAAGCTCCTGGTCACCTGTGCCTGAATCCTGTGCACAGAATACATGTGACGGGAGCACTCAGAGCACCCACACTAGCTGTTCCCGGGCCTCCTCTAGAAGTCTGTATGTGTGGCGGTGTTGGGGGGGACATGCTCAAGGAAGGAGAGCACCGGATGGTGAGGCACAGCTTGCAAACAGGAATGAGGGTGGTGTCTGCGGGAGTCTATGCATCTACAGAAAGGTAGAGGAATGTCACCACTCATGTGCTGTGGTCTCCAGGACATATTTACTGGTAAGCAAAAAGTGCAAAGTGGAGATGGGTGATCGGCCAGCCTGCACCAGCAGGGCAGGAGGGCATTTGGAAGGTGACTGAGTGCAAGAAAGTGGCCCAGCCAATGGGGGGCATCATGAGGACAGTGTCACACAGACAGGGGTCTCAACTGGTGGTAAAGCACCTGCCTACCAACAGTGCCCCTCCAGACAGGCCATCGAGCCATTTTTGCTGCCTCCTGCTGCCACAGGCAATGAGCTCAAATTATTGCCCCCAAACCAAACCACAGAAAGACGGTGAGTGGCTACAAAAGTCAGCATTAGAAACAAGCATGCAGCAATGTGGGTGGATTCAGAGAGCACCATTTTAAGTGAAATACGCCAGAAAGAGGCCCAAGAGAGGGCTGGCTGAAGTGGGGGCAGGCCCAGGAGTGTGCAGTCCCAGGAGTGTCAGACACAGGAGTGTGTAGGCCAAGGGGTGTGCAGGCCCAGGAGTGTGCAGGCCCAGGTTTGTGCAGGCCCAGGAGTGTGCAGGTACAGGAGGGAGCAGGCCCAGGAGTGTGCAACACAGGAGTGTGCAGGCCCCAGAGTATGCAGGTCCAGGAGAGGGCCGGCCGAATTGTGGGCAGGTCCAGGAGAGGGCAGGTCCAGGAGTGTGCAGGCCCAAGACAGTGCAGATACAGGAGTTTGCAGGCCAAGGAGAGGGCAGGAACAGGAGTGTGCAGGCCCAGGGGAGGGCAGGCCCAATAGTGTGCAGGCACAGGAGGGAGCAGGCCCAGGATTGTGAAGATCGAAGAGGGTGCAGGCCCAGCAGTGTGCAAACACCGGAGGGAGAAGTTTCAGGATTGTGCAGGCCCAGGGGAGTGCAGGATCAGGAGTGTGCAGGCAGAGGAGGGAGCAGGCCCAGGAGTGTGCAGGCTCAGGGATGTGCAGACACAGGAGTGTGCAAGCCCAGGGGTGTGCGGGCCCAGGAGGGTGCAGGCAAATTAATGTGCAGGCACAGGAGGGAGCAGGTCCAGGAGTGGGCAGGCCCAGGACTATGCAGACACAGGAGTGCTTAGGCCCTGGAGTGTGCAGGCCCAGGAGAGGGCAGGCCCATGGGTGTGCAGGCCAAGAAGTGTGCTGACCGCAGAGTGTACAGTCCCAGGAGTGTGCAAACACCGGGCAGAGTTGGTTCAGGAGTGTGCAGGCCCAGGAGTGGGCAGGCCCAGGAGTGTGCAGGCATAGAAGGGGGCAGGCCCAGGAGTGTGCAGGCATAGGAGTGTGCAGGGCTTGGTATGTGCAGGCCCAGGTGTGTGCAGGCCCAGGAGTGTGCACGTCCAGGTGTGTGCAGACACAGGGGGGAGCAGGCCCAAGAGTGTGCAGGCCCAGGAGTGTGCCCACCCAGGAGTGTGCAGGCACAGGAGGGAGCAGGCCCAGGAGTGTGCAAGCCCAGGAGTGTGCAGGCCCAGGAGTGTGCAGGCACAGGAGGGAGCAGGTCCAGGAGTGTGTAAGCTCAAGAGTGTGTGGACACTGGTGTGTACAGGCCCAGGAGTGTGCAGGCCCAATAGTTATTGATGCTTATAAAGTAAAAGTGAAGTAATGTTCAATGTTTTGAAATGGGACCAGATAGAGTGGGTTAAATTTCCTGGTGTTTCCTTGAATAAATAAAAAAAAAAAGTCATGAGACTTAAAAGCATTGAGCTTTGCTCGGTATTGAAATGTTTATCTAAATAAAAATAGCTTCAAAGCATTGGAAGGTCTTGATGTAACACGAATCATTTTTTCTTGTCATTGGGGTGACACGCCAGAACATATTTCCAAACCCTACATCCGTGCTGTTTCCCTTAACTAGTTTTTATTTACTTATGCTACTTCTGCTTTGCAGTTTAAAATAAGGCTATTGAAAATGTTAGAAGAAATGTTTTTTAAAATGGTTTTTTGTGACTATGAAAATGGGAAATATTTGGGAACAGAGCGATCCCCAGCGCTGGTGAGAGCTGAGCGGACACCCAGACGCAGGTCTCTCTCAGCAGGACTGTTGTTAGGGCGCAGCGGAAGCCTCGGGGGAAAATTTGACTCTTTACTCAGGCCTATGTCCTGAAGAAACAATAATTAAGGAATTTTACTTTAAATAGTAATATTATGAAACCATAAAGCTGACATTGTAGAAGTGCACTTATTAACTTGAAAAGACCGTGTGTTTAATACTGTTGGGGGGGGGGCTCGGTCTGCATCACCCTACATTTTATTATTAAATACAGAAGGGAGAAGCCACAGGTGCATTGCCCAAACTCGAGCCCAGCTGTGCGAGGCTGGGTGTGGAAGGAGAGATGGAGGGAGCGCCCCGAAGTGCCAGCAGTGACTCTCCTGGGGGTGGGGGTTTTGTCGTGTATTATGTGTTGTTCTCACTCATCTGGATTTTCTCATTTTCCTTCAGCAAGTGTGTAGTAGGGGCTAATAAAATGCGTATGCATGCCCAGCACTAGAATGAGACCTGTAAGACTTAGGTTACTGTCTCAGGTCTGCATCCATAAGGGGCTGCATCTTAGGTGACCTGTCCGTGGCTGTGGTCTGCTAGCTCCATTGGCAGTTCGAGTGTGGGCGAGACCACCTCCATTCCAGGTATAGAACACGTGGGGTCCAGGAAGCACACGGTAACCCTTGTCCCCTGCAATTCCTCTGCCTGTGGCCGATGCCGGGTCCCGCCAGCGCAGCAGGTAACAGATCGGCAGCCCCACCCCCAGGAAGGCTGCGGCTGCGACCTAGTGAGGAGATGAAAGCTGGAGCCGTGGCGGCTGCGTTCCACAGGCCTCAGCCATAGAAAAGGTCTCAAGTCTTCAGCCGTTGACACATTTCTACCTTGAAAAGTAGAGTCAAATTTTAAAACAGAGAAGGAGGGGCTGCAGCAGTGCTCAGGAGAGGGAGACCCTTAATGACAGACTCTCGGCTCTGCAGCGTGTGACCTGGCAGCTCCTCCGTCCACTAAAGCCCATGGTGCAAGCTCTCTGCATGGGCACCCATCCCACGTGTGCCCGAGTGTGTGTGTGTGCATGCACGTGCGTGTGTGAGCTTGTGCGCACGCACCCGAATGCCACTTGAGAAATCACTTTCAGCACTACACTGCTATTGTAAAGCTGGTCAGAGTTTCAGTTAGTGCCTTTCTCATACTTGACGATTTTCTCAGAATATCCACCTTCCTTTTTGGGAAATGATGAAACAGCACAGTGTGGGGTGATTCGTCTTCATTGTGAGAGCTGGATTTTTAAAAATAATCATACCTAACAGTTATCAAATGAATCTTTTACACCTAAAAGTGTACCATGTGCTGCACCTAATAATTTCTCCAACATCAATAACAACCTTGAAGTAAGTAGCATTATTACTCTCTTGCCAGGTGAGCACCTTGGTGCTGAGGTCACCGAGTCACTAGCGGGCAGCGTGGGAGTCACCCCATGTCTAGAACAAGCACCCCTGGTGGCCCTGCCCAGGCGCGGGGTAAGGGGGGCCATTTGGAGCCCCCTGGGCTCCGTGTCACACTGCCTCCACCCCCGAGGCACAGTTGGATCTGACCTCCCACCTCCTTCCTGGGCAAGCGGAGCCTGTGGACCTGCTGCCCTCTCTGCCCATAGGTCCCCGGGTGACCCCGATGGTCTGCCCGACGCCCCGGCCACAACATGCTGAGTGGTCCCCTGCCTCCCCGCACGGAGCCCTCTGGCCCCAGGGCCCACAGGCACGCGCACTGCCCTTCTCATGACCCTGCACCTCCTGCCGTCACACTCAGGCAACGGCTCACTTTTATGACACAAGTGAAATGAGCGGTCAGACTGGAGCCGGACCTGCCCATCTGCTGCGCCTGGGCCCTCGGGCTCCTGCTCTGTGGGCTGCTGGGCCCCATCTGGGAGGGCGGGGCCTCTGTGCCCCCAAGGCAGCCCCCCCTCCCCAAGGACATCCCGCTCTCACACCCTTCCAGCACCAGTTATAGACTTCTCCTTTAGGAAACAGCGCTGCCCAGGTGCTCAGGCCAGAGCAGCTCCCCACACATGGAGCGCTCCCCTCCCCTCCACTCCCCTCTGCTCCCGGGGCCTCATCTCCAGCCCGCTCCCCGCCCCCTTCTTCTCTGCGGCCCATTTCCATCAGGTTGTGGAGAAGCGGGCCCTCCTGCTCTGTCCTGACACAGGTCCGGGACCACTTTCCGACCCAGGGGCCACGACCCGTCTCGGCCCCCCCTGCAGAGCAGAGTCAGAGCACAGCACAGCGGAGACAGAGACCCACACGGCAGAGTGAGGACCCCGCACGCTGGAGACAGAACACTGAGCTGTGGGCGGATGGCCAGCTCACACTCACCTTGCAGGGGGAGGGAGCTTGTTGAACACGGGTTGCACACGCCTCCTTTACGTATGTGAAACTTCCAAACAGCTGAAGCGTATTTCCATACATTACACACATGCAGGCCTTCTTGATCAGAGAATACTGACCACACCTTGGACTACTATGACTCAAGACCCTGTAACAAACGTTCCATGTTGTACTGAATTAGTGGAAAAATATAGTGACTATTCTGGTTTGTTGAGAGGCCTGAACGAGGTGACAGGTGAATGCCTTGTCCAGCCTGGGACCGGGGTCCGTGTAAACCCCACCGCTTTGATGTCATTTGTTGTCTGTTTGATTCTCTTCTGCTTTCCCCAGTTCTTGGGTTAGACATCACAGAACCCAGCCCTGACCTCCAAATCTGACACTACTGTCACTTCAAAGTTAGCGTCTCTGGGCCTCCGTGTCCTCATTTGTGTGGTGAACGCACAAGGCTTTGTTTTCCTTTATCAGATGTAACACAGGTGGTGTTTATGCCCCGCACACCAACACGCACGAGCTCTTCTCACACACCACCTGGGCAACGATGGTCCTGCTCCAGCCTAAAGGCCTCTGGGCCACGGAGAGGGTGCAGACACCAGAACGTAACTGCCTCTGTGTCGACACCACAGCCTGGGAGACTTAACAACACGTGTGTTCCTCCTGGTTCTGGAGGACGGGGGTCAGAGTCCAAGGTGCCAGCAGACTGGGTGTTGGAGGAGGCCCAGGTCCCGGTTCCCAGAGGCCCTATTCTCACTGTGCGGTGTGTGTGTGGTGAAGGGGAAGAGGGATCCCCTTCATAATCTCAGGCAGGAGAGATCCCCCTCGTGCCCTGGTCACCTCCCAAGGGCCCCGCCTCCAAGCACCATCACCTGGGTATTAAGGATTCACATATGGATTTTGGGGGGACACAGGTGTTCAGTCCATGCAGTGACCCCAGCCCTGCTTTCCCTCCCAAAGCTCAGACACCTGTACTTTGGAATGTGGTGCGACCTTGAGCACTTCATTACCTAGGTCACCATGGGTAGTGGTGTCCTGTCAAGTGTCCCCACATCTTGTGTCACTAGTCACGCCCTCTGCCCCACTCGTGATCCAGGCCACGGTGCTCAGCCCAGCTTAGCTCAGCAACTGCTCTGTGTAACAAAAAGATGTCTGCACCACCCACCTTGTGGCACCCGGGAGAGGAAGGCAAATTTCAGATCTGCTTAGCCTCCCAGGGCTGTGGGAAGAGGGCCCAGACGCCCACCTCTCCTTGTCGTTCACCATGTTGTCGAACGCTCAGTGTCAGTGGCCGCTTATTAGTGTTTTCCCAGGCTCCTGTCTCACACCTAGTACTTAGTAGATGTTCACATTCATTCCCTAAGGCCACCTTAACAAGTTGCAACCACCTAGGGGGCTTCAAACAGCACAAATTCATTTCTCTTGCAGTCCTGAGCCCAGAATCCAGCAGCGTGAGGTCATCAGAGTCACATCATCTCCGGGGGCTCGGGGAGAATCACGCCTTGATGTGGAGGGTAACTCTCATCCTCCTGTCTTCCTGGCCTCTCCTCCCCGTGTGTCTGTACATCTGTCTCTGGTCTCTTCTAAGGACACCAGTGGTTGCATTCAGGGCCCGCCCTAGCCCAGTATGGCCTCATTTTAACTTATATCCTAATTATATCCGCAAAGACTGTATTTTTAAATAAGATGTGACTCTTGAAAGGACACTGTTCAACCCAGGACAGTGATGGATAAACATGAGAACCTCTGGGTTCCCTGATGTCACCTCCACGCATCCTGCTGCAGATTTGAAGACACCAGTGCAGTTCACCCACGAATGTCCACACGCCTGCTCCCCCAACTTCCCCAAAGCATGAAATTACACGGTAAGACATGTTCTTTTGGATTAAGACATTGAGGGCTGATGAAATGCAAACAAACTTAACTCTTTATTTTGACTGAATGGTGAGACATTTCCATTGAGATAGTAACCGAGGCAAGTCTCAGTTGCAAGGAAACGTTCATTAAGAAGGAAGCACTGGGAGAGGGCGGGAGGAGCTTCGACTCCAGGGAAAAGGAGGGGAAGGGAAATATAACGAAGCCCAGAGAAAAACACACCAGCTTTAGAGTTTTGCTTAAGGTAGACCCAGTGAGCGGAGTTCATAAAGTTATACAGACAGAAGACAGGTCAGAGGTCCAGCAGCCACACTTTGTCAGGTTCTCTGAGGACCTGGGAGACCTGCCGCTCCCCACGCCGGCACACTGTCCCGCTGAGCCAGAGCATCTGTTCACTCAGCGGCCGCTGTTCAACACGCCCGTGGGCGCCGCCCCCCGCTTGTCATGCGGACGCTGCGGGGCCCTGACGGGATGATGACGGCAGTGGGGCTTGGAGGTGCCGACACCATGCTGGGCGCCGGACTCAGTAATTCCCTCATTTACACTAACTCTCACAACCCCTTTATGAAGTTGGTGCCTTTACTCTTTCCCTGTTTGACAGATAAGGAAGCTGAGGTTAGAAGAGGAGTGACTTTTCAAATACTAATTCCTGGTGATGGAGGTGGAGCCTAGTTGTCCATCTCCAAAGCATAAAGATCTTAACACACAGAGAATCCAAGTAAATGGACATAGACTCTGATGGGTGACCCTTTTCCACTTGGTTATTTCTTCGTCTGGTTTACCAAGGTGTTTTCACTTTCTTACTTGAAATGTTAAGACTATCTTGACCTACTTGCAAATTACCAACTGGATAGAAGGTCAGATGCCAGATGGTCCCGAGGTCCCTCTGACTCAGTGACATTGTGAACTGCTATAAATAACAGCCAGAGACCCTTCAAGCTTCCGCTTCAAAAGGATAAGCCTGCACGTTATGTTCAGCCATTGAATCCCGACAGCGTAGGCTGCCTTCTCCCAGCTGACGCCCCCTTTGGTGGATATGTACAAAAATGATGTCAGCCAAACCAGAGCTTGGGCTCCAATGACATACCTTATATGCATGATATTTACATACTTTACATGGTTTTTAGTAAACTCATGTGAGTCCCGTTTCCTAAACTCCAGGTGGTAGAAATGAAAACTTGCAAAATAATGGAAAACTTTGGAACTGAAAGTTAACTCCCTCCCCCTCCTACATAAAACTCTGTGCTGGTCAGGAGATGGTGAGGAAAACTGATGATGCAATAAGTATAGTTCCTTCCCTAAAATCACTTGTGACTTCATCGATGAGATAATATATAGAGAAGAAGTCAAAAAGCCAGCATTAATATGCGAGTGCTGTGATAAGCTCTGTGGGGATTGTCTCAGGCTGAGCTCCCCGAGAAGCAGATCCTAAGACAAAGACATGTGTGCAAGCCTGTTTAGGGTATGTTCTTAGGAAGTTCCTGGGGGGAGGAAAAGTGAAAAGTGGAAAATGCTATTTCAAGTGAAAACAAAAGAATTCACCAGCCCCCGCTTAAACCATGTGGGCAGGCACAAAACGCCCTTTCCTATGGTTTCACTCATAGGGACCACCCATGAGAGGTAAAGACCCCTAGAGAGGAAGAGGACTTGGGGTTGTCAGGGGCTGAGGGATGAAGGAAGGGGAGTGCGCGCTTTGGATCCAGGGTTTTATTTTGAGGAAAGAAATAGCGCAAAACTAGATGGTAGTAATGGTCGCACAGCATGTGAATGCACTTAACGTTCCTGAATTGAACAATTTAAAAGGGAAAAAATCTGTATTTTATTAAAGGAAATGGGAAATGGAAAAATAAAGGATGCCATAAATGATGTAAAATAAGCAAACTAAACTAAAGAAAAACAAAACAAAAACAACTTCAGGGGTAGGGAAGTCAACTTTGGGTAGGGAAGAGGATTCATGGTGTGATTTTGGAGGTGTAGGAGGGGGCAGAGGGGGCTCAGCCCTGGGGGTTGATGATGCCTGAACTGGTTCTCCACTGCCTAGCGGCTCAGGTGCAGGTGCAGGTGCAGTTGCAGGAGCTGCAGGCTCTTTGGGAGCAGCAAGATCAGCAGGAGCGGCAGGCTCTTCAGGAGCGGCAAGATCAGCAGGAGCGGCAGACTCTTCAGGAGCGGCAAGATCAGTAGGAGCTGCAGGCTCTTCAGGAGTGGCAAGATCAGCAGGAGCTGCAGAGTGTTCAGGAGCAGGAAGATCAGCAGGAGCTTCAGGCTCTTCAGGAGCGGCAGGCTCTTCAGGAGCGGCAGGATCTTCAGACACCGCTGGATCAGCAGGATCTTCAGGAGCAGCAAGATGAGCAGGAGCTGCAGGATCTTCAGGTTCAGCAGGAGCAGCAGGAGGGAGCTCGCGGACTCCTGCTGGATCCTGGAGGTCTTGCTTTTGTTCTCTGGCGTCTTCCCCTGCCCACGCCTGCTCTGGAGCTGTAACTGTTGGACGGACGTGGAGAGAGCTTTAAGTCTAGTGGAAGTGCTCAGGCTGTGAGAAAGGAAAAAGGTACCCACATGCCTGCCTTTCTATGCACCTTTTCAAGGACAGAAATCTACCCTGAGCTTTGCAGACAGCTCCCACCGAGCAAGTGCCCACAGGCTGTGTTCTGTGACTGAATTCTACCAGACAGGTGGTCTGAGGCCAGTCTTTGCTCAGGTCCCAACAGCAGCCTTTGGGGATGCCTCCCTGTGTGGCCCAGCCCTCCGCCCTCCCTCACCTACACACCCGCACCAGCCCCACCCTTCTCACCTTTGGGCTCTGTTTCGGGGTGCTCCTGGTCCTCTACCTGAATCCCCTGGAGGTGGGCACGGTGCTCCATGTCAGAGCCGGGGGTGCTGAGCTGCCCCTCAGCCCTGGGCAAGAACCTGGGGAGAGACCTGGGTGGTGTCTGGGCAGGAGGCTGTGGTGGTGGGGAGCCCTTCATACACAGACTCTTCCGGAGCCTGTGCTGGCCTTCCACAGTGTGGCACACCAGCCCCTCACTTGGGGAGGTGGCATGAGTGTCCTGGTTCCCCAGATCCTGCGGTGTCTGGCTCTGCAATGACAGTGACCGGCAGCCGGCCCGGCCCGGAGGTCTCAGACCCCTGCCCGGCCAGGACCACTCCTGCTTCTGCCCCACTCGACCCTCTGCTGCCAGATCAGACTGGGACCTTGGTCATCTCAGTCACCCGGGAGGCAAGAGACACACCCAGAAGGCATGGGCGCCACCTCGGGCAGCAGGGCCCTTCTCCGGTTCTCCACATCCCAGCCAGCCCGCTTGGACCCAGGTTGTGGATGTGATCGGCCCCCCAGGCCTCTGACCCTTCCTCAGCCTGCTCTTGTTTGAGGCAGGACCCCCCCAACATGACTGCCCCACCTCCACCAGTCAGGAAGGGGCCGTGGGGCTACCCGGGTGGGGTCTGAGTGGTGGCCCGGCCTGGGCGGGCCTGCCCTGGGCCTCCCTGTGTTACCTTTCGGTCCCTCTGGCCAAAAGGCCAGAGGCGCCTGGAGTGAGACCCGACCCACTGTCGGCACTGTTGGCAAAGGCCATTGCTGCGAGCTTTCCGGGGGCCGCGACCTCGGGATCTTGGGACGCAACAAAACATGTCTGAGCTGAGCTGAGTTCAGCAGCCAAGTCAGTTGGGAAGGGTTCTTCTCTACAGACCATGTGCCTGGTGACCTGGGTTCCAAGTTCTGTTGGGCTCTGTTGACAGGGAAGTGAGGTCACTTCCTGGGGTCCCCTTCCCCAAGCTTCCTCCTTACACAAAGCTCCCCAAGGGCCTCTCTGGGCTGCCGATGGCTCACTTCCCACCCCATGCCATGTTCACACAGTGACACAAACTCGGTCCCTCCTATAGCCCTGGGGAGGCCTGGATGCAGCCAGGGCCACAGCTCTGAGGACACAGCTGGGTTCAGACCCGGCTCCCCCCGCCAGCAGTGCTGTCACCCTGGACAAGCCACCTGCCTCTCAGGGTCTCCCCAATCCCCCATCGGCCCAGTGAGGATCATTCTGGACCCTGCTTCCTGGGGAAGCCATCCTGTCTGTAGACCCATAAACACCTAGCGCAACTCTTAGCCCCACAGGCTGGCATCATAGGGAGCTCATGTGCAGACTCAGCAAATGAAAGGCCCCACAGAGGGCTGGTGGGGAGCAGGGCACACCCCACACAGGCCGGGGTCTGCCCTGGGCTCTGGGGAAAGTCACCCTACTTGCCGCCTGCTTCCCAGCTCCCTGTAGGCGGGTTGAAATTAAACACAACTCTGATATCGTCCATTCTGGCATGCAACCTCCTAGGTCATTCTGTCATGTCAGATTCAGGCCCAGTGCCCCATCTCGGCCTCTAGGATGCGCTGCCCTACAGTGGCTCCCTGCTTTTTTTTTTTGCCTTCTGGTCACACATCCTTGTGTGATTCCCACACAGTCCCCTGCAGGGTGGATGGATACTGGGACTGGGTTCTGACATGTAGGCTGACTTGTGAAAATGTGCGTGACTTCCACTCATTCCCATCTCCAGTGTTCATTCTCTCTCTGTCTCTCTGTGTTTCAGTCCGCCTGTCTCTTCCCTGTATGTATGTGTGTATATATTTATGTGTATATGTGTGTATTTATGTGTGTATATTTAGCCGCAGGGCAGATCACTTCTGAAAATGCCTTGACGACATACTGATTGTTTTAAATTCATGTTACTGAAGAAAAAACATCTTTGAAAGTTGTGCAAGCACTTTGGTGAGGTCAAATCTAAGGACCAGTACTGCTGGGGAAGGGATGCCCCTGTGGCCATTTGATGAGTCCTGTACCCTGTTTCCCCAGAGAAGAGCAGGGCAGGCAGAGGGGTGGGCCCGCTCTACTATCCTACCACCCAGCCTGCCCGGCCCGGCTGGCAGAGAACCGGACAGCGGGGGCCCCACCCCGAGCGTCCGCGCAGACGCTGGACCCCGCCCGGCGCGTGTGGAAGCTGGACGGGAGCCGGGCGCTCCTGGACCTGTTCCCGAGGAGGAACGCGGCTTGGGGTCTGGGCCGCCGCTTGCCGTCACCTCCGCTGCCGTCGCAGGGCAGGTAAGGGGGTGCTGGTAGGAGCACGCAGGTTGGGGAGCCGGGTGAGGCCTGGGCTGCGCAGCTGGGGAGGCGCACAGGGAGGGGGGCGTGGGGTGAGGTCCAGGCTGCGTGTCCCGTTATGACCCTGAGGCGGGTGCGGGGCCAATGTCATGGTTCGTCGTGCCTTCCCCTGGTTAGTAGCCCCTGAACCCCGTTTCTTTGCTGCCGCTTGTACCCGGGTTTGGGTAGGCGGGTGCAGCCCCGGGAGGTGGGAGGGCGCCAGGCGGCCCTGAAGCACTTCCCACTGGCCCTCAGGTCATGGCCTGCTTGCGGGAGGCGGGTGCGGGGCTGCCAGGGTATGGGGGCTGTGGCATCCACGGCAGCAGCAGGGAGAGGGGTCTGCCCCTGGGAGCTGTCCAGTTGCTCCCATCTACCCCATGGCCTGTCCTGGGGGTGGTCTCTGCTGCCCCAGGTTCACAGGAAGCATGTGTTCATGTCAGCCTGCTCCTGGGAGGAGGGCGCACTGTGGTCAGGAGGCAGTGTCAGCAGCAGAAAAGGACTTTAGGAGGACCGGGCTCTAGCCCAGGGTAACTCACTCTCCTTTCTGCTCTTGCTTCCTCAGTGGGTGGCTGTAGCGGCTTTTCCAGTATAAGTTATTACCAGATTTTGAACATAGGTTTCTATGCTATACCGAAGAAACTTTTAAAAAGAAGTCTACTGTATATTTAGTGGGTAATATTTGTAAATCTCAAACTCCCAAATTTATCCCTTCCCACCCCCTTTCCCTGGTAACCATGATTATTAACCAAGTCTGCAAACCTGTTTCTGTTTTCTAGATGAGTTCATAGTGTCATCTTTCTTTTAGATTATATGTGTGAATCATATCATTTGGTATTTTTCTCTTTGTGGCTCACTTCGCTAAGAATGATGATCTCCATATTGCTGCAAATAGCAGTCTTTTAACCTTTTTAACGGCATTGTAGTATTCCACTGTATAAATATTACTACTTCATCTTCATCCAGTCACCTATTTCTTCATTTAGGTTGCTTCCACATTTTAGCTGTTATATATAGTGGTGCTATGAATACTGGGGTGCAGGTACCTTTTTGCATTGGAGTTTCCTCTGAATATATACACAGAAGTGGGATTGCTGGATCTTAGGGTAAGTCTATTTTTAGTTTTTTGAGGAAATTCCATACTGTTTTCCATAATGGCTACACCAAACTACATTCCCACCAGCGGGCTAAGAGGGTTCCCTTTTCTCCACACCCTCTCCAGCATTGATCATTCGTGAACTTTGAAGTGACGGCCATTCTGACTGGTGTTTTGTAGTTTTCATTTCCATTTCTCTGATAATTAGTGATATTGAGCATTTTTACAGGTGCCTATTGGCCATTTGTAGTCTTCATTGGAGAATTGCTTCTTTAGGTCTTCTGCCCATTGTTGGATTGGGTTGTTTGTTTTTTCCTATTAAATTTTATGAACTTTATATATTCTGGGAGTTAAGTCTTTGTCAGTCGCATCATTTACAGATACTTTCTCCCATTCCATAGGTTGTCGTTTTGTTTTGCTTATGGTTTCCTTTTCTGTGCAAAAGCCTGTAAGTTCAATTAGCCTTTAAGTTTAACAGCTCATGCATCTTAAACATGTTTAACAGATCATGTATCAAGGAAATACAAGTGAAAACTAGATGAGGTACCATCTCACACCAGTTAGAATGGCCATCATGCAAAAGTCATTGCACACGTCATCCACAAATCGTAGCACACATCATTAATTATGGGGGCTTTTTACACTAGTCGCACTCGAGTTTAAATTCCAACCCACCTACTGGCTGTAGAAAGCTAGGGAATTGTGTCCAGTGAATATATATCTGTATTTGTCATATTCCTTCTTCAGGGTGGTTTCTCTTTCGTATAAGAAATGATAAGCACATAACTTACATCGATTTTTATGTATACATTCACATATAATAGCCACAAAATACAAGGTCACTGAAGAAAAGATACTCCTTATTTCTTACTGTAGAATGTGTTCAAACCTTTAGCGGATTCAGCAGTTACAGGGCTTACAGTACAGATGTCACCCCTCCCCGTTCTGGGGCCTCACAGGGACACTGCCAGGCTGAAGAAAAGACTTTTTTTCCTCCAGTTCATCTAAAGCTTTACGACAGGCGAAGAAATCGGGACACGCGGTGTCGGGGTAAAGAATAATGACTTTATTTGGAAAGCCAGCTGACCGAGAAGATGGCTGGCTAATGTGCAGGAGAGCCACCTTCTCCGAGTGAGAATTCAGGCTCCTTTTACAGTAAAAAGGAGAGGGGTTGTGGGTGGTTGGTGCAAACTTCTTGGTGCAGGAATTCTTTTTTTTTGGAGCTGTGGGTCAGCTCATGGGGCCCCTGTAAAACCTCTAACAAAACAAATGTTACTTTCTTTTCTGCAGCTTGTTGTGTGTATAGGAGAGCAAAAGTGTTCATATCCTTAAGGCTGAGAGCCTTCCGAATGGGCTCTCCTGTCAAATTCAGGCTGAAGGCAACATTGTTTCACAAAAGGGGCAGAGATGGTAAGACAGCCTGGGAAACAGCACAGGGTTAAAGGAAAAGCAGATCTAATATGCAGTCAGGTTTGTTCTTTGCTATTACACCTGCCCCAGCAGGGCTGGCCTCAGTGAGGAAGGGTGTCCCCCCAGCCCCCGAGAGCCACCTGCAGGGGGTGGGGAAGGCAGGGAGGAGGTTTGCAGCACTGGTGAGATAAACTAGACATGGCTAATGAATGGACAGTGACTGCAAAGTTAAAAAACCTCTGGGTTTTCCTTCTTTGGGGAGGGAGAGGGAGCCTCAACAGAGGGCAGTGACTGTGGAGAGAAACCCAAGAGCTCCTGCCAGCCCCTGCAGGTGCCCTGCCATCTCTGTGCTTCCCGTCCAGTCCCCGACCTCCTGTTGCATCATGTTCTACCTCAGCCCCAGTGGCTCCCACACTGTATCTGTGTGGGACTGAGTTCATTTATTTATTGTAGATTGTCCGTAATTTTTAAACTTTGAATTGTCATTCACTGAGAGTTGTGAATTTTTTTTTTTTTTTTTTTTTTTTTTTTTGGTGAGCTGTGTGTGAAAGGACTGGAATAGGAATCAATGAAAACGTCACTGCCTGACCTGTCATCAGGGATTCCTGGAAGTTTCTTTCAGATGTGTGTGTCTGTGCGGCTGTGACCCACATGGTTCCTGATTTGTCGCCTGGTTAGAAGCCTTTGAGGGCCCTGCCTCCTGCATGGTAGCACGTGGTCCAGGGAGACGGACCGCCCACCTCCTGGCCGCTAACACACAGGGCAGGAGCCCTGAACACAGGCCGGATTGCAGCCGGCTGAGTGGAGAAGGACGGGGTTGTGCAGTTGTCATGTTTGCCTGAACTGTTTAAACTCCATAGCCACCGAGCTGAGGCACATCGGGGGGTCATCACTCAGCGGCCACACTGCCTCCCACCGAGTGTTTGGTGCAGCTGCGGTGCTCATGTGTCTTGTTCCGGCCAAGAACAGGGCACGTCCAAGTGGGGGCAAGCCCAGGAGTGTACAGGCCCAAGAGAGGGCCGGCCGAAGTGGGGGCAGGCCCAGGAGAGGGCAGGTCCAGGAGTGTGCAGGCCCAGGACTGTGCAGACACAGGAGTGTGCGGGCCCAGGAGAGGGCAGGCCCAGGAGTGTGCAGGTCCAGGAGTGTGCAGGCCCAGGAGAGGGCAGGCCCAGGAGTGGCAGGCCCAGGAGTGTGCAGGCACAGGAGGGAGCAGATCCAGGAGTGGGCAGGCCCAGGAAAGTGCAGGCCCAGGAGAGTGCAGACACAGGAGGGAGCAGGCACAGGAATATGCAGGCCCAGGAGTGTGCAGACACAGGAGTGTGTGGGCCCAGGAGAGGGCAGACCCAGGATTGTGCAGGCCCAAGGGTGTGCAGGCCCAGGAGTGTGCAGGCCCAGGTGTGTGCAGAGACAGGAGTCTGCCGCCACAGGAGGGAGCAGGCCCAGGAGTGTGAAGATACACAAGAGGGTAGGACAGGTGAGGGCCGGCCCAGTAGAGGGCACGTTCAAGTGGGGACAAGCCCAGGAGGGTGCAGGCCCAGGAGTGTGCAGGCGTAAGAGAGGGCCGGCCAAGTAGTGTACAGGTCCAGGTGTGATCAGGTCCAGAAGTTGCAGGCACAGGAGGGAGCAGGCCAATGAGTGTGCAGGCCCAGTAGTGTGCAGGACCAGGAGAGGGCAGACACAGAAGAGGGCAGGCCAAGGAGGGCACTGGCCCAGGAGTTTGCAGGCCCAGTAGTGTGCAGGACCAGGAGAGGGCAGGCCCAGGGGTGTACACGCACAGGAGAGAGCAGGCCCAGGAGTGTGCAGGCACAGGAGGAATCAGGTACAGGAGTGTGCAGGCACAGGAGGGAGCAGGCCCAGGAGAGGGCAGGCCAAAGAGAAGACAGGCCCCGGAGTGTGCAGGCCCAGGGGAGGCCAGGCCCAGGATAGTGCAGGCCCAGGTTTGTGCAGGCCCAGGAGTGTTCAGGAGCTGGAGGGAGCAGACCCAGTTGGGTGCAGGCCCAGGAGTGTGCAGACACAGGAGGGATCAGGTACAGGAGTGTGCAGTCCCAGGATTGTGCAGGACCTGGAGTGTGCAGGCCCAGGAGGGAGCAGGCCCAGGAGTGTGCAGGCACAGGAGGGAGCTGACCCATCAGTGTGCAGCCCCAGGAGTGTGCAGACCGAGGAGAGGGCAGGCCCAAGTGTGTGCAGGCACAGGTGGGAGCAGGCCCAGGAGTGAGCAGGCCCAGGAGTGTGCAGGCCCAGGAGAGGGCAGACCAAGGAGAGAGCAGGCCCAGGAGTGTGCAGGCCCAGTAGTGTGCAGGTCCAGGAGTGTGCAGGCCCAGCTGTGTTAAGGCCCAGGAGGGAGCAGGCCCAGGAGTGTGCTGGCCCAGGAGTGTGTAGGCACAGGAGGGAACAGGCCCAGGAGTGTGCAACGCAGGAGTGTGCAGGCCCCAGAGTATGCAGGTCCAGGAGAGGGCCGGCCGAATTGTGGGCAGGCCCAGGAGAGGGCAGGTCCAGGAGTGTGCAGGCCCAAGACAGTGCAGACACAGGGGTTTGCAGGCCAAGGAGAGGGCAGGAACAGGAATGTGCAGGCCCAGGAGAGGGCAGGCCCAATAGTGTGCAGGCACAGGAGGGAGCAGGCCCAGGAGTGTGCAGGCTCAGGGATGTGCAGACACAGGAGTGTGCAAGCCCAGGGGTGTGCCGGCCCAGGAAAGTGCAGGCCCAGGAGACAGCAGACACAGGAGAGGGCAGGACAGGTGGGGCCGGCCCAGGAGAGGGCACGTGCAATTGGAGGCAAGCCCAGGAGTGTGCAGGCCCAAGAGAGGGCTGGCCGAAGTGGGGGCATGCACAGCAGTGTGCAGGCCAAGGAGTGTGCAGGCACAGGAGAGGGCAGGCCCAGGAGTGTGCAGAGATAGGAGTGTGCCACCACAGGAAGGAGCAGGCCCAGGAGAGTGCAGACACACGAGAGGGCAGAACAGGTGAGGGCCGGCCCTGTAGAGGGCACGTCAAAGTATGGGCAAGCCCAGGAGTGTGCAGGCCTAAGAGAGGGCCGGCTGAACTGGGGGCAGGCCCAGGAGATGGCAGGTCCAGGAGTTTGCAGGCCCTGGAGTGTGCAGAGAAAGGAGTGAGCGGGCCCAAGAGTGTGCAGGCCCAGGTGAGTGCAGGCCTAGGAGCGTGCAGGCCCAGGTGTGTGCTGGCCCAGTTGTGTGTAGGCCCAGGAGTGTGCATGCACAGGAGGGAGCAGGCCCAGGAGTGTGCAGGCACAAGATAGAACAGGCCCAGGAGTTTGCAGGCCCAGGTGTGTGCAGGCCCAGGAGAGTGCTGTCACAGGAGTGTGCAGGCATACTAGGGAACAGGCCCAGGAGTGTTCAGGCCCACGACTGTGCAGGCTAAGGAGATGGCAGGCCCAGGAGTGTGCAGACCCAGAAGTTTCCAGGCCCAGGAGTGTGCAGGCACAGGAGGGAGCAGGCCCAGTTGTGTGCAGGCCAAGGAATGTGCATGCACAGGAGGGAGCAGGCCCAGGAGTGTACAGGCCCAGGATTGTGCAGTCCATGAGTGTTCAGGCACAGAAGGGAGCAGGCAGAGGAATGTGCAGGCCCAGGATTGTGCAGGCCCCAGTGTGTGCAGGCCCAGGAGTGTGCAGGCCCAGGAGGGGGCTGGTCGAAGTGGGGGCAGGCCCATGGGAGCTCACATCCCGAAGTGTGCAGTATCAGGAGTGTGCTGGCCCAGCAGAGGGCAGGCTCAGGTGTGTGCAGGCCCATGAGAGGGCAGGCCGAGGAGTGTGCAGGGCCAGGAATGTGCAGACATAGGATTGTGCAGGACTTGGGGTGTGCAGACATAGGAATATGCAGGCCCAGGAGTGTGCAGACACAGGAGTTACAGGCCCAGGAGTGTGCAGACACAGAATTGTGGTGGCCCAGGTGTGTGCAGGCCCTGGAGTGTGTAGTCCCAGGAGTATGCAGACACCGTAGAGAGCAGGTAGAGGAGTGTGTAGGCCCAGGAGTGTGCAGGCTTTGGAGTGTGCAGGCCCAGGAGAGGGAAGGCTGAGGATTGTGCCGGTCCAGAAGTGTGCAGTCCCAGGTGTGTGCAGTAACAGGAGGGATCAGGCCGAAAATTGTGCAGTCCGAGGTGTGTGGAGGCCTAGGAGTGTGCAGGCCCAGGAGTGTGCAGGACCAGGTGTGTGCAGGCCCAAGAGTGTGGAGACACAGTTGGGAGCAGGCCCAGGAGTGCGCAGGCCCTAGTGTGTTCAGGCCCATGTTTGTGCAGGCCTAGGTGTGTGCAGGCCCAGGAGTGTGAAGACAAAGGAGTGTGTAGGCCCAGGAGAGTGCACACACAGGAGTATTCAAGCCCAGGAGTGTGCAGGCACAGGAGTGTGCAGGCCCAGGAGTGTGCAGGCCCAGGACTGTGCAGCCTCAGGAGTGTGCAGACACAGGAGGGAGCAGGCAAAGGAATGTGCAGGCCGAGTTGTGTGCAGGCCCAAGTGTGTTAAGGCCCAGGAGAGAGCAGGCCAAGGAGTTTGTAGGCCAAGGTGTGTGCAGGCCCTGGAATGTGTAGGCCCAGGAGTGTGCAGACACAGTAGTGTGCGGGCCCAGGAGTGTGCAGACACTTGTGTGTGCTGGCCCAGGAGTTTACAGACACAAGAGTGTGCAGGCCCAGGAGTATGCATGCCCAGGAATGTGCAGACACAGGTGTCAGCAGGCAAAGAATTGTGCAGGCCGAGGAGTGTGCAGGCCCAGGGGAGGGCCGGCTGAAGTGGGGGCAGGCCCAGGAGAGGGCAGTTCCAATAGTGTGCTGGCCCAGGAGTATGCAGGCCCAGAAGTGTGCAGGCCCAGGAGTGTACAGGCCCAGGAGTGTTCAGGCCCCGGTGTGTTCAGGCCCAGAAGAGTGCAGACACCGGTGTGTGGAGGCGCAGAAGATGGCAGGCCCAGGAGTGTGTAGGCCCAGGGGTGTGCAGACACAGGAGAGGGCAGTCCCAAGACTGTGCAGACACAGGAGTGTTCAGGCCCAGGAGTGTGCAGTCCCAGGAGAGGGCAGGCCCAGGGTGTGCAGGCCCAGCATTGTGCAGGCCCAGGTGTGCGCAGGCACAGGAGGGAGCAGGCCCAGGTGTGTGCTGGACCAGGAGTGTGCAGGCACAAGTCGGAGCAGGCCCAGGAGTGTGCAGGCCCAGGAGTGTGCAGACACAGGAGGGATGAAGTCCAGTAGTGTGTAGTCCCAGGATTGTGCAGTAACTGTACAGTGCAGGCCCAGAAGTGTGCAGGCCTAGGAGTGTGCAGGCCTAGGAGTGTGCAGGCCCAGGAGGGGGCATGCCCAGGAGTGCACAGGCCCAGGAGTGTGCAGGCACAGGAGAGGGAAGGCTGAGGATTGTGCCGGCCCAGAAGTGTGCAGTCCAAGGTGTGTGCAGTAACAGGAGGGAACAGGCTGAAAATTGTGCAGTCCCAGGTGTGTGGGGGCCTAGGAGTGTGCAGGCCCAGGAGTGTGCAGGACCAGGTGTGTGCAGGCCCAAGAGTGTGTGTGTAGACACAGGTGGGAGCAGGCCCAGGAGTGCGCAGGCCCAGGAGTGTGAAGACACAGGAGTGTGTAGGCCCAGAAGTGTGCAGACACAGGATTGTTCAAACCCAGGAGTGTAAAGGCACAGGAGTGTGCAGGCCCAGGTGTGGGCAGACACAGGAGTGTTCAGGCCCAGGATTTTGAAGACACAGGTGTGTGCTGGCCCAGGATTGTGCAGACCCAGGAGTTTGCAGGCCGAGTGTTCAGGACCAAAAGAGTGCAGACACCAGTGTGTGAATGCGCAGAAGAGGGCAGGCCCAGGAGTGTGTATGCCCAGGTGTGTGCAGACACCGGAGAGGGCAGGCCCAGGGGTGTGCAGACACTTCAGTGTACTGGCCCAGGTCTTTACAGACACTAGAGTGTGCTGGCCCAGTAATGTGCAAGCCCAGGACTGTGCAGACACAGGAGGGAGCAGACACCGTATTGTGCAGTCCTAGGAGTGTGCAGGCCCAGGAGTGAGCAGGCCCAGGAGGGAGCAAGCCCAGGAGTGTGCTGACACAGGAGGGATCAGGTCCAGTATTTTGCAGCCCCAGGATTGTGCAGTAACTCTACGGTGCAGGCCCAGAAGTGTGCAGGCCCAGGAGTGTGCAGGCCTAGGAGTGTGCAGGCCCAGGAGAGGGCAGGCCCAGGATTGTGCTGGCCCAGGTGTGTGCAGGCTCAGGAGGGTGCATGCCCAGGAGTGTGCTGACACAGGAGGGATCAGGTCCAGTATTCTGCAGCCCCAGGATTGTGCAGTAACTCTACGGTGCAGGCCCAGAAGTGTGCAGACACAGGGGTGTGGAGGCCCAGAAGAGGTCAGGACCAGGAGTGTGTAGGCCCATGTTTGTGCAGACACAGGAGAGGGCAGGCCCAGGTGTATGACAAAACAGGAGTGTGTAGGGCCAGGAGTGTGCAGACACAGTAGTGTTCAAGACCAGGAGTGTGAAGGCACAGGAGCGTGCAGGCCCTGGGGTGGGCAGACACAGGACTGTTCAGGCCGAGGATTGTGAAGACACAGGTGTCTGCCGGCCCAGGATTGTGCAAACCCAGGAGTGTGCAGGCCCAGGGGTGTGCAGACACAGGAGAGGCAGGCCCAAGATTGTGCAGACACAGGAGTGTTCAGGCCCAGGAGTGTGCAGACACAGGACAGGGAAGGACAGGTGATGGCCGTCCCAGGAGAGGGCAGGTCCAAGTGGGGGCAGGCCCAGGAGTGTGCAGGCCAAGGAGAGGGCCGGCTGAAGTGAGGGCAGGCCGATGAGAGGGTAGGTCCAGTAGTGTGCAGGCCTAGGAGTGTGCAGACCCAGGAGTGTAAAGGCCCAGGTGTGTGTAGGCCCAGGAGTGTGCAGACACAGGAGGGAGCCGGCCCAGGAGTGTACAGGCCTAGGACAGAGCTAGCCCAGCAGTGTGCAAGCCCTACAGTGTGCAGACACAGGAGGGAGTAGGCCCAGGTTTGTGTAGGCCGAGGAGTGTGCAGGCCCATGAGTGTGCAGGCTCAGGTATGTGCAGGCCCAAGGGTTTTAGGCCCAGGAGTGTGCAAAAAAAGGAGTGTGTAGGCCCAGTAGTGTGGAGAGACAGGAGTGTGCAAGCCCAGGAGTGTGCAGACAGTTCAGTGTGCTGGCCCAGGTCTTTACTGACAAAAGAGTGTGCTGGCCCCGGAGTGTGCAGGCGCAGGAATGTGCAGACACAGGAGGGAGCAGGTGCAGGATTGTGCAGGCTGAGGAGTGTTCAGATCCAGAAGTGTTCAGGACCAGGAGGGAGCAGGCTCAGGAATGTGCAGGCCCAGGTGTTGGCAGGCCCAAAATAGTGTAGGCAAGGGGGTGTGCAGACAAAGGAGTGTGTAGGCCCAGGAGTGTGCAGACACAGGATTGTGCAGGTCCAGTATTTTGCAGACACTTGAGCGTGCTGGACCAGGTGTTTACAGACACAAGAGTGTGTGCAGGCCCAGGATTGTGCAGGCCCAGAGGTGTGCAGGCCCCAGTTGCAGCAGGCCCAGGAGTGTGCAGACACAGGAGTATGACCTGGAGTGTGCAGACACAGGAGGGAGCAGGCCCAGGTGTGTGCAGGCCCAGGAGAGGGAAGGCCCTGGAGTGTGCAGGCCCAGAAGAGGGCAGGCCCAGGATTCTGCAGTCCCAGGGGAGGGCAGGCCAATGTGTGTGCTGGCCCAGCAGTGTGCAGGCCCAGGTGTGTGCAGGCCCAGGAGAGGGAAGGACCAGGGGTTTGTTGCCTGGGAGGGGTCAGGCCCAGAATAGGGCAGGCCCTGGAGTGTGCAGGCCCAGGAGAGGTCAGGCCCAGGATTGTGCAGTCCCAGGAGAGGGCAGGCCAATGTGTGAACAGGCCCTGCAGTGTGCAGGCCCAGGAGTGTGCAGGCACAGGAGTGTGAAGACACAGGAGGGGCTGGAACAGGAGTGCTCAGGCCGAGGAGTGTGCAGGTCCAGGAGTATGCACGCACAGTAGGGAGCAGGCCCTGGTGTGGGCAGGTCCACGAGAGGGCAGGCCCTGGAGTGTGCAGGCCCAGGAGAGTGCCTACACAGGAGGGAGTAAGCACTGGTGTGGGCAGGCCCAGGGGTGCTCCGGCACAGAATTGTGCAGAAACATTAGGGAACAAGCCCAGGAGTGTACAGGCCACGGAGTGTGCAGGCCACGGAGTGTGCAGGCCCAGGAATGTGCAGGCCCAGGAGAGGGCAGGCCCAAGAGTGTGCAGTCCCAGGAGTGTGCAGGAACAGGAGAGGACAGGCCCAGGAGTGTCAAGGCACTGAAATGTGCAGAGGTAGGAGTGTGTAGGCCCAGTACTGTGCAGAAACAGGAGTGTGTAGCCCAACAAGTGAGCAGGAACAGGAGGTAGCTGGTCGAGGAGTGTGCAGGACCAGGAGTGTGCAGGCCCAGGATTGTGCAGTCTGACAAGGAGGATTCAATTCCACACACCTCTGGTAGCAGAGGCCACCCCGAGACCAGGAGAGGGGGAGATGGTAGAAAAATGACCGACTCGCTGATGCATCACCCTCAGCTGCTGTGCCGCCTCCATATCTGCCGATGACCTCTTCCCCTAGCCTTCCCATGCCTGCTCCCAGGAGCAGGCTAAGTTCAAAGGCTTAATTCCGACGAATCTGGGGGAGCGGAGGACGCCCCCAGGCAAGGCAACTAAGGACATGGGATAAAACCTTATGGCTCTCCAGTGGCCCTCTTGGTCCCAGACGCCGCTGCTGAACCCTATCCCCAGATCGCACCCCGCCTCTAGTGTGTCTGTCTGTATGACTTCCTACATGACTGCCTATCTATTGGAGGATGGGAGAGGCTAGTCTATGTGTGTGCCCGTCTGTTTATCTAACGGAGGTGGAGGAGACGCTTACGTCTCTGTATTTGCCTGTCTATCTATCTATCTATCTGATTATCTACCTAAATATCTATCTATCTAAAGGAAGCATACCTGTAGGCTACTGTGTCTTTTTATTTGTCTGTGTATTGGAGGAGTAGGTTAATGTGTCTATCTACTTAACTACCAATTTGAGGAACAGGGGTAGGTTACTCTGTGTGTGTGTGGGGGGTGGGGGTGGGGGGTCTGTGTATCAATGTACCTGAATGTAAAGTGGGGGGAGTCTACTGTATCTATCAGTCTATGTGTGCATCTAATGGTAGAGGAGTAAGCTAGTATGTGTGTCTCTCTATCTATGTATCAGATACGTATATATGTACGTTTATCTAATCGAGAAAAGGAGTATGCAGTGTCTATCTCTCTGTCTGTCAGAGGAGGAGAAGACTAGTGTGTATGTCTGTCTGTGTGTCTGTGAGTCTGTGTCTATTATTATCTAATGGAGAAGAAGAAGGATTCCCATTTGTCTGGCTATCTGTCTGTCTCTCTTCAGGAGAACATTGAGACTAATGTTTGTATCAGTCACTCTCACTGACCATCTATCTAATGCAGGAGGAGGAAGAGTCTATTACGTTTGTCTATATGTTATCTAATGGAAGAGGTGATTCGTGTGTCTCTCTACCTACATAATTGAGGAGAAGTAGGACGCCAGTGTGTGTATGTGTGTGTGTGTGGGTGTCTGTCTATGTATGTATCTGTCTACCTATATAATGGATGAGGAAGAGGAGGTTCGGAGATATGGCTGTTTCTTAATAGAGGAAGAAGCTAGTGTGTCTGTCTGTCTGTTTATTTGTCTCTCTGTCTGTCTAATGAAGGAAGCCTCCCAGTATTCGTCCCACCTGGGGGGATGGCAATTGCCACCCTGATGCAGCAGAGGGCGCCCCAATTGCAGGCTGAGGGGGACACTGGATAGAAACCCACCGGCTTGCCTGGGCATCCCATGCCACCCGCTTCTGCCCTCTCTGTTTCCGCCAACGCCCCGCCCCCGCCCACTGACCACCCCGCGCCCCCCTCTCCGGAGCCGGAAAATGCAAAGATGTGCACCTCGTGTACCTAGGGTAGCAGAGATCAACCCTAGAACCGGCCAAGGGGGAGATCTGAGCAAATACAGGGGCTCGGTGGGGCAGCCCCGACTACTCGCTGCAGCCCCTGATCGAACCGCGCCTGCCTCTGGGGCGGACGCTCACATGGAAACATGCATACGGTGAACCTGGGATAGGAGAGGCCGCCCCCAGGCCAGGCCGTTGTGGAAACGGGAGCAAACTGATCGGCTGACCCGAGGCAGTCCGCCCTCCGCGACGTCCCTGTCCACTGAAATCACCTCACCTCACCAGCATCCCAGGACCTGGCTGACAAGACCTAAATCCCAGAAACCTGGGTTGGCAGAGGCCGCCCCGAGGCCAGGACAGGGGGAGTTGGGAGGAAAATGACCAACTCGCCGAGGCATCCCTGATTGCTTCTGTGCCGCCTCCGCCTCTGCTGCCGAACTCTTCCCCTGACCTCACCACGCCCGCTCCCAGCAGCAGGGAGACTTGAAAGGTCAGATTCCAGTGAACCTGGGGGAGCGGATGCCACCCCCAGGCAAGGCAGCTAGGGACATGGGAGAATATCCTCTGGCTCGCCAGTGGCACCCTTTTGCTCGGTCGCCGCTGTCGAACCCCTTCCCCTGACCGCACATCTCTAGTTTCTCTGTTTGTCTGACTACCTGCGTGTCTGCCTATATATTCGAGAATGGAAGAGGCTAGTCTACGTGTGTGTCTCTCGTTTTACCTAACGGAGGAGGAGCCGACGAGTATGTTTCTCTATTTGCCTGTCTATCTATCTATCTATCCATCCATCTAGTGGAGGCATAGCAGTAGCCACGTGTGACTTTTTACTTGTGTGACTGTGGGAGGAGGAGGTTATTTTGTCTATCTACCTATCTACCTATTGGAGGAAGAGAAGGAGGCTAGTGTGTGTGTGTTTGTGTGTGTGTGTGTGTGTGTGTGTGTGTGTGTGTGTGTCTATGTATTTGTCTCTCTGTCTTTCTAATGGAGGATGGCTCTCAGTATATGACTCACCTGGAGGGATGGCAATTGCCACCCTGTAGCAGCAGAGGGCGGCCCCCTGCAGGCTGAGGGGGACACTGGATGGAAATCCACAGGCTTGCCTGGGCCGCCCGTGCCTCCCGCTTCCGCCCTCTCTATAGCCGCCCGCGCCAGGCCCCAGCCTGGCACCTGCCGCGCCCCACCGCACACCTGCCTCGCGGGATTCGGAAAACACAGAGATGTGCTCCTTGTGTGCCTAGGGTAGCAGAAACCAACCCTAGGACCGGCAAGGCGGAGATCGGAGCAAATACAGGGGCTCGGTGGGGCAGATCCGCCTCCTCACTGCAGCCCCTAATCACACCGGGATTGCCTGCGGGGTGAAGGCTCACATGGAAACATGCATACTGTGAACCCGGGGCAGGAGAGCCCGCCCCCAGGACAGGCCCTTGTGGAGATGGGAACAAACTGATCGGCTCACCCGATGTAGTCCGCTCCCCTCAACGTCCCTGTACCCAGAGATCACCTCAGCTGCCTCCCTGGACCTGGCAGACAGGGAGAATTAAATCCCGCACACCTGGTGTAGCAGAGGCCACCCCGAGGCCAGGAGAGGGGGAGATGGTAGGAAAATGACCGACTCGCCGATGCATCCCCCTTAGCTGCTGTGCCGCCTCCATATCTGCCGATGACCTCTTCCCCTAGCCTTACCATGCCTGCTCCCAGGAGCAGGCTAAGTTCAAAGGCTTGAGCCCAACGAATTTGGGGGAGCGGAGGCCGCCCTCAGGCAAGGCAGCTAGGGACATGGGATACAATCCTATTACTCGCCAGTGGCACAACTCTCCCTGGACAACGCTTCTTAACCTGCTACACAGACCGCACCCCACCTCTAGTGCGTCAGTCTGTCTGACTGCCTGCTTGACTGCCTGCCTATTGGAGGATGGGAGAGGCAAGCCTTTGTGTGTGCCCGTCTGTTTATCTAACGGAGGAGGAGGAGACTAGTATGTCTCTCTGCCTGCCTATCTAATTATCTATCTATCTATCTATTTATCTATAAAAATATCTATCTATCTAAAGGAGACAAACCTGTAGGCTAGTATGTCGTTTTATTTGTCTGTGTATTGGAGGATTAGGTTAGTGCGTCTATCTACATAAATACCAATTTGAAGAACAGGAGGATTCTACCGTGTACGTGTGTGTGTGTGTGTGTGTGTGTGTGTGAGTGTGTGTGAGTGCGGGTCTGTGTATCAATGTACCTGAAAGTAAAGTGGGGGGATTCTAGTATATCTGTCTATCAGTCTATGTGTGCATCTAACGGAGGAGGAGTAAGCTAGTATGTCTGTCTCTCTGTCTATGTATCACATATCTATATATGTACATTTATCTAGTCGAGAATAAGGAGGCTACAGTGTCTATCTCTCTGTCGGTCAGAGGAAGAGAAGACTAGAGTGTATGTCGGTCTGTGGGTCTATGAGTGTGTCTGTATTATTATCTAATGGAGAAGAAGGATTCGAAAGTGTCTGGCTATCTGTCTGTCCCTCTACAGGAGAACAAAGAGGCTAGTGTGTTTATCAGTCAATCTCACTATCTATCTAATGGAGGAGGAGGAAGGGTCTATTACGTTTCTCTATCTATTATCTAATGGAGGAGGAGAATAGTGTGTCTCACTACCTAATTAATTGAGGAGAAGTAGGACGCCAGTGTGTGTATGTGTGTGTCTGTGGGTGTCTGCCTCTGTATGTATGTGTCTACCTATATAATGCATGAGGAAGAGGAGGTTCGGAGATATGGCTGTTTCTAAATGGAGGAAGAGGCTAGTGTGTCTGTTTGTGTATTTATTTGTCTCTCTGTGTGTCTAATGTAGGAAGAATCCCAGTATTCGTGCCACCTGGGGGGATGGCAATTGCCACCCTGAAGCAGCAGGGGGCGCCCCAACTACAGGCTGAGGGGGACACTGGCTAGAAACCCACAGGCTTGCCTGGGCAGCCCATGCCTCCCGCTTCTGCCCTCTCTGTTTCCGCCACAGCCCCGCCCCAGCCCCGCCCCCGCCCCGCCCATAGGCCACCCCTGCCCACCTCCCGGGAGCCGGGAAACTCAAAGATGTGCACCTCGTGTACCTAGGGTAGCAGAGATCAACCCTAGAACCGGCCAAGGGGGAGATCTGAGCAATAACAGGTGCTCGGTGGGGCAGCCCCAACTACTCACTGCAGCCACTGATCGCACCGCGCCTGCCTCCAGGGCGGACTCTGACATGGAAACATGCATACGGTGAACCTGGGGCAGGAGAGGCCGCCCCCAGGCCAGGCCGTTGTGGAGATGGGAGCAAACTGATCGGCTGATCAGAGGCAGTCCGCTCCCCACGACGTCCCTGTCCTCTGAAGTCACCTCACCAGCATCCCAGGACCTGGCTGACAAGGAGAACTAAATCCCGGAAACCTGGGTTAGCAGAGGCCGCCCCGAGGGCCGAAGAGGTGGAGTTGGGAGGAAAATGACCAAGCCGCCGAGGCATCCCCGTTTGCTGCTGTGCCGCCTCTGTCTCTGCCTCTGCTGCCGACCTCTTCCCCTGAGCTCACCACGCCCGCTCCCAGGAGCAGGGAGACTTCAAAGGTTTGAGTCCGGTGAACTTGGGGGAGCGGATGCCTCCTCCAGGCAAGGCAGCTAGGGACATGGGAGAATATCCTCTAGCTCGACAGTGGCACCCTTTTCCCCGGTCGCCGCCGTCGAACCCCTTCCCCAGACCGCACATCTCTAGTTTGTCTGTCTGTCTGACTACCTGCCTGTCTGCCTATATATTCGAGAATGGGTGAGGCTAGTCTTCGTGAGTGTCTGTCGTTTTACCTAACGGAGGAGGAGCCGACGGTTATGTCTCTGTATTTGCCTGCCTATTTACCTGTTTATCTATCTATCTATCTTTGTATCTATCTTTCTGTCTCTCTAGCTAAGAACCTATCTATCTTGTGGAGGCATTCCAGTAGGCTTGTTTGTTTTTTTATTTATGTGTCTTTTGGAAGAGTAGGGTTGTGTGTCTGTACAATTCTACCTATTTGAGGAAGAGGAGGAAGCTAGTGTGTGTGTGTGTGTGTGTGTGAGTGTGAGTGCTGTTCTGTCTATGTATATATCTGTAACTAAAGCTGGAGGAGGCTACTGTATCTGTCTATCAGTGTATGTAGGCATCTTTTGGAGGAGGAGTAGGATAGTACGTCTGTCTTTCTGTTTGTCAGGTATCTATGTATGTACTTTTATCTAATCGGGAAGAAGTAGGAGGCTATCGTATCTACCTCTGTGTCTATCCGAGGGGGAGAAGACTAGTGCGTCTGTCTCTGTGTGTGTCTGAGAGTTGTGTCTATCTATATCTAATGGAGAAGAAGGAGGATTCCCATGTTTCTGGCTATCTGTCTGTCTCTCTAGCAGGAGAAGGTAGAGGCTAGTGTGTGTATCTGTCAATCTCACTTTCTATCTATCTAATGGAGGAGGAGAAAGAGACTATTAATTTGTGTATCTACTTTCTAATGGAGGAGGTGATTAGTGTGTCCCTCTACCTACTTAATGGTCGAGTAGGAAGAGGCTAGTCAGTGTGTGTGTGTGTGTGTCTGTCTGTCTGTCTATGTATGTATCTGTCTACGTATATAATGGATGAGGAGGAGAAGTTTAGGATATGTGGCTGTTTCTAAATGGAGGAAGAGGCTAGTCTGTCTGTCTGTCCAATGGAGGAATCCTCCCAGGACTCGACCGACCGACCACCCCGAGCCCCCACCTTCCACCTTCCCTGTAGCCGCCACCGCACCGCCCCCTCCCCGCCCCCTGACCACCCTGCATCCGCCTCCCGGGAGCAGGCCAACACAGAGAGCTGAACCTCTTGTACCTAGGGTACCAGAGACCGACCCCAGGACCGTCCAAGGGGGAGATGGGAGCAAATACACGGGCTGGGTGGGGCAGCCCCGCCTCCTCACTGCAGCCTCTGACCGCAGGACGCCTGCCTCCGGGGGGCAGGTGGACCTGGAAATATGCATGCTGTGAACCTGGGGTAGGAGAGGCCGCCCCCAGGCCAGGCCGTTGTGGCGATGGGAGCAAACTGATCGGCTGACCCGAGGCATTCCGCCCTCCGCGACGTCCCTTTACCCTGAACTCAGCTCGCCAACATTCCAGGACCCTGCCGACAAGGAGACTTAAATGCCAAAAACCTGGGGTAGCAGAGGTCGCCCCGAGGCCAGGAGAGATGCAGATGGGAGGAAAATGACCCAAGTCACCGAGGCATGCCCCTTAGCTTCTGTGCTGCCTCTCCTATGCCCCCAACCTCTTCCCCTGCCCTCACCACGCCTGCTCCCATTGGCGGGCTGAATTCAAAGGCTTGATTCCAGTGAATGTCGGGCAGCGGATGCCGCCCCCTGTTTGCAGATGAAAAGAAACTTTGTTTTCCCAACAAGATAGGTGAAGAACGGCTTTCACACACACTTATCTCTCAGAAATGAGCATGTGAAGAGACGTTCGTTCATCTAGCACAAAGAGAAGGGTTTGCAGGAGAAACACTTACTCTGGTTTCTCAGTCTGTTTCCTAGTGCCGGTTTGAATTTCCTGCAATTTTCACTGTAAAACCGTGTTGGAGCTAGTACCTCCCCATATATATGTATGTATTGTATTTTCTAACTGAAAAGAAACTTTGTTTTCCCAAAAAGCTAGGTGAAGGATGGCTTTCACACCCACTCATCTCTCAGAAATGAGCACATGGGGAGGCTTTCGTTAGTCTAGCTTAAAGGAAATGTTTTGCAGTAAAAACGCTTAGTCTGGTTTCTCAGTTTGTTTCCTTGTGCCGGTTTGAATTTCATGCCGTTACATTGTAAAACCCTGTTTGAGCTAATACCTCCTCACATATATTTATGTCCTGTTGTTTCCCAGTTAAAAGAATCTCTGTGTTTCCCAGAAGCTAGGTGATTGACGGCTTTCACACACACTTAACTCTCAGAATTGTGCATGTGAACAGACTTTCGTTCATCTGGCATAAATGAATGGGTTGCATTGAAAACACTTACTCTGGTTTCTCAGTCTGTTTCCTAGTGCCGGTTTGAAATTCATGTAGTTTTCACTGGTAAGCCGAGTTGGAGCTTGTACCTCCCCTTATATATATCTGTAGATCATTTACCCAATCAAAAGCAACTGTGTGTTCCGAACAAGCTGTGTGATTGTAGGCTTTCATACATATTCATCTCTCAGTTTTGATCATGTGCAGAGACGATAGTTCATGAAGCATTAGTGTAATGTGGAGCAGTTGAAACACTCTGATTTCTCAGTATGTTTCCTAGTGCTGGTTTGAATTTCATGCAGTTTTCTCTGTAAAAGTGTTTGAGCGAGTACCTCCCCATATATATTTATGTAGTGTGTTTCCCCAATCGAAAGAAACATTGTGTTCCCAACAAGCCAGGTGATTGTCGTCTTTCACACACATTCATGTCTCAGAATTTATCATGTGGAGGGGCGTTCATTCATCTAGCTTTAAAGGCGTGGGGAACAGTAGAAACAGTCTGATTTCTCAGTATGTTTCCTTGTGCCGTTTTGAAGTTCATGCAATTTTCACTGTAAAACCGAATTGTAGGTAGTCCTCCCCTTATATATATGCGGTGTGATTCCCCACTCAAGAGACACTGTGTTTTCCTGACAAAATAGGTAAGTGTTTGCTTTCACACACATTCAACTCTCAGAAATTAGCTGTGGAGAAGCGTTCGTTCATCTAACATAAAGGAAATGGATAGCAGTAGAAAGACTTACTCTGATTTTTTGTATGGTTTCTTAGTGCCGGTATAAAGTTCATGTAATTTTCACTGTAAAACTGAGTTGCAACTAGTACCTCCCCTTATATATGTATGTAGTCTAGTTACCCACCCAAAAGAAACTGTGTCTTCCCAACAAGCTAAGTGTTTGGCGGTGTTCACACACACTTAACCCTCAGAATTCAGCATGTGTTTAGGCATTCTTTTATCCAGCATAAAAGGTAGAGTGAATTGTAGTAACACATTCTCTGATTTCTCTGTATGTTTTCAAGTGCCGGTTTCAATGTAAAAGTTGTTTGCTGTGTAAAATACAATTGCAGCGAGTGGTTCCCCTTAGATATGTAAGTAGTGTAGTTCCTCTAGACCAGAAACTCTGGCTTCCCAAGAAGTTAGGTGAAGGACGGCTCCAACACACATACTGATGTCAGAAGTGACCATGTCCTGAGGCATTCTATCATCTAGCATTGAAGGTTAAGTGACATACAGAACACTTACTCTGATTTCTCAGCATGTTTCTCAAAGCCGGTTTCAAAGAAAAGTGGTTTGCAGTGGAAAGCCGAGTTGGTGCTAGTACATCCGCATATATATGAAAGCAATGTAGTTTTCCCCTGGCCAGAAACTCTGGTTTCCCAACAAGCTAGTGGAAGGACGGCTTCCACACGCATACAGACCTGAAAATTTAGCATGTAGAGAGGCATTCTTTCATCCAGCATAAAAGACAGAGGGACTTCTAGACACACATTCTCTGATTTCTCAGAATGTTTCCTAATGCCGGTTTCAAAGTAAAAGCCGTTTGCTGTGGATAATCGTGTTGGAGCTTGTGCCTCCCCTTTCATATGTAAGTAGTGTAGATGCTCTAAGACAGAAGCTCTGTGTTCCCAAAAATCTAGTTTTACAACAGCTTCCACACAGATTGAGATGTCAGAAGTGAGTATGTGGAGAGGCGTTCTTTCATCCAGCATAAAAGGTAGAGTGACATGTAGAAACACTTACTCTGATTTCTTAGCATGATTCCTAAAGTCGGTCTCAAGTAAAAGCGGTTTGCAATGGAAAAGAGCCCTGGAGTTTTTGCCTCCCCTTAGATATGTAACTAGTCTAATTCCCCGTGGCCAGAAACTCAGGGTTTCCAAAAACCTAAGCGAAGGAGGCTGCAACACAGATTCCGTTCCCAAAATGGTACATGTGGGGACGCATTCCTTTATGTAACGTAAACAGCAAGGCTACACCTCAAGCACTTACCATGATTTCTCAGCATGTTTCCTACAGTAGGTTTAAAGCTAAAAGCATTTTTCGCTCAAAAACCTTATTAGAGCTTGTTCCTTCTCTTATATTTATAGGTCAGGCAGTGCCCCTAACACCAAAATTCTGTGTTCCAACAGGGTTGGTGAAGGATGGTTTGCACACACATTCGGTTTTCTCTCCTCCTCACTCTTCTGCTAAGGGAACCATGCAGGTTGTCTATTCTGGAAGCCAAGGAAATATTTTTTCATTTCGGATCAGCCTCAGAGAAAACTGAGACCTGCTTCTCCTTCTTTTCCCTGCTAGATTTCCTCTTGATGCATTTCCAGATACTCACTAGTGAGTTTCTGTAACCAAGAAATTATTTCAAAGAAAATGAGCAGGTTTCCATAAGGCCACTACTTCTTTTATATTCTTGCTTTTTAATACCTCTTTTCCATCTCTTTATCTCCAGGTATTTTATTTCTATGTTCTTTGGTTGGGGCTGAAGGCTAATCAGCACTAGTGTAGAAATTATTGCCTGATATTACTGATCTACTTTCTTTCCATGGATATTTGAATTATCATTGGATTTTAGGGAAGATAATTTCTTTAAAAAAATTCTGGTAAGTATCTTGTGGGTGATTCTGAATCTCTTCGTTAAGAATTATAATGCTTAATTTCTGAATAAGTGATGTTTTAAAGAGCTCAAAATTCCAAAGGTTTGAGTGCCACCACTGTCCCGAAGCCTTTCAAACTTTTCCTTGGGTGCACTCAGAACTGCGTGTGTGTGTGTGTGTGTGTCCTTCTGGACTTAGTTTAGCCTGAAATGAGCAAAGGGAAGTACCCCCCTTTTTACACAAACAGCAGACGACTTTCACAAATTTATAACTTTCAAAAATATATGAACTGTAATGTAGAATTTTACAAGAGGCAGTGACTTTCAGGGCTGTCAACAATGGAGGCAGAACAGTTGGAGGGACAGCAGGTGCTCATGCTCAGTGGCTGAAGTCACACAACATCCACAGCCACCTCTGGTTAATCTTATAGAGTTGGTGCTGTCTGCAGGCTTTCAGGGCTGTGCCCCCCTCCCCACCAAATATATATATTAGGAAAAGTGGTGAGACTCAGTATGAGAAACAATAAAGAATTAGAAGGGGAAATTGAGTTTATTGTTTTTAAAAAGAAAAATTAGCTTCCAGGTAGTTTAATTTCGGCTCCTAATAGACTGATGTGATGACATTGACAAGGATGCATAAACACCTGTAAGATCATGGGGCAGGACCGGAGACTCTGAAGCAGCAATCACCACACACAACTTTCACTGCTGTCCTTGACTGCCTTATTGAATTACTTGATTTAAAAAAGACAATAGATGTTAAATATCATCATTTTGAGAAAGCAGTTCTTTTGAAATCTTATATACTAATGTAACTGAATTGGATAAAGAAAGGCTAAATGTGTAATAAAGTATCCAAAGAGGTAACGATTACTGAAAACACTACAAGTTGAAGAGGACCACAGGATAATGTACATATGTATTTTAATGATCTGGAAGAATCAGCTCAGCAGTGTATTCAAGACATCTAGAGATGATGTCAAATGTGGTTGTCCTTGGATACCTTTTTGTGAATGTTAGAATGAAGTCAGGGTCAAGCACACAAGTTTAGTTTAAAAGCAAAAGGTGAAACAGACTTCTTTTCAAAAAGCTATTGTGTCTGGTTAGAAATCATCGAATCCATGGGTCAAGGGAAGAAAAAACACCTAGTGACCACGTGACTGTTTCAGGAGCTGGTAGTAAAATGACAGTTGACAATTGTGTAAATTAGATATGATATTGATGTCTAACTGACCCAATGATTTTTAGTCCATGTGCAAAATATATATCAAGGAATAAATACTGATTTATGTTTTCTCAGCTCTGTTGCCCCCCTTCAAGCCTGCATTCTGATTGGGAAACTAAGAAATTCTACTGCAGGGAGGAGGATTTTCAAAAAATGAGTATCCCCCAACCGAGAAAATAAAGAAAAAGTAGGCATAGACTGTAGAGACACAGGGAGATCTGTTGAGCCAGATGACACTTGCTTTACTGTCAATTAGTAGGAGGTGCAGCTTTTTGATGAGTTGGGTAACATATTGCTGCCTTTCTGAAGGTATTGCCCACGGCTCTTGAGAAGTGATGAAGTGGGACCAAGGAATTAGCCTCCAAATGCCCTTTGCCATGGATGTTGTCTCTATTTTCCACTTTTAAGCTTTAGCTTAGACAAGTTGCAGTGTCTTGCCAAGTGAGCTACAGACAGTAAGTGCGTCTTAAAGCACATGGCTCTTTCCTCCTCACTGCAGCAGAGAACCTCTGCATTTGGAGCACCCTGAGATGTCATCGGTGGTCATTTTTCATGTTAGGAATCAGTAAGGATGCTATGTCCACATGGATGAGGAGGGTAAGGTTTCAGTCTCTAAAGTGGTAATGATGGGTTGACCTTTTCATTTAAAAGTCTCACATCAACAAATGGGGGTCTGTTCTGGACCAAGAAGAAACAAGTGTTTCAAAAATAATAGCTTGAAAGGTCAGTGGGACATGTCAGGCATCTTCTTCATGTCTTCAAGTTCGGGTATCAAACGTGGGTTTCCTATCCTGAGTGATACTGACAATTTGTCATGCTCTGTGCCTCATGTATACTGAAGGCTTTCCTAGATAAAATGTCTAGGAATGGTATCATTCTTGATATCTGTTAAACAGGGGAAGATGAAGGAATTAAAATTAGTCCCTAATGTGCATTGATTTTTCTGAAGACATCAATTTTATAGAAACTTTTGAAGAATTAAAGTGACAGAAAATTGCAAAGCACCTTCTCCTTCTGGTAGAAAACTGTTCTGTTTTCCTTTTTTGATGAATGTGACATAGAATCAGTACTAATATTGTTTGTATTGTACTTAGTGTTTACAGAGTGATTCACAGCTATTCTCCTATTTCATCTGTGCAATGACCTCTGGAAGATAAAATTTCCTAGTTATGCTTTTTAATGTCTATTTTTAACTCTGTCTAACAGCAAATTGATTGAGCTCCATTTGCTCAATTTAGAAGGCTGGACTGATTAATTGTGTCAGAACATTCCAGGAGGCAGAGGAAAGGAAGAGACAGGGGTTCTACACGATGGAAGCTGCTCCTGAAATGATTTGACCAGCAGTCTTATCCATTTTTCCTAAGGCTGGAAACAAAACACAACCCAAGGCAAGGAAAACAGGGAGCCCATGTGACTCCAACCTTGGCATGTAGAGTAACGGCTGTCCTGTGCCTTGGAGAAAAGGATGCTTTGGGTCTCTGTTCTACAATCTCAGTTTTGCTTTTTCACCACAGTGTCTTGTTTTACTAGTATATGCTGAAACTTGATTTACATTTCATAGCATTAAAACAAAAATCATGAACTCTTTATCATTTATTAACTATTTGGTAAATAGTTTTTGGTGAATCTTTAACTTTATTATTAGGACTTACCATGGCAATGTACAACACCTAGTTCCCCAGATAACAGCAGTGGCTTACACATGCTAAACTTGTATTTCCCTCTTACATGAAGAAGTCAAGCAATCGGTACCGCAGGGCTGGTTTGCATGAAGGCCCCAGGGTCAGAGAACCAGATGCCTGTTATTTTCAGCCCGTCAGCTTGATGGCCCTAAGTGACTGCCTGAGGGTCAACCATCAGGTCCACATTCCAGGCATCAGAAAGGAGGGAAGAAAGGTGCTTCAGTTCCCTTTTGGGATGGTTCTGTAAAGTCCCAGGTAGCTTTCCTGCTTTTATCTTGCTTTAGACAGAGGGCTGAGAGACAGCTTGCTATGAGGTAAGCTCAGCTGAGGACCAGCCATCTCCCTCGAGGGGAGGGGAGGGAGGGGGCGGGGAGGCACCTCTCATCCTGCACGTGGTGTAAGACACCACGATGAGCCGCCGGGGGCCTCTGCAGTCCGTCCATTGCTTCGGGCTGCACTGAGCGGCTGGTAACGGTTGAGATTTTCAAGGAGAGCTGCGTATGCTGGAACAATTGCTCGGTTCATTTAAACTAGTGGCTACCAGAGCACGTTGGAGAACACATTTGTTCTCACCTTCTAGCCAGGGACCCTCCCGCCAGCTTTCTGTCCTGCTGTTCATTTCCGCGTTATTTTCCAAGACTTCCGGAGGAAAGGTAAGCAGCCTGATGCTCAAAAGCTTTTATGTGTGATTCCCCCCTTGTTCTTTGAAGGAACAACAAATTGCCTAGAGAACAGTGGACGAAATGCCAACCCCCCATTTCTTTAAGGGTCTGAGATTTGGTGTTAGGAAATAGAAGAAATTTCCAGAAACACACTTAAGAAACATTATTTCTTTCAAATGTGATTTGGAACAACAAAGGACAATATATTTTATAGCACAGCTTTTAAGACAACTGAATTGGCAGGAAGTTCACATAATGAAACTTCCAACAAGTCTTTATATTTCTCCTGGAATTTCCTTGGTTCTTGATGTAAATTTTTAATAATTAATATCAGCTTTCTATTCTTTCTCTTCCTGTAGTTGTAGAATTAATGTGAAAATAGCTCGTTGTGTCACTGAGAAAGCCTCCTGGTCAGACTTCTAGCTAAACAGCTCGTGTGTGTTTTGGTGGCAGGTGTGCTGAATAGTAGTTTTCAGGCACTTGAGGGATGCCTATCACACCAGCACTGCGGGAGCCTATTTCTCACCCACGACCAGGTGAGACTCACCTTTCTTCTGCTGCCTCACCCAGGCCCCCGCATTCTGATTCTTTCTCATGACCCACTTTCATAAAGTTCAGCCCTGCACCAGCAGAGGAAGTCTTGGTTTCACAAAGACCAGGAACTTAGTTCTAGATTTTCTGTTAAAGGACAGTGTATAAAATCAGGCAAATTGGTATGTCTTTTGAGGCCTCAGGATCTCTGCATTTTAAACAAGAACTTGAGTTACAATACTATTCTTTTCCACTTTTGAAATTCTAAAGCTCCACACAATAGCTTTTTTTTAACTGCTAAAATTTTTTCTAGACTATATTTTTCGAACATTCACAAATATCTGTTAGTTTATATTTAAAGATGTTATATTTAAGAAACGGAATAATTATTTACATTTAAATAGGAATTTGTAAAGAAATGTTTGATACTGAATGTTTACTATGAGTTCAAGTATGTAAGCTTAATTTTCGTGGTACTGTCGATAAACCACAAAACGTGAGAGTTGTTGGTTAAAGTTTATCTGGGGCAAAATGAGGACCAGAGCCCAGGTGACAGCATCTCAGAGAGCTCGGAGGAACTGCTCTGAAGAGGAGGGGGAGCTCAGAATTATATAAGATTTCAGTGAAGGAGGACGTGCGGTCCAGTACACGTTTAGGCAGAGGCTGCTGCAAGTCAAGGAGCAGGTGTCTCTGTTAATGATTTCAGTGCTTTTCTAGATAGGAGGAGATGCAAGAATTTGGGCTCATAAAACTTCCTGAAAATGTCTAACTATCTGAAGACTTTTCTGCCCATTTCCCCAGAGCACAGCGCGCCCCATTCCTGATGTCCACACTTAACTACTTTCAGAGGGTGTTGAAGGTCAGCAGCTGCAGTGGCTCATGACTAAACAAATCAGAGGCAGATGACAAGTGCCAATTTTTAGTTGACAATATGTATATATTGTAGGAAAAAATGTTACTTTCCAACCCTACCCGTATTCTAGTTTTAGTTAGAGGTCAACGGATAACTGTGTTAGATGGCTTAGGTCAGACGAGGGGGGGACGAAGTCGTCTCGTGAGCCGGCCAGTGCTCTATGTCAGCCTCCTTGATCACATTGAATTTTCTTTCTCTTCAAATAGCATGCTTCTGATTTTGTGAAGTTTGGAGCCTGTCCTGAGCACATGGGGTCTGGAGGTGGCCCTGTTCCTGTGGTCTTTGTTTATTCTGTGAATTATAGTGTGAATCTTTATGTGCCCAAGCTTCATCATAATTTCAAACTTAAAGGATTTAAATATGGGAGATGGATGCCAAGTTCTGGGAATAGATTTTCAGGATAACAGCCAGGATTGGTAAAAAGTAGGGAGAATGGATACAGCCTTCAAAAAAGAAATGCTATTTTACAATTTCTGGCAAATAAATTAAAGTCCTTGTTGGGATTCTATCAGGAATGTTTAATTGGGAGACTTGTCTCCCATTTTCATGAAACAACATAATTTTATTATTTGTTCAGTGCCTACTGTCTGGCAATGAGGTAGCCTGTTTACATATAGTTTTATCATTTAATCTCTACAAAGAGTCCTAGGAGAATACACGTGTCACAGGTGAGGGAACCAAGATCATCCAGGGTATGTGGCAGGAAGGCAGATGGGCTGGAGGGCTTACCCTCCTTCAGGCTGAGACAGAGACACCAAGGTTTATTGACAAGTGTGTTGCTGAAGTGGTTTACTTAATACTTTGCTTCCTTCATGAAGTGGATCTCTTGAAATTGTTTATGTCTGGCTTATCTTCCCCTCTCTCCTCTGCCTCAGGACTTCTCGTAAGTAGAATGAATGCAGCCTGAACTTATTCAGTAAAACCAGAGAATATAAAATTAGCCCACACAAATGTCTGCTTAGTCCTTGTAATTCAGTACTTCCTAAAACTCTCAGAAACGCAAGGAAGGTGTGTTACCTCAGGGACTGAGTGCATTTGAAGAGTGAGAAATGTAGTGTGATCTGGTAAAGGCACAGGCTCTATAGACAAAGATCCGGGTTTGGATCCTGGCTCCACTAAGTACTGGAAACAAGACCACCCATAGCCTCAGTTTCTTCATGTGTTAAATGGGCTGATGGAGCTCACCTCCAAGCGGTCAGGTCAAAATGAGATGGTATGAGTGACTCTCAGGCCGAATGCTTGGCAAAGTGCTAGTAGCTCTTGCTGCTTTATAATGTCTTCTGAGGTAATTTCGTTGTCCATTGGCTTGCGAATACCTCCTCATTTGATTTAAGAAAAATAGCATGCCTTAAGAATTTTAAAATAAGGAATGAAGATTTACTGATTAACGCTGGGTGTATTTTTATAGGTCATTTATTAAAAAAAAAGTAGGAGTTCTCCAAAGAGAATTTATTCAGTGTGCCTAGAATATGATTCAGTTAAAAATGATTTTCCTTTAAATTTTTTTCAGAAATTTTCTGTGATATTTTTATTGAATAGTAGTTGAAGTTTTCTGAGGAGGGGTTACATTATGAAAAGTTTATTCTAGTAACAATTGATATATTAAATAAATGATTCATAACCCTGGACAGCTTAAAGCCCTGTTTTTCTTTTTAAATATATATAATTTTGGGGGTTAGTTCTATGACATTTTATTGGGCAGAATTATTTCCAATTTCCATTTTACAGGCAGAGAATATGAGTCATACGATACTCAGTATACAAGAGCAGCAGAGGCTGATTAATTTGTGCAGAGGAGGAAAAGTGTGTGGATAAAAAATCCTTGATTCTCAAACTGAACACATTCTGCGGTGCTGTGCAGCTGAAATGGTTTTGAATTTGTTTCTGGGTTGTCCTAGGTTTTGGCCCATGTGCCTGGAAAGGTCTCTTGGGCAAACATGCTAATTTAAGAAGTTTGTCATTCTAAATGCTTAAGAGGATTAAACAAATTCCACAGCAAATAAATGAACGTGTTTGGAAGGTTTTCCACCCTCATGTAATTTCCAGAAAACAGACATGGTTCACTTGCTAAACCAAACACACAGGTATATTAATGAGCCTGCCTCACATGACTGGACAGCACGGAGGGAGCCTCAACTATTGGCGTGGGTTATGCTGCAGGAACCACATCTGAAGGTTTAATTAGAATTTACTTCCAGCGAGTGCTGCTCCCGCCTTTTTCTCCCCAATGTAAGAAAGCGCCCTCCTTGCCTGGCCGTTAGTGTGCAGAGCCCCGCGGCTCACACACTCCCCTGCTCATCAGGAGGCTGATGGAGCCAGTTTGCTTATAAACAATTAGCTACACTTGCAGCGGGGATCATCAGTCTCTTCTGTGTGTTCACCTCCACGTGCAGGAGAGAAAATCGAGTTTTGCTGGTGACAAACGCTAATTGATCACCAGTTGTTTCAGAGGGACTGTGATGTTGAAAACTGGAGTCCCTTTCATTTTTATATGTTGGATGCAGACAAACTGCACGGCGACACCCCCACTGTAAGTACACCCACCAGGGAGGGGGTCGGAATTTGGATCTGCACGTATTCAGATCCTGGCACTGGTCAGCTTACTGTGTTCTCGCTGGGTTTGGGAGACTGTTTCCGTAGTGATTGATTTGGTTTCCAATAAATTTGCACAGCCGTCTCCTTCAGTTGAGTTCTGATGAGTTGAGTTGGGAGGATCATGTGAAATTGGGGCAGGCAGAGAGGTGCAATGAAGACTAGCCACCATCTGGTTTCCTCTCATTTTTTATGGGCCCAAAAATGTTTGTCTTGTTTTCTTTTCCCCTCCATCCACCCCTTCAGGTCAGGGAGTCGTCTTCAAGAATATCTTCCTAAAATATAAATTAATGAAGAAGGCAGTGTGTCTCTTTGGTTGATTTCATTTGACTTGGGTTCATTGTTAAAGATTTTCTGGTGAGAATTTTATGAGCTCTTAAAAGCTGGAAGAGCAGCACAACCAAGGAGAGAAAGTCAGAGAAACGAGTCAGCGGCCCCTGTGAGGTCTGGGGGACGAGGGCAGGAGGTGGTGCAGAGGCAGCACCGTGGCCTCCCCTGCAGCCCTGAGGGCAAAGTGCGCATGAAAAGCCAGCGTCTCTTGTCACCATGTGTTCTAACAGGACTCCGACTAAAGGAATGCGTGGAGATTTGGGGAGGCCTTACCTTTTACCCTATTGTCAAACGTCTTTAATGCTGACTGTATTCATTCAAGATGACACAGAGATCACCTGCAGAGCTGGAGGGAGCGGTGCTTGCTTCCTGTCTTGCCCGCCCCAGGCTCACTCATCAGACTCCTGATTCTTGCAGGCACTGCAGTGCCCGTGGGGGGAGCTCTGCTCTGGGGGTCTCTGCTCCAGTGGTGGGAGCTCTGCTCCTCGGGGAGCTGGGCACGGGAGTGCTCACATTGGAGCCGGTCGCACCAGCATTGATCCCTCTCCACATGTTGAGCCCTCTGTTTAAGTAGTAGAGGTGGGACCCCAAGTCTTCTTGTATCTATGGAGTTCTCCAGTAAAGCCAACTTGGAGGAAAGAAAGAAAATGCCTACTGTTCCGTGACTGTGTCCTAAGGGTTTAAAGCTCACTGCGAAGCACACGTGAGATCTCATTCAGTAAATACTCTGGGGTCTTGACTCTGACTTGTCATCAATTTGGCATTCTCATAATGTTATTTCTCCTAAAATATATCTAAATAATCATTTTTGTGTGATGGTTATGTGTGCGTAAGTGTCCTGAAGAAACTGTTGTGGATGGAAGTGTGGGCATCAGTGGTACCCGAAGGGCTGGTGGCCCTGGGGGCTGCCCGAGCTCCACACCATTTGTTACCAGTAGTCTTTCAGATTGCATCTTATTCCAGAGCTCACCGGGGCTCCCATCTCTCACTACGTGTCTTGAGAGAATATTTGTTCAGAGGGGAAGGGATGGGGTGCTTCCAAGTATGCGTTCTGGGGCTCCCTGTCTAAAGGTGGCACTGGCACAAATCCTTTATTCATGGAGTAATGAAGCCCCCCAGTCTCATGGCTAATTGGGCCTCCCTGTCCATCTTCATGTGAGGAGCCGGAGGGCTTGGGTAAGGCCCCCAAACCTGTTTTTGGTGAGCTTTCATCCCGATCACATCCCCTGGGTTGTCCCGTTTCAGTCACATGACTTTGATTTTTGCAGGTAGGTGTGACTCCTGGACAGTACCTGGGACTACCAGGTTTCCCCTACAGAAGGCACACTGAAGAAAGTTCACCTCATAAGGTGTGTTCGGGGGCCTTGAGGACAAGTAGGTACCCACAGACAGATGTCTGGATGGGTGGCGATCAGGCCCGAGTCTTGGAAGAACAGAGATTCCATTAATGTTTTAACAGTGAAATTGAGGGAGTAATTCTGGAAGGTCTGATGCAACTGAGATTAAAATTATTATATGGTTTTTATTGTTAGCAGTAGTGGTTTTTAACCCTTAGACCCAGTCTCCCCTGTTTATAATAAATATTTTGTAACCTTTCTTTTCTGGTGCCCGAAAGTGAACGTCGTAGAAAATGTAACCTAACTATAAATATGATAAACAAATAGACAGGTAGAAGGAAAGATGTGGTACCTAAATTCTTATATTATGGGGTATTTTATATTCTATGCTAATTAGTGATCTCTCAGGACAAAAGGCACATACAAAGGGAGTCACTTCTAATAAACTATTTTTCCAAGCCTTACCTAACTGGGAAACAAGTGGCTTCACAATGGTAGAGAACTTCCCAGGTCCCCGGGGAAATCTCCTTGTCAGAGTTACACTTGCTGATGGTGTCCTGTGCCAAGTGCAAGCACATGCGGTTCGGAAGCTGCCCAGAGGCTGACTCCGGGGATTCCTTCTCCCTCGCAGCTGTGAGGGAGCCTTGCCTTTCCTGACCACAACCACAGGGGCGATTTTAAATCTCTGAAAACTGCCATACCAGAGTATATCACAACCCTCACAAGATATGTTGAATAAAGTAGAAAACTTTAAGTGTCTCCTTTAGGATAGAACTAGGGTATAAAAGAAATCATGAATTAAAAAATTCTAGTGCCCGAATAAGTGCTACATTACACTGGCTGCATTATAAGGTTAGACAACTTCATTATCACTTTACATACCACATCTTGTAGTTAGATTTTATTTATCTTTTTTTTCCCTAAAGAAAAAACAATCATTTGATGAGTTCTTGTGTCAGAGGTGACGAACAGAGAGCAAGTGTAAAACCGGGAATCGTGATGCTGGTTAGTCTAAGACCATCTCCGTCACTGTGCAGATCATCTTTACTCATTTTACTTCAATTTTTGGAACCACCTTCTCTCTTGGAAAAACCCCTGTGTCAGTTGGATTTGTTAGTAAAACAATTCTTTTTCTTACCTAGAACATCAGTGATTTTTCAAGATGATAAAAAAAATTTGCCCATGGCATTTAAACAGTTGCTTGTTCTCGTAATTCATGGCTCACGGTCTCGTATTTGTCACAATTGGAGAACTGTGTTTTCTTTGTGCAAATTCTCATTGCTTTGGTGATGCAGGGACACGTGTCCTTACTGGATGGAGTATGATAGTAGTTGTTTGCATTCTCTCCCTAAATCTGGAGTCCTGTGTTATGTTTCCTGTTAACTTAAAAAATAGGAATATTGTTATTTACCTAAATATCTAACCTCACACCAGTGATGCATATCAAATTGGTCCAAATAAGAATTCCAATATTAAATGAGACAGTAATTTCACATCCCACTTTTCCAAAAATTTGGATTCATGGTTCTATTATACCAGGGACATTAGCTGTTTTAATTGAATCAATCATTGCTTTCTTCAATAAAATTTTCCATTCCATCTGCTCTTTTGGTTTATTGTTCTTCAGTGTTTCATTTGCTTTCATTCCCAAAAATATATGATTTTGGCTTTTGTCATTGGAAATCCTTGCTGGTTTTGCTACCTCATACTGGAGAGGAAGGCTTGTGACTGTTTTATACTCACTGGTTTCATGGTTGTATGAGTGCTTAATGCCACATTGCAGGGGCGTGGAGACCTAATGAAGTGTGTACATAAAAGGCTTAGTCTACACTGAGTGCAGGGTTAGTGTTCGCAGCCCATGTCATCAGTATCATAATTAATCCAATACAATCATCCTCTATTAATCAGTGTTATCCTTCTAACGTCTCCAGGAGAGGAAATGTTTTAGTCTAAATGCAAATCTTTGCCAAACTCGCAGTCAATTCAAAACCTTTAAAGATTTGCTGTAATAGGACTGTGCGCCTGCTATCCCTACTTCTGGTCCTCCTGACCCAGGATGCGGTCCCCACGGCTGATGATCCACAAGACACTGGATTCTTGATCCCATGGCTCTGTGTGTTCTGAGACATCTGGAGACTTCAGCACTGCTTTAGGGGCATTGGGTCCCACCTCTTCATAGCATTGATGAGATGAGATCTGTGGGTTCACACTCATTCTTGAGTGTACGGTGCATTTTTTCTAGAACCAACACACGCCACCGTGGCAGCACTGCTTTGACCACGTGCTGGGACAGCGAATGCTTGTCAGTTCTCGGGTTTAAATTTTCTGTTCTAATTTCTAAAATGGGGTATATTGACAGATACTCTCTATGTAAACAGAAGCTCTGTGTGTTTTCAGCAACTTCTTAGAGCATAAATATTCCTGAAGCAGCTAATCTTCCTCCCAACAAGTGAGGCGCAAGCCAGCAAGTCCTGGCTGCCTGTGGCGGCCAAGCTGTGCAGCCCAGGCTGCTCACTGAGGAGCAAGGGGAAAATCTTAAAAACCTGCTTCCATGCTGCCTTTCACAGAATCTCAGAAATGAACGTTTTAATATCTAAAGAGGGGTGATTTTTTTAAATAAATTTTTTTATTTTTTCCTTTTTCAGTTTTATTAGGTAGAATTATTACAGTTCAACTTCACATACACATATTGCATGTAAATACATGTATAGAGTATACTGCATTTTTTAGTTTACATATATGTACTAATTATTGTTTCTAAGAACATATTACAGCTTTAGATTTTTAAAATTACAGTTACCAGAGGAATAAGAACATCTACAAAAGAATAGTAAACAGAATATGGTAATCCAATCACAAAGACAGTCAGATGTGCTTACATATATTCAAGAAATCAAAATAATATTTAGTTCATTTGTGGTCTTACTATTATTGCTATTAATTTTAGATTCCCCATAAATGGAGTCATATGGCATTTTTCTTTCTCTTTCCACCCCACTTCACTTAGAATGACAGTCTTCAGGTCCACCCAAGTTGCTGCAAATGGCATCTTTTATGGCTGAGTAGTATTCCATTGTATATATGTATCACCTCGTCTTTATCCAGACATGTGCTGATGGACATTTGTGTTGTTTCTATGTTCCTTGTTCTATGTCCTTTCTGGCAACAATTACGGATTTTAAATATTTTCCACCTTAAAATCCTTCCTGAAGGAGATGTGGTAACTGGAATCAAAAACAGTTACAGCACAGGGTTGTGTGTGATGGGCCCTGGGGGCTTGGTAGAAAGGTTGGCAGAAAGGATTTCAGATTCTGATCGAATGATTCCTCCTCTTGTAGCCCTGCTGACCGCCTCTCTCACTGCTTGCCCTATAAATCTGACAATTGCCTTCTGTGAATCCTACTGTATTGTGCCCAAATTTTGTCCAATTGGTGTCATCCAGCAGGGACCTTAAGTGAGGCACCCAAGCTCCTGTGTTGGTTTCTTCTATCAGCCCTTAACTTCCTTGGGAGCCAGGACTGTCTCATTGCCCCAAGGATCCCTAATGCCTAGTGAGATGCCTGATACAGCTGGTACTTAATGAGCACATCGGTCAAATGGAAAAACCTGATTAAAGAAAAGGCCCTCATTTTTCAGACATGCCTACTTGAGTACATAGGGTAAAATGACATGTCTTCTTGGATTTGCTGTCAAATACTTCAACAAAGGACAAATAAAAGAACAAAGGTCTGAATAAAGGAAATATGGAAAAGTTTGTGAATTCCTTAATCTGGGTGATGGGCTAATTGTACTATGCTTACTGGTGTATACTTAAGTTAGCTTATAATTTTACTGTCATTAGCTGAATAGCAAGTATTAATATGTATTAATTGAAATCCTTAGAACTGACCAAACTTACCCCACACAAAATCCTTAATATCCTAGTAGTCTGTCTTACAGAAATCTTTTCCCACAAAGACAGGAAAAAAGGGAAAGGCAGATCCGTGCAGTATTTCCACGTTGTCAAAAGACCAAAGGCAGACACAGAAGAAGAGATTGTAGAAAAGATAAAGAGGCTGAAATCAATGTCCGGAAAACCTAGCTAAGAATCCTAAATGGCCCAACTTAACTAACCTCAGCACTGCCACATCAAGAATGGGGCAAATAGCACCTAGTGGATTTTTTTTAAATAAATAAATAATGATCCAGTTCCTACCACAGGCAATTATGATAAGACTGAGTATAAATTCTAACAACAAATAGTGTACAAATCATAATTTCTACTTGATTCAAATTGCTTCAACTATAAAATTTGAATCCTTTTATTCTTAAGACAGATTTGTGGCATATGACCTAGTGATAAAATTTTCAACTGGCTTGTATTTAAAAATTTCACCATAGTGAGAGTTTATTACATCAACTATTCCTTTTTGGGAAACCCATGTGCCTTGTCACTCTCTTTCATAAGAGTTCCTGTGGAAAATTCAATCCTTCATTCAGGAAAAGGCTGAGCAATATATCTCATGGAAAACCTTCATAAACTGCTACACAAGAAAATGAAAATGACAGTGAGCAGCCCGTGAAGCCGGCAGACACACACAGCGCACGGCTATGTTCCCGCCTCGACTTTCTGTAACCAGCAGGGAAAATGTGCATCTAAAGAAATAGACATAAACTCTTTTTAGGACCTGAGCACACAATTTCCCTTTCAGGGTTTAGTGGGCTTCCATTTAATTCTATGAGAAATGTTTAAAACAACAGAACAACAGCTGAGATAGGGTTTAAAGTAACTTTTACGTCTTAGTGAAAATAAAGCCAACTGATAGTTATCATTTTTACTTTATTTGATCTCACTCTCTTACTTTACCTCCCCAACCTCCTCCACAAAATGATGGTGAACCTCCCCTCCTGGGTCAGAAGGCTAAGTAGAAAGTACCAATCATATGGAGGTGTGCTTTGTTGTTTTATTTTTCAAAACAAACATGTTTCATTCATGTGATTTAATAATTAAGATCAGAAACAAAGTCTACTCAATAAATGGTAGCCAACACATGTCGTCATAGCTGCTCATCAGGTTTGGCCCCACGTTACACACTTTTACATGGACATGTGCCATGTGCTGTCATGGGAAATGGTGAGTGGGGACAGGGCCTCTGTTCTCACAGGGCACACAGCCTGGTGGGGGAGGCGGTGTTCAATCATTGCCCTTTTTTTTTTTTTAATGTACTTACAAATTATGGGAAATGCTATTTAAAAAAAACAAAATGAGTCAATGAAAGTGAAAAATACAAGGACAGTATTTAGGCTGAGGGAAGACAGGGAACCTCTTTGAAGAGCTGACACTCCACTGAGACCCAAAGGACAACTCCGGTGCTGCAGGTGAAGGGCAGGGACACACTGATAAAGGGCTGATATCCAGAATATACCAAAATCTCTTTAAACTCAACAAGAAGGATGAATAACCTGATTAAAAAATGAGCAAAATGCCTGACCACACACCTCATCATAGAAGAAATCTAGATGCCAAAGAAGTCAATGGAAAGATGCTCCACAGCATCTGTCATCAAGGGGATGCTGACTGAAACAGCGAGGTACCACTGCACACATGTCAGAACTCCCAAAATGCAGAACACTGACAGCACCGAATGCTGGTGAGGATGTGGAGCATCAGGAATTCTCATGCATTATTGGTGGGAATGTAAAACGGCCCAGATACTTTGGAAGACGTTCTGGCAATTTTTTACAAAACTAAACGTACTCCTAACATATGATCCAGCAACTGTGCTCCTTGGTGTTTACTCGAAGAAATGGAAACTTATGTCCACACACAAATCTGCATACAGATGTTAGTAGCAGCTTTATTCATAATCACCAGAACTCAGAAGCAACTAAGCTGTTCTTCAGTAGGCGAATGGATAAACTGTGGTCCATCCAGAAAATGGACTATTATTTGGTGCTAAAATGAAATGAGTTATCAAGGCATGGAAAGACACGGAGGAACCTTATATGCATATTACTAAGTGAAAGAAGCCAATCTGGGAAGGTTCTGTAACTGTCTGATTCCAACTGTATGGTGTTCTGGGAAAGGGAAAACCAGAGACTAAAAGATCAGTGGTTGTCAGAGGCTAGAGGGGAAGGAGCAATGAATGAGATGCAGCACGGAGCATTTTAAGGTCACTAAGACAGACGACTATGTATGATGCTGTGATGGTGGATACATGTCATTGCACATCTGTCCAAATCCACAGAGTGCACACCACCAAGTGTAAATCCAAGTGTCAAATATGGGCTCTGGGTGATGATGACGTGTCAGTGTAGGTTCACCCATTGTCACAAATGTACGCTCTGGTGCAGGTGTCAATAGTGAGGAGGCTGTGGGGACAAACTGCAGTTCATACACCCAATCCAGCCCCAGCCACTGCTGTGAGTAAAGCTCTGTGGGTGTGTGAACAGTCCGGCTGCTCTGGAGTCTGAACAGCAGAGCTAAGCTGAGGATTGCAGACCCTGAAATATTTACTCCCAAGCCCTTGACAGAATGTCTGCTGGGCCCTGTTCTACACGAATCAAAATTCACCCTGTTGAGAAGGACAGTAGGGCCCAAACCAGGCATGGTTAATGGGACTGAAGCAATGTTTTAGTTCCAACACCTTTGCTGAAGTCCTGCAGGTCCAGCGACAGACTGTAGCCAGGAAGCGTCTGCAGGAGGAGGCGGGAGCAGGCCTTCCCGCCAGGCTCCGGGATGCCGGTGGGCCACGCGCTGCACGGGGGCCTCCCGCTTGAAGGAGGTGGACTTGCAGTGGAAGCCGATCAACTCATGGAGCTCGGAGAGGAGGCTGCACTGCTGAATTCTCTCCTCGGAACGCTGAAGCACAGGGAGAAAAGCAACAAGCATCTGAACGAAACATGTCAGTGAAAAAAGACCCGTAAAAAAGGTTTTCCCTTAAAACAGAGACTCGATGACACAGGAAGGAAGAGGAAGGCTGACTTACTGCACTGAAGGGACCGGATGCAGAAACGCAGGGAAGCAGCGCTGTGCAGACGCTCCAGACCCCCTCAGGGCCCCACCTCTCCGCGTTCCGTCTGTCCTTTTACTAGAAAGGCCCGTATTCCCTGAAATAGAGGAATCTGCTACCTACACATGGGACACAGAGAAGGGAAAGAGGAAAAGGAAGGGTAAGTAAAGGAACAAAAGTTCATCTAGACCCTAGGGTTTGGGCGGGACTTTCACCAAACACAACCTCTCAAAGCACAGAGCACACAGTGAGAGGCTGACAGAGTGACTGCGACTTCTGCTCCTTAAACACCAGCTACCTGCCAGCACACGCTGCGCCCGTTACTGAATCACTACAATCATCTCAGAAACTATTAGTACCCCAGCTCACAGGCAAGGAAATCTGAAACTCAGGGAGGAATTATTATCATCCTGGACAATGTCTCACAGCCCAGAAGTGTCAGAGCCTCCGGCAGACCCTGCACTAAAATGCTCCTCATCACCACGGGCCCTGAGCCTCAGGCTGAGGCCTCGTCAGGTCTGCACGGGCCCAGAGCACGAGGCTGTGGGACAGGGAATGCTCCCACTGGAAGTGCCAGGCTAAGACCCTCAGGAAGCTATGTAATGAAGCCAAATCCCCAAACTCATTTCCAACCCATTGCCCTGTCCAGGAGGACTGCTCGGCACATCTGCACTGTCACCTGTGCACAGGCTGTGCAAGGGGCCCAGACAGTGATGTGACATCCCAGTGGAAGTGGCTCGGAGACCACTTCATCACAGGACAGACTCTCCCGGCTTCCAACGCTAACTCTCCATTCCATTTCCAACTGGAAAGGAAGTTTAGACTTGTTTTCCTCTCCAGAAACAAAGAAAGTGGTAACATCAGCGGGAAACTCAAGACTGAGGAAGAGTCTCCTGGCCATCTGGAAGGACAGGCTGGGGAGGGAATAGAGACAGGGATCATAAAGACCTGTGTTCCAGTCCAAAGTCTGCACGTCACTCGCTTTGACAGTTTCCTTTTTAATACAGGTGATAAAATCTAATTATGATTGTTGGGAAAACTAAATGAAATAACGTATGCCACTAGCATAGGTGTAAAATCCTCCATGAGTGTTCCAGAAATGGACGTGGTCGTGGTTAGTTACTGTCTGCCAATTCTTGGGTGCTAAGCTCACATCAGCCAGCCAGAGATGTGCCAGAGAATGCCTCACCAGCCAGCAGCCTTCTCCAACTTGGAAACTCACAGTGTCCGAAGAGCAGGCAGTGGTGGATGCTTTGGGGGCACTCTGGAGATAGCACTCCAGTGATGACTTTAAAAAGCTGGGGAGAACTTAGGGGACCATACAGTTCAAATACAGAAAACTCATTCCATGTCTACAAATTTTCATCTCTAGCCATGATGATTCAGAGAGGAAATACATATTCAAACGTACATCATTTTCCCACATAAGTGCATCAAAACAATTTGGAAAGAACGTAACTTTCTTCTCTAGATCACACAGCGGGGATTACAAGGTTTATACTGACAGCCCTACTTGTAAATCATCTGCAATCGTAACTGGGTCCACTATCAGTCATCATCATTCGAAGAGAAGGATGGAAAAGAACAAAGCCAAGCTAATACGCCCCAGTCTTTTGTTTGGTTACGATGTCACAGAGGAGATGGACAGCTCAATAAGGAACCACTCTGCCGTGATCACGGAGCCGGGGAGCGGGATGGGCGGCAAGATGTATGACGCAGCCGTAGCTGTGCCCGCGCTTCTAGGCAGGTACTCAAAGTCACCTCGACAAGGTTTCAAACGTTTATGCCCAAGTCCTCATCACCTGACATGTATTAAAGAGAAACGAAAACATATAAAAGGCCAAAACCCTTGGTGGGTACACCGTCCAAAGAGCAAAGTCACAGTTTGACAACTGGCCATCCCGGTTCCCTGGGATTCATTCTTGGAGAACATTAAAAGCCACTCCTCTGTCCTCAAGAAGTGCTGCCTACTTGTCCTATCTTTGGCTCAGGGATACAGCACGTTCACGTGGACTTTAATGTCTGCACAGGTTTGACTGTCTTTCTCCAGATTCACTTGTCCATTCTGAAGAGGCCTGAGTTAAGTCCATCTTTCATAAGATCAATTCCCTCCAGTGACAACTCAACGAGCCTGCAATTACAAGCCAACTGAACAGGACTGTCCTCAGCTAAAAATGTCACCCACCCTTCACTGCTTTCTTAATCTCCTCTCCTGGTAATTGCAACAGACCAACACCACCCTCCACCAAGTTCCCCAAATATGTCAAATAGAAAGTAAGGTCCATAAAAGAGGAGAGAAGTCCATAGTCACCTCTGAATTCCTAGCATAAAGTAATGTCAATAAATAGAACTATGATTATGGCTTCTTTCCTTTAAAACCTTTCTGGTTATTTAAATGAGACCATGGAAGGGAGGTGTTTGGGTCCAGTCTCTTGATACAGAAGACTCAGGAGGCCTTTTTTGGAATGGCTGTCCACTGATTCATTCAAAACACAACTTCTCTTTCTGGGAGGAGCTGTGATTTTCTGCCAGGAGTTTGTGGTCACTCTCATGCCATAACAGCTTTAAACTAAATCCTTACTTTGGATATGTTCTTTTCCCCCGCTTCCAAAAAATTGACTTTCCTTACTTCCTTGCCTTGAGGAATGCTTTTTTCCTTTTCTTTCTAATTCACCCTTTTGTAAAGCAGGATTCTCAGGATGTGCTTGGCCTTACATAAAAACAGCCATCCAACTCCCAGTGTGAGAGGCCTCCAGCTCACCTCCTGCCCTCCTGCCAGGGCAACTGAAACTCAGTTCAGGAGCCAACCGGCACCCCAGGGCTTCTAAGGCTCATGTATCTCCCAGAATCCCTGCTTTCTGGTTTGTCTTGGCTTCTGAGGATTTCCCCTCACTTTCTTGACAATTAGCCTTGCAACTTGAAAGATGAGGAAGGAAGGTTTTATTTCTTAATCTGCATTTTAAGGAACTTATGTAATGAAGGTTTTCACGAGTTTCTAGAACCCTCCATTGCCAAGACAGAAAACATACTAGATATTTTCTAAATTTAGCTATCATGTGCATCTTTTCTTTGCTTTTGTTTTCTTAACTGCTAACAGACATTTTTTAATTAAAAAATAAAATAAGGTCACAAATAGTATAGAGCCCTGAAGGGGCAAACAAAATTAAAGGGCAAAGACAGAAAAATGATAAGTATTCTACAAAGTAAATAGAATACATACACTATGGATCAGATCAGCAATTCTCAGTAACAGCTACTTGAAACCTGACCATGAGGTAAAACGTCTCTCCTGTCAGGAGATGACCAACAGAAAATAGAATTAAATCAACAAACTAAGATTCTAAGCCTGGCGAGGTATAGAAGTCTACCAGCTAAATGTGACTTCTTCTGGAAAAGAGGGAGAATCACCAGCTCTTTTCTGTGGAGCCTCAGCCCACGGAAGGACAGTGAATTGAGCTCTGTAAGTACCCAATTAGTAAAGTGAGTGATGAAAAAGAGACGTGAGCTTTGATGACAGAGATGATACTACTATTCACTTCTCCTGTCAAGTATAACTTCACATTCAGTGATCAATACCACGGCGTCCTCAGGGATTGAGGGTATAGGAAAATGCACAGCCCGGGCCCAGACCTCCTCTGTGATTCTGACACTGCACTTAGATGTCTCAATGGCACCTCCAACTCCACCTGCACAGAGCTGACTTCACAGTGCTCCTCCCATAGCCGTTCTTCCCAGGGCCCCTGGGTGGGGGGCAAGGTCTCCCTGCCTCTCCCAGCTCAGGCCCATCACTCACAGATGTGACTGGACCCCTCCTTCAGGGCCCAGATTTCCTCAGTCACCAAGTCCCATCACCCACACCTGACCTACCATGTACTGACTGGCACTCACTCAGCACTGACTCTGTGCTGGGGACCACGCTGCACACTGTGCACACGTTATCTCACTGGATCTACACAGCAGTCCTGGGAAGTCGGTACATCACTGCTTTAATTGATTAGATAAATTGTTTCACTTCCTTGAGTGCGTCATCCAAAGTGACACGGCTATTGAGCCACAAACCTGGGACTGAAAATCAATTGAATATTGAACACTGCTACACCTCGCAGCCACCCTACTCTGACTCATCACATCACCTCCTGCCGAGCCTTCTAAATGTTTCTAAGCATTCTACAAGACAAAAGTGATCTACGAGAGCACCCCACTCCCCTACTTAAAATCTGTCAATGACGGCCCACTGCCCTTAGGAGAAAGCCCCACCGGGCCTGAGCACAGCCCAACGGCCCGGCATCCGCGTTCCCTGCGCGGCCGCGCCGCCTCACCCACCACGCAGCTCTACCCGTGCCGTGTCCAGGACAGGGATGCTGACTCCGTACAACCCGGGGCTCGTCTCACTCAAACAATGATCATCCTCTTCAGTGGTCACCCTCTTCAATGCTGACTCTCAGAAAAATATTTTCTCAGGATGAATCAATATCTTTTTCGTTACAACTTGCCATCATTGATAATGAGCTCCCCCCAAAAGTGAGAAGACGTAATCCTCAGTCTCCTTATCTGTAAAGTGCGAATAACAAGGAAATATGAGATATTTTAAGAGAAATAATATTCATGTGAGGCTGAGGGACAATTCCCAACATACAGTAAGCACTCAATATGAGCTTACTTAATATTAATAAGAATAGATTCCATTCCGGCAACCTTAAATCAATGCTTTATGGCTTTGTCCAAAAGACCACCGACAAACTGTTGGATGAACTGCTTTGAGCAGATCAGCACAAGCGTACTGGCAGAGGTAAGCGCTGACTCCAGTTACAGCTGCAGCCACCCAGCACTACGGGGCGGGGGTAGTTTGCTCAAACTCTTACATGTTGCTTGAACATTTAGTTGTAGTTATTGAATAAAGACAGGTATTATATAGTCAAAGCTCCTCAAACATAGATCTTCAAAGATTGATGCAAATTAGGTTTCAAGTACAACATTCTCACTACAAATTATTTGAAAATTATAATCTTAGCCCCTCCGCACATCAAAAGGGCATGTTCTTAATGTATCTGACTATATACACTGAAAGGGTTGTTTAAAAGAAATTAAGATGAAGCCGTTCTGAATAAGCTCTCAGTAAAAGCTGCACAAAGCCGCAACCAAAGGTCTCATTTCTCACTTCCACATAGGTGTTCAGGTAGCTTAAGCAGGGTCTTGGTTTCTTATAACACGGGGGTGGGAAGAATTGTGGATAGATTTATGTAGCAAATATAAACCTAGGGTATTTGCTGTGTAGGAATCCTAGAAATAAATTAATTGATATATAGTCCCACCCTTAGGAAGCTCAGCCTTTCCATTTACAACAGCATTAAAAATAAAATGAGAGATACATTTAACAAAATTTTACAAGATTTGTACATTGAAAATTTTGAAGTATCACCAAAAAATTTTAAAAGATCTACATATATGGAAGGCATCCCATGTTCATGGAATGGTAGACAATATTGTTAAAAATGTTAAGACTCCCCAAAGTGATCTACAAATTTAATGAAATCCCTATCAAAATTTCAGCTGACTTCTTTGGAAAAATTGAAAAACTGATCCCAAAATTCATATGGAAGTGCAAGGGACCCAGGTCAGCCAAAACAATCTTGAAAAAGAAGAGCAAAGTTGGAGGACTCACTCAAAGGTTACTACAAGTCTATAGTACTCAAGTCATTATGGTACTGGCATAAGTTTGGATGCATAAATCTATGAGACACAATAAAAAATCCAGGGGGAAACTTACATTTACAGTCAGTTTTCCACAAATGTGCCAACAACACTCCATTGAAAGAATAGTCTGTTCAACAAATGGTGCAGAGACACCTGGGTATGTGCAGGCAAAAGAATGAATCTGGAATCTGGACCCCTGTATTTTATATAACAATTAAATATTAATTCATAATGGTTTACAGACAGAAACATAAAAACTAAATGTATAAACTTTCTAAAATAAGACATAGCATAAATCTTTGTGGTCCTATGATAGGCTATGGCTTCCTAGATACAATACCTAGAGCACAAGTGATAAAAAAAAAAGAGCAGATAAAATGGACTTCATCAAAACTAAAACCATTTGTTACAAAGGACATCATCAAGAAAGTGAAATGAAAGAGGAAGGGGGTAGCTCAAGTGATAGAGTGCGTGCTTGGCAAAAATAAAAAAAAAGAATAAATCTAATTGCCTCCCCTATAAAGAAATTGTTTTAATGTTTAAAAAATTTAAAGTGAAACGACAGTCTGCAGAATAGGAGAAAAATTTGGAAAGCATACATCTAATAAGGGACTAGTATCCAGGATATAAAACAAATGCTTACAACTGACCAATACAAAGAATACCGACCCAATTTTTAAATTTGCCAAGGATTTAAATAGATACACAATTGGCCAATAAGCATATGAAAAGATGCTCAGCATCACTAGCCAAATCAAAATCAAAATGAGATCTCATTTTACACTCACTAGGATGGTTATAATCAAAACATGGATAATAACAAGTGTCGGTCAGGAGGCAGAGAAATGGGAACCCTCAATATGCAGCCGTTGGACAGGGGCAATGGTGCAGCTTCTTTGGAAAAGCCTGGTGTTTCCTCAAAAGCTTAGAGTTATATGGCTCAGCAATTCCACTCCTACATATAGAGTCATCCCTCAGTATCATAGGGGCGTTGGTTTCAGGAACCCCCCTCCCTGGATACCATAATCCAAGGATGTTCGAGTCCCTTTACAATCAGCCATCTGGATCCATGTAGTGGAAACTACAGATGTGGCGGGCCAACTGTACAGCCAACAGAATGAAAACATATTCTCACAAAATCTTGCACATCAATATTCATAGCAGTATCATTCAGAGTAGCCCAAAGTTACTAACAATATCCATCCATCAATGAACGGATAAATAAAATTATCAAGAATAGGCCCACAAACTTTTGGTCATTGAATCTTTGACAAAGAGGTGAGAACATACAATGGAGTAAAGGCAGCCTCTTCAGCAAATGGTGTAGGGAAAACTGGACAGCGGCATGTAAATCAATGAAGTTAGACTACTCCCTCACAGCATACACAAATATGAATTCAAAATGGCTTAAAGACTTAAACATGTAGACAGGACACTATAAACCTCTTAGAAGAAAACATAGGCAAAACATGTGACATATATCTCAGCAATGTTTTCCTAGAGCAGTCTACTCAAGCAATAGAAATACAAGCAAAAATATATAACTGAGATCTAATTAAACTTACAAGCTTTTGCACAGCTAAGGAAACAGTAAGCAAAACTAAAAGACAACCTATGGAATGGAAGAAAATATTTGCAATAAATGAAACTGACAAGGGCTTAATTCCCAGAATATGTAGACAGCTTTTATACTTAATAAGAAAGAAAAACAAACAATTCAATTCAAAAATGGGCAGAAGTTCTAAAGAAACATTTCTCCAATGAGACATACAAATGGCCAATAGGCACATGATATAATGTTCAATATCATTATCAGAGAAATGCAAATCAAAACTGCAATCAAATATCACATCTCACCAGTCAGAATAGCCATCATTCAATAGTTCACAGACAATAAATACTGGAGGGGCTGTGGAGAATTGGGAACCTTCCTTCACTGTGGTGGGAATGCAGTATGGTGGAGCCAATGTGGAAAACTGTATAGCGGTTCCTCAAAAGACAAAAAATTGACCTCCCATATGACCCAGCAATCCCAATCCTGGGCATATATCCAGAAGGAACCGTAATTCAAAAAGGCATTTTCACCCCAATATTCACAGCAGCAATATTTACAATAGCAAGACATGGAAACAACCTAAATGTCCACTGACAGATGACAGGATAAAGAGGTTGTAGTATATTTGTCCAATAGACTACTATTCACCCATAAAATAGTAATAAAATAATGTCATTTGCAGCAACATGAATGGACCTGGAGAATGTCATTCTAAGTGAAGTAAGCCAGAAAGAGAAAGAAAAATACCATATGAGATCGCTCACATGTGGAATCTAAAACAAACAAACAAACAAACAAACAAAAAAAACCCAAAGAAACAAAAAGATAAACTTATCTACAGAACAGAAACAGACACAGAGTCATAGAAACCAAACAATGGTTACCAGAAGGGAGAGGGTGTGGGAAGGAATAAATTGGGAGTTCAAGATTTGCAGATACTGAGTATGTATAGAATAAAGAGCAAGTTTACACTGTATAGCACAGGAGAATATATTTAATATCTTTTAGTAACATGTTCAAAAAGAATATGAAAATGAATACAGGAATATTCCTATTTAACTGAAGTGTTATGCTGTACACAAGAAACTTACACGACACTATAAACTGACTAGACTTCAATGAAAATATTTTTAAATAGACAAAAAACAAAAAAAAGAAAAAGGATATTATCAAACAAAAAGAAAAAATTACTCATTCAGGCTACAATATGGATGAACCTTGAAACTATATAATAAAATTAGCCAGACACAAAAGGCCAAATAGTGCCCTTTAAGGTGAACTGTATCTAAGCGTTTATTGTACTACTCCTGTAAATTTTCCGTAGGTTTGAAGTCTATCAATATCAAAATAAAATGCATTATTCATTAAAAACATAAAACACTTCCTCACAGGAGGGCTTTAATTATTAAATGCAGAAATGCATGCAAAGCTATTGGAACAACACTTTGCACGTCCACAGATAGTCACTGCTGTCACTACCACTCAGAGGGTGGTGCCAGCGCTGATGAGAGCTGCCTCCACTCGCTCCCCTGCAGACAGTAGTGAGGGCCTGAGCTCTGACAGGCAGGGTGAGCGTGAACCTGGGTCAGACACAGCCACGTCCCAGACTCTGCGTTACCCAACTTTCTTATACAAACTGTAACATGTAATGTAAACACGCTAGAGGGATGTATCTTACAACACAGGGAATACAGACAATGTTTTACAGTAACTATAAATGGAGCATCTATTGTACACCTGAAACTTATATCATATTTTAAATCAGCTATATCTTTATAAAAAATTAAAAAATAATTTAAAAATATTATCACTTTAATATTCAATTCGGTTTTCAAGTAACTACTAAACAGCTTAGAATGTATAAAAGAATTTGTGTGCTGTTTGTTTACATATTTATTTACTTTCAGCCTCCTGCTAAAAGAGAAATTAACAACTGTTTTAAACACAGCTGAACAACCATAACAACAAAAAGGAAAAACTGAAAGTGAAGAGAAAATGGAGATTCAATACTTAAATGAAACCAGGGGGAGACAAAACTTACAATTGTTCTAGGATTTATTTTGGTGTACAAGAAATAAGATTTGCTTTGGTATATGGAAAATAAAGATCAAACTGTTCCCTTCAAAACCACGTTTTCCTCAAATGATGACCCAATGCCATTTTTGATTAATTTACCTATTTCTCACTATAATAAAATGCTAACTTTTTGTATTCCAAATTTGTATTATATTCATATACACACTTTCATATTCTGGACTTTCTGCTCTGTCTCTTAGGTTAGCTGTATACACATATGCCCGTACCAACTTATTCAATGTAGTAGCTTTGTAATACATTTTGATGTTGGGCGTGGCTCATCCCTGTCCCTTCTTACTTTTTTATAATTTTATCATATTTTTATTGGGATTGCATTAAATATTTACCTAAGAAAGAAAATTTTTTATAATATTGAGTTATTCTATAAATGATAGATACAGTTTTTTAATCTATTCATGTAAAGCTTGTTTGTTTACTGAACTTTCACATTTATAAATGACCAAAATTTCTTCTAAATTCTGTAATAATGATAATAATAACAACAACAATGATGATCACTTGGGGAGAACCGTGTTTTCCAAAAACTATGCTGCAAGCTCTACACCCGTTATCTCATTTAATTCTTGCACTAGGTAATTACGTAAGTGAGAAAATTGAGCATCAGAGAAGTTAAGTATCTTACATGTGTTCATAGTTAGTAGGAAGCAGTACTGATTATCAAACCCAGGCCTACATGTATTTAAAGCACATACTCTCTCTTACTGTACTAAACTGTATTTATTTCTATTAAATCACTCTCAGCAAGGAAAAAAGGAAGGCAAACAAAAGTGTATCAACAAACTGAGCAGGGGATGTAACAAAGGAGACATTTTGTGGACTTCACATAAGAAAAGGTGCATCTCTGTGCTTTCCATTACACCACAGGCAAACAAGAGTAAAGGTCATTCATTGCTCTGTAGGCAGTGAATGTGTGTGGGTTGCCTAATTCTGTCAGTGGACGCTTACCTGAATTTTCTGATAACTAATAATCTCCCTGAATGTGTCAGAGGAAGAAATATTTAATATGTAGACTTTGCCCCTACTATGTCTGTCTCCCTGCACCATTGTAATTACTCTTGAAATTGGTAGCAATTTTTGCAGTTGACTCTGTACATTATAAATATTTTATCAGAAAAATATCGTTTGAAAATGTTCTGCACTTTCATATATGGTTATTTTTTCTTTATGTATCTTACAGGAGATGATATGTATTGATAGTGCATAGACAAACAGAAAGAGGAGAGGCTTCTCAGTAAAAGATCTTTTAGTTTGCAACTGATAGTCGATAAAATTTTCTTTGCTAAAATTCTGCTGGAATGATAATTTAAATTTGCAGTAGTAACATTTAGAGCTAAAATGTTTTCTTGAAAACACATCTCATTGTCAGTAATCTACGTCAATGGGTTAATTCATTTTAATAGAGATGTAGTATATGTTGAATAATATGTGTGTTATTACATGTAATAATATAAATAATAATGTATGCAGTATTGCACATACACACACAAATACTTTCATCTATGCTTCTTTATTTCCAAGAAGATTTAAAATGGCATTTGGATGCAACAGATACATAAAAAGTTTTAAATATTGAATTAAAGTCATGATTCACAATCCAGGAAGGAAGGGAGAAGTGGTCACCTGTCAAATACTGAAAATGAGAAACTTAGAACAGGAGGATGACTATAGCTCAATAGACTTAAGGAGTTTAGAAAAATAGTATATCTACGTATCACTTTGGCATTTATGAATTGTTTTCACAGTTCTTTCCTCATTTGATCCTTACAAGATCTCAGTAAAGTTGGCAAGGTAAATATTAATAATTCCAGTTTGTATGTGGGACATCCGAGACTCAGCGATGTTAGTAAGGATGGCTCTACTGCTAGGTCTGCATGCCAGAGGTGGAACTTGCAACCAGGTATCCTCATCAGGATGAAAATGTAAATTCAGAATGGTTTAGATAAATCTGTAACATGAGTCTGTGCCATCATGACTGTAAGGGGTATTAAAGATACTAGAATGCTTTGGAGTACAGCCCTAACTTTATAATGCCTCACATACCAAGTCTCAAGCATTATGACAACTCTACAGTGACTTAAGAGTCTTATAAAATTATTGTAACACAAAATATAATTGGAGGTTTAAAGTGTTATTCTTGCTATGAAGTTAATTGTTCTTCAGGATTAGCACCGTATTACTACAACTGTTGTTCCTATCACTATCACAACTGATATTACAGTAGTAATAATCATACTATTACTAACAACAATATTAATGATGGTTTACTGATTTACAGGCCTCACTCTACACTGCAAGGTGGAGGAGTTTATAAATTTATTTTTAAGAGAAAAACGTATAAAGTCCTGCCAGTATATTCTCACCAATGGAACAGTGTAAACTTAGGAAAATAATTACGGTTTCATGCAATTTTCTTTAGCAACTTCTTCCAGGCAATTTAAATTTAATTGATTTTGTCAATTCCATACTTTAATATGGTATTATGATTTATGAAAGAACCTTCTAGACTTCTGAGGTTCAACTTCCGCCTACTCCATTACTGAAAAAGAAAAGTTTTCAGACCCTGTTACTAGGCCTGTATCATAATGTTTCTACATTCAGACAGTGTAGTGCAATCCCATTGGTAGCATCAAAAGTTAGAATATAGCATTTTCTATAAATTCAAGTTAAAATGAGCATTTCTATTTTGGATTTTTTCTAAGGCTGTCAACAAAATGATAATGCTCACATGGAGAAGGAGCTCCTGAATATATAATTACTTGTTAAATTGATCTAAAGGCCCTGTATTGAACTACTGGGTATCATGCTATTTATCTTTGAAAATCACATAATAAATGTTAAAAAAATCATCAAATATATTTTCATAATAGGTGTTAATATTTCCTTTGAAACTTTTGAATCCGTTTTAATACTAACACGATGAACTAAATAATTTTAAAATTGTATGTTGAGGGAATAATTTTGTTATTTTTCCCTAAACTATACATAAAAATGATAAGAAATAGGAAATTGAGAGTGCTCCATTTTCATTCTTAATTTGCCTCTTTGATAGTTTGTACTGTAGCTATTTGTTTCAAGACAAAAAAAGATTTTGTATATTTCTTGATGCATATAAAATTAAGTAAAAGCATACATGTACTTTAGGGTAACATTTCTATTGATTTTTTAAAGTGTTTATCTATATTTAAATGTACTCATCATAGAAATTATACAATAAAGGAAAATCTGCTTTAGGACAGTAAACACAGTCTAGCCTTCATTCTTTATGAGACAGTCTGAATTTTAAAAGAATGTCTACTATAAAAGTATCTGAAGATTCTGAAAAGCCTTTTGTTCCATAATGATATTCATTAATGTACAATATGTTGAGCAAAAGGAATAGCTGTCACCTGAAGTAGACTCTCTGGTTATCTGAGTCTTTACACAGAAAAACAAACTTGGTGACATGCTGAATATTCACATTCAAATTCCACTGTATGAGATGTTCTACACTTGTATCCACATACTGATGGGCTAATTTATTCTTTCTACTGCAGAGTATTTTCCCAGCATATTTAGTAGTATACATTTATTTTTCTTTTTCACTGCTTCAAGTCAAAAGTAAATTTAAAAAAAATAACTAGCTAAAATGTATGTGTGTGGCTGTGATTAGATTCTGTGCAGAGGAGGGAGGTGGGAAGAGGGTAGACACTATGAAGTTCTAGACAGTGGGTATTCATCATCTGAAATTTTGTATAATTTCGAGTTGTTAAATAATCAACTTGTGTTTTTTAAACAGCTTTACTGAGGTGTAATTGATGTACAAAAAACTGGGCATATTTAATGTATACAGTTTGGTGAGTTTAGACATATTCATGTACCCACAAAACCATCACCACAATCAAGGTATCAATCAGGATATCAATCCATCATAACCATCACCTCCAAAAGTTCCCTTGTGTCTCTTTGTTGTTATTGTTGTTTGTGGTAAGAACACTTAATATGAGATCTACCTTCTTAACAAAATTTTAAGTGCTTACTATGGTATTGTTAGACTGTGGACACTATATTGTACCACAAATATCTAGGACTGTTTCATCTTACATAACTGAAGCTTTATACTAATTTTAACAACTCCCCATCCCCTGCTTCCCCCAGTCCCTGGTAATCCCTTTCTTTTCTCTGCTTCTATGACTTTGTCCATTTTAGGTATCTCATAAAAGTGGAATCATACGGTGGTTGTTCTTCTGTGATTGACTTATTTCAGTTTGCATAATGTCCTCCAGGTTCATCTATGTTGTCACAAATAGTAGGATTTTTTCTTATTTAAGGCCAAGTAATATTCCATTATATGTATATGCCACATTTCTTTATCCATTCATCTATTATGGACATTCAGATGGTTTCCTTAACTTGGCAATTGTGAATAGAGCTTCACTGAAAACACGTATTTTTGAAAGTTTACAAATGGCATGCTTACAGATGAAAAAAAAGTTATCTAGTCTTACTTTGATTGGACAGAATAAGAAACAGTGCTACAAGGTAAGTGATAGGGAGTGATAGAAGAATTGAGTCTAGAACCAGATTTTTTGATTCCCAAGTCAAGGCTTGTTTCTTTACATAGTGCCTGGCTAACCTGTACATTTTGCTTGCTTTGTGTGAACATTTAAAATTGTGTACCACCTGGTCAACTTGCTATTTTGACCATGGGAAAATGGAAAGACATATTTTGGTAATCGGTTATATAAGAACAACATTTTATTTTTATCTGTTTTAACATCAGATTTGGCCAAATGTATAGTCTTGTAAAATAAGTATGATCCCCAATTTTGAATGATTTACAATTATCATATTTTGGATAATTTAAATATATCATATTTTGTTTGACCAGCTGCAGATATATGACATTTTATTTGAAAAGTTAACTTTTAACCTTTATATAGCGATTTGTTCAATTACTGATTTAGGTGATCACATTTTTCAAGTGAACATTTCCTTAGTGATTTTATCTGCCCTTGAAGAGTTAAGTTCTTTGTTTTGTATAATAAGTAGCTTGTTACTAACCCCAATCTTAAAGTCACTCCACTAGAATATATGTTTAATGTGAACAGGGGTTTGTCTACCTAATTCAGTGCTGGATTCCCAGCCCTAAATCCCTGCCTGTCACAAAGAGCTTTTCAAGAAGTATTTGTTGAATGAATGAATGATTCATTGCTGCTTTTCTATGGAACTTGCGAAAAAAAAAAGTTAATGATGTTGGTAGAGTTTCAGAATATTTCCTAGAACTTCTGAATTGCTTAGAGAGAGACAAAAAAATTGGGCCTTATGATTGCTGAGGCAATGGATTCTATACTCATAGAATGAAATTGTCTCTATGTTTGGAATCCTGAGAGTGTGCGGATAAAAATATGATGTGCAAGCAGTCTAGTTTGACTGATGTTTCACATGAAGAGTCTTACTGATATCGAACTATATTTTTCCTCCTGCATATATTCATCCAGTTCAAGGTGTTAGAGTGTGTGAGTTATTTTTTATTCAAGAAGCCATTTTTCTTAGTTTAATTTTATATTATCAGGAATCAAATTTTGAAGAGAAAATTAAACCCTCCCACTGTTCTTTCTTTAGCCCCTTGAAATGGATGACTACTTTTTCTTTAGAGATTAGGATACAAGCCAGTATGTTATTTCACCTTTGGTTAATGTGAGTAAAAAATACATATATATCCATCAAACTTTTCTTAATTCATTAAACTTAAGTAAGACAATCGCCATTGCCCTGTTTGTCATTTTGGTACTTTTTTAAAAGTTTCAACTTAATTTAGAATGTTTACCTGGTTATAAAATTGTCATATTCTTAAACAGTGAGTTTTCACCCGGTGGGAAGGGAGGTCAGGTCTTCAGCCCCATGAGACCCTGAAGACCCTCTGAGGGACTCTAAAACCTTAAAAAGAAAGGGACTTGTTTTTAATTGTGGTAAGACTATTTAACACAAGATCTACCCTCTTATCAAGTGTTTAAGGCTGTGTGGGTAATCCTTAAATTATCCAAACAATTGTGACAATCAAAGAGGAATAAATTCATATGGGTTGACAAAAGCACTGCATCACATTAGGAAATGTGTTATTATGGCTGAAGCCAACAGCCCTGTTACTATTGTTCCCTCTTAGCTGATAAAGCAACTGAGGCCCAGAAAAATATAAGTAGCCTGAAATATTCACACTCTTAGTAAATGGTTGATGTGGACATTGGAACCCAGAGGCAACCTGAGACAGAGATACCGGCCTAACGACGGTGCTATTTTACCAATGAAAACCTGGCTTAGGGTATTTTATACTTAATTTGACAGAAAAAAATGAGCTTGGAAATTTAGTGACCAGTTTTGAGGTAAAAAGACATGCCTGGACTTATGAGTAAGAAAATAATGGTGGATAATAACTAGGCACCTAATGGTGGGAGACTGTAAAGAGGATACAAAGTACCTACACGGCAAGGAGAGTCGCACTAAGAATGTGAGCATGGAAAGTAAGCATTGATATGCCTCCCCAGTTTTTAATACTCTCACAACCTGACTACAGCTTACCTGCACAACTTCATTTCTTCCGGCATCTCTGAGGACATTATAGCTGTCACCCTACTCTGAGAATTATAAACATACAGATGATTTTGCACTGTGAGCATAGAAATGACTAGCTTTATAGTGATTATTTCCCACTTTTTCCCCCAAGTGTCTAAGGAATTCTGAAGTTTTTGGAAAATTTTGAAAACTCTACCAAATTATCTTTAATCTATATCTACATCTATATATTCCCAAACCCATACCAGTCAAATGTTACAAAATTACTTGTTGTGATACTGTAAATGGATCATTAGTTCTAGATTATACATTTTCCCCAAATATAGATCATCTAGCATGACCTCATCCCACCCCTCGTAAATGAAGGTGTACTTATCCATTAAGGCAGGTTTGGGAAAATTTGAATCTAGCACCTGAAGTGGGTGAAATTGGAGGATTGCCTTGGTATTTGCAAACTATACAGGACAGGAGAAAGTTGTTCGGGGGGATGGAGGAGGAGTTCAGGTATTTACGTGTTTACTGATTTAAGTTGATAATGAGATAGTGAGGTGGCAGTGCCCACTGAGCAATAGCAAACATGATCTATAGTCCTGGAGAGATCTGTTGTTGGAGGTATACATTTGGATGGTATGCACAGAGGGCATAGCAAGTGAAGTTACTAAAGGAGAAATATTGGAGAGCAAAGTATATTGAAGGTAGAAACTTTGAGAAAGCAGAACTCAGAACAAAGAAGATGGATCAGCATAAGTTAAGAAGAAACACAGAAGTGAAGGGGGAGCCAAAGGATGAAATATGATGGAAAGGAATGGTGAGTCCTTCAAGAAGGTAATGGAAAAATGCTGATGATTCTGAAGGTCATGGGTGACACTGGGAACATAGACTTTATAGAATGATAGGGCCAGAATTCAGATGGCAAATGATTAAGGGACATATGTTGATCAGGGTTGGAGTGGGAGCCCTTGTAGACTGCTCTGTCAAGAAGTTTGGGGAGTGAAGAAAAGTAAGACACGGAGGGTGTTTTGAGGGGAAAACCTAATGGGGGAAAAGTGCTGCATGTATTTTGCTTTCACATATTGGTGGAGTGTATGGGTTTGGTTGTATGTTGCTACGTATGTTTGGAGGGGTGGTCCTGCACGTTTTGAAGGGAAATTAAATATGAAAACAAAACCAGTGGAGAATGAGACCTTGATAAAGGAATGCAGATTCGATGTAACAAGTTCCTGAAACACAAGGGAGAGGCCGAAGTATTCAGGCCTGGAATCAGATTTCCTTTTCGACAAATTTAATAGAAGCGTAAGAAAAGTTTCCAGTGTATTTCGTCTGCTTTTACCTTTAAATTTCTTGAGTTAGGCTGTAAGTACTGGAAGGGTGGAACAATGAATAATAGTGTTTTCCATTGTTTCATTACAGGCATTTCTTTAACAGAGTAAGCACAGTTTTAGTCTTATTTGACATGATAATTCAATGTTCCTACTCATTTAACAGGTTTTTTTAGTCTGCAGTATGGTTTACACATGATATGAGGGGTTAGAAACAGAGTTGCTGCTGAGTTTGAGGAGTTCGGTCTCCTCTTTAAAATGACTGGCAGTTATAATGCAAGGGAGACTGTGACATAGGAGTGAAGACATTATCTTATGATCTGTGGAAATTCTTTGTACTGACAAAATGCCATGCATTTAAGGTGGTATCTGTAGTGAGGAGGAGAGTTTGGGGAAAAGGCCACTGGATTATGTGAAAAGGAGTTCTTCAGTGATCTTAGTGGATAGTTATTTCCATGAAATGGTATCGCACTTTTCATGTTGTTAGCTCCATGCTCTCACCAATCCTGCTGATATTAGCTGAACAAATTCTAATATATTAGCAGCCTTATATGGCTATTTATGGTAGAGCAAATATATTTTTGAGGTAGTCTTATAATGTGTAAAATGAGTCTGTGCCTAGATGATCAAACCCTACAATTTTATTTTAGCATCAGTACATAATAGGGCATGCTTTATCGGACCTTCAATGGCTTGCGTGTGCTGTGAAGCAAAGCGTAAGGCCACATTCTATCTACTTTCTACTATAGAACCTCTAGGTTAACGATCCTCTATTAAACAAAAGCAAAGAAACAAATTAAACAGAAAACAAAAAGAAAGAAAGAAAAAACACACACCTTGGAGTATCTTAATGTTATTATAATGAGAAATTTCTATTGTTACATAGAGAAGATTTACTCTTTTCAAATATTACTTTAGGAATCAGTAATATTTATGATAGATAAATAGATAGATAGGTAGGTAGATAGATACACAGATTCATAGATCGATCCAGGAGCAGCTTAATAAGAACCATAGACTTTTAGAGCTAGTAGGGATTTAATAGAAATTATGTAGTCCAGCTCCCTTCTTTATAGGTGAAAAATTGAGGTGAGATATTAGAAGAAGAAATAGGGCTGGAATCTAATTCTTTTTACTCTTATATTTTTTTCCATTAATATATATTTCTTAGTTTAAAATAAATGTTACATTTAAAATTTTAATTTAAAATATTTTGATATCATAGCATTGAACACCTTGTCCTATAACCATCTCTTTAGTCATCTATTTATCACTCACCTCTAGATTGGTAACTTTCTTGATGGGCAAGAGCTCTGTTTTGCTAGTTTATGTCCCAGGTACGAGTAGAACTCCTACAACATAATAGTTTGAAAATATTAGTAGGAATGAACGAATGAACCATCTTGTCTTAGTTGCACATTTCTAAATCCTCCACTCAGGGCTCCATCCAGCGTTGCCAGATGAAACTTCATTGAACAGAAAAACCTGTCTGCACTCTCTGTTAGATCCTCGGGCATACTCGGGTGCACCCTCCACAGAGGACAGGTGGCCCCAGGCTCAGTGCTTTCGTGTAAGGTAAACTGGCCCTGGTATTTCAGGCACATTTCCAAGCCATTTAGAATGGAAGTTAGAAACAGATTTGGAGATTACCTGGAGTGTCTGGGATCAGAGAAGATGAAAGGAGGGTAGGATGGACCCAAGATGTGGAATGTTCACACAGATTCCACCAAATTGCAAGTTTCTTAATTTTCTTGATGCTACAAACTTAAATCTGGGGTAGTAGAGAATCTGATTTCACTGTGTGCCATCTGTGCACATTTCTCTAAATGTCTTGAATTGAACCATTGATCATCTTGTTGGGGAGAGAGTGATGATATTTTACTGAGGAGGAAAATGAGACATAAGAAGATTAACTCATTTGCTCAAGAGTGAAATGAATTATGTGGCTCACAGTACTACACCAATCTGATACTTTCCTTTCCACGTATTAATGTCACTGAACTCACAGTGATATCACTTGCTTCTAGGATGGTAGTTTTCTTGATGGGCAAGAGCTATGCCATCTATGAGTCTATGAGTTACTAAATTAAATGGAAGCTTTTCTTTTAATAACCATGTGAATGGTGGACAAACATTGTCTTCATGTCTAAATGAGTCAAGGAACCACTCTAGTAAATATCTCCTTGGAGCATCAACAGTTTACAAAATTTAAAACCTTTCTTTAGTTAATGATTTTTTGGTTTCTACTGCTCCATGAGTGCACAAGAATGGAAAATGTTAAAATTGCCCCTGATGTTTAGTAATATTCCTAAGTAGTTGTCTTAAAAACTATATTAAATGTGCCTGTTTTACACGTCTTTCTTTATCTGATTAAATGTTTAAAGAACTACTGTTTGAAATGATGAACTTGCAAAAGACAGTTAAATATGTTCTTGTTTAAAAGAGAACACTGCAATGAAAAGGTTGTTTAAAAGATATCTTGTGACTGCATTCTGAGATGACAACTGAAAAATGTCTTTGTTTTGCTTTTTTTTTTTTGCCAGATTTTTTATACATTACTTAGATCTCTCAATGCATTTTTCTCACATATTAAAGATAGTAGGATTTTTATATTACTTACCAAATGCAAATTAAACACAAAGGGAAAACATTACATTTTGATCAAGTTCTCAATTCTTCAAATAAATGTTTCCAACAATGACTGCTGCCAGGTCTATTAGAAAAGTTAGCTTTAAAGACAGTGGTTTATTCTGAAGAGTTTTTTAAAAGCAATATTATTGTATTACCTTAGGCACTCCTAAAAAGTAAATTCATTATAAAATTATTTTATAAATACGTGAAAAAGATAAAAGTTTATTATGTTACAAAATTCATCCACTTTCACCTTTTCCCACTTTTATCTTTCTAAATTACAGCCTTGGCTGCATGGGAACATTTTAAAAAATAGCAATAAATTTCACCATACCAGTTATTCCCCTTAAGGATAATTATTTTCATTCAACCAATAAAGTAATAGAAGAAAAGCTTACATTCAATGCCATTTACTTGCATAATTCAATAAACATTTATTGAAGATTTGAAACAGGTTAGGTGAATATAATGTCAAAGAGAGGAATAAACGTTATTTAATAAACAAATGCTTTCTGCTCTTAAGAAGCTTACAGTCTAATGAAAGGAGTAAGTAACAAACAAGTCTATTAGTTTCCCCTGTCCTGAACATTACTCTATGCCAGCGATTTTGTTAGTGACACAGCATGATTTTTCAAGCCCTATTCCTGGATTTAGATTATAGATTCTCCAATTACTAGCTATGAGACCTTGAGCATGTTACTTAACCCCTCTTTCCTTTTCTGTAAAATAATAATTGTCATATCTAATGTAGTTACAGTAATTGAATAAACTGATAAGGGTAGAGATCCCAGAAGAGTGCTTGGCACACAGTAAGCATGAAATCAATATTATCTGTTAATAACTAGAATCCTCCCTCCACATTTATGAGTTAGGTATCATAATCTCTGATAGACAGAGAACCTTGGAGACATCAGATCTTTCCCAAAGTTGTGCACTAGAGGGAACAGAGCCATGAGTTAGACCCATGTCAGCTCACCAGACTCCCCATTACACTGGTCTTCACAATGGCTTTCAAATTCATTTTAATGGCTAGAAATCTTTAAGTCATGTATCTCACAAGGTGGTAATAGTATAAAATATTTTTTTTCTACTGCGGATGTCACCTTTGTGAATGCTAAAATGCCTTACTTTTTCATTGGTTTTAGCATTAAAAATATATGTATATATAATGCTATTTCCCCCTGAACTTCAAAGGAAAGGAAGATTTGAAATAAGCAATAGACCTTCTAGAATATTGGCCTGCATGTAGTGAAGTATAGACAGTCACCTTCCAATCTGGAATACTTAGTTGATTTTCTCAGATATTTTTTCTTCTATTTTTAATAGATAATTAATTTAATCTTTATGTGAATTGTTTTACCTCCTATGGGGTTTTAATGAGTTGTGAACTATTTTATTTTCTAGCTTTTATAGAACTGAATAGTATCTATTGACATTAAAAATTAAACCATTCATAAGGAATTGAAAAGCCATTTCTAGGTAAAAACTGTGTGGTGGGGGTAGGGGGTGGCAAGTTGCAAGTGAGATGAGAAGGCGATTGAACCTCCTAAGACTGCAGTACAGATACAGGATACTTCTAATTATTTTATGTACAGTTTATCATCAACTCTCCTTGGGCTACAGATGATTTTTTAAATTATTACATAAGCTTTGCAATAACTAACATAATTAAAAGATAATTTTTTTCCATTGGGAGGAAGGATTATATTTGTTCCTTTGACTTGATATTGTTTTGCTTGAATTATTCTATATGTAGTTCCAGATAAATATGCACTTAAACTCATACTGATAGTCACTTTCCTAAGTCTCTGCTGAACTTTGTAGACATTAAGGGACAAAATGACAGTCACTCTTTAGTTGACTCCATGTGCTGTCACTCAGTCAACCTGAAAAATCATGAGACAAATTAGGCAAAGCAAGAGACTGCAGGGTGTCAGTGTCTCCTTCGTCTGAATAAGTCTGACAACCTACAAACAATAGAAGGATTCACATGTTGCTGAAAGCTTCTTTGAAAATTCATACTGTTTTTTAATACAAAATCTGTGGTATGCAGAATGTTAAGTACTTCTTAGGATTAGTAATTCAGCTTGATTTAAGTATATGAGTTCCATGCTGTCATAAAATACTGCGTGAAGTCAATGCTAATGACTTGTCCTTAGTCAAGCACTAGGGGGCAGCACCGGGAACATGGGAGGGAAGCGGCGTCATAAGGTAGGAAGGGTACCGATCAGGAAATGAGCCCTTCTCCGGCTTCAGCCTCTAATGTGGATTTCGGTAACTCATTTCAACTACCTGAGGCTCTTTCTTCATATATAAAACTATGACAGTTAAACCAGACGATTTCTGTATTCCCCTACTGTGATGCAATTCTCAGATCTCATGGCTACGAAAAATCTCTATTTAATAAATAGATGTGTTCTTTCAGAAGTGTAAGTGACTCAGTTCACTGATATCACCAAGTATATTTGAGCTCAAATGCAAGCAAGTCATATATACTAAAATGAGATATGTTTATCTGAGTATAATGTTTTCTCTATGTTAATATATTTGTTTTAATTACATATGTACATATTTCTTCATATAAGTGTAATACCGTAGAAAACTCAAGTAATACAGAAAAAATATAATGAAGTGTGTAAAAAGCCCTGAAGTCTCACTGCTCACAGGCATCCTCTAAAAATAGTTTGGTAAACATCTTTCCAAACATCAGTCTTTGCATTAATACATACTAAGGTAATATAAAATTTTATATAAACTGCATTTTATACATACATATCTGTATATGTATATGTGTGTGTATTTCCATTTAACAACATAACCAGGACACCTCTTCATGGTAATGAACTTACTTATTAATGATAAATATGATAATTACCCAAGGTAATCTGGATAGATCCCCACAGGACACGTTCTCTTTCTTAAAAATCACTGTGTTGTAATTAATGACTTGTGCTTAGATCTTCCTCACGGTATGATTAGAAATACACTTACACTTGCCTTCTTCTACTGCATTCATGAAAATTTGGGGGGAGGATAATATTTAATTCTTAACGCTATCTGGAATTCAGTGTAAAGAGTGAGTTAAAGATACACGTCCCTATTTGACAACCAATTATCCCTGCTCTTTCGGTTGAAACATTTTCATTCATGATCTTAAATACTTTCGTGAAGCACACATTAAATTGAGAAATCTTATAGTTACTTGGTTCTATCTTTGGACTCTTTTTTTCTCCTGTTCTATTTGTCTTTTAATCTTTAATGCTGCGTATACCATGGTATTTTCACTTAGCTACATGTATCAGGTTTAATATCTCATGGGTCAAGACCACTTCACACACATTCATTATTTTTTTGTTCATTAGTTTTCTAACTATGTTCAGAAGTTTTTTTTTCTGACAAATTTTAGAATATTTCATCAAATCCAACCTCCTAAAAATTCATGATTGTCATTAATTCTGTAGTGAATGTGTAAATTAAGTTAATAAAGATAAACACCTTTTACAATGTCAAGTCATTCATTTCCAAGAATGAGGTCTCTCCTATTTTCAAGTCTTTGATGTTTATTTCAGTAGACACATCTATCTAGGTCATATACATTTGTGGTTATATTTAATCCTAGATTTTTCAGGGTTTTGTTAAGGCACATTTGAGACCATTTTTAAAATCAAACTTTACAGGTGGTTACTTTCTGAATTGATTCATGACCAGCCATCTTAACAAATGATTTTATACTTTCTAATAACAAAATTTGCAAGTAAACAGCCAAAATATTTGAAAATATTAATAATCTCATCCCTACACAACTATGGAAAATGAGGGCTAGATCCAAGTTTATTTGCTAACAATATTATCCTTTTCTTTACCAACATCGGCCTGTGGAAGATAATAAGTAAGTGTTAATGTGTTAAAGATTTGTATCTTGTGGTGCTGGCTTAGGACTTAAACAAGCGAGGGCACATCTTATTGTGCCTTATTTCAGGAATGCTTCAAGAATTCTACCTTTAAGCCAAACTCGGTCTTTTGGTCAGAGTCATAACATAGTCATGCTAAAATGCTAAAGAACTACCCATCCACTTCTTATGTGTAAGAGTCTTATTAAAAATAGACAACATTTTATCACATGCAGTTTGATATCATTTGACTCTTTTTTTTCCCCATACACCTGTTAATATAGTAAACTAGCATGTTTCCAGTTTATATGGGGCCTAAAACTTTTTTAACTGTAAGGACCCTCTTTAAGAAAAGAATATAGAATTATGAGTGCCTGGTTGGGTCTGAAAGTGAATAATTATTTAGAATGTAAAAAGAAAAGCTGCCATGGAATAGTCTCCAAGGAGTAAAAATATTTAACCTAATGCTTCATCAAATTCATCTTGTAGTGAATTGTAAAGAATTTCTAATATTTAACTAACCTTATATTTCTGAAGTGAACCCTACTTGGTCATGGCATAATTCATTGAATATCTTGCTTGATTCTATTTTTTTAATGTGTTTGAATTCTTTTCATGCATGTACAATTGTTTTCTAGCATCTTTTTTTAAGGTTGTATTTGTAAAGTTTTTAATCAGTGACGTTGTTTTTGTAAAAACAAATAAATACCCTTTCCTTTCTTTATATTTTCTGTATTTCAGTGGAATTTAGTATTCGTGCTTCAACTTATATATAAATATATCTTTTATATTCTTGAAATTATAAATAACAACTTGACCTATTAGTAGATGTTCATAAATAGAACAGTATCATTTTAGTTTGAAAAAAGTCATATTTTTAAGTCATCATGCTGATGTTGATAGAGCATAAAGATAAAAATGTTTCCAGATAGTCTCAAGTGAGTTTATTTTTGGTCATCCAGTCTGCCTATATTATTGCTATTTCAATATGGTTGCTGATTAGAAATTTAGGAGAAATACACCAAGTCTTCTACACCTTTATACCCATATCTTCTTCACCTTGCACATTGTTCTATGTTTAAGACACGGCATAATCACATGTAACCTGCTTCATTAATCAACTCCTTAGACATCCTCCTAGATTTTAGGTATAGGTTGTCAGTGTGGTGGTACCATCACAGACAGAATAGCAACTAATGACACCTTTATACGATTGGCAGCTAGTAAATTATTTGTGAGGTACAGGAATATCTCTCTCTCGTTGATCTCATTACTGATGCTTCTGGGACTTAAAGAATTGCATTTATGAACTTCTTACAATAGTTTCAGTACATCTGAAAAGTCAGATAACAAAGTATAAACTGCATCTTATACAGTATTAGTTACATTTTTATATAAAATACTTAATAACTTTTCTTCCAAATCCAGTCCCCCTTCAGAGGCAGTTCTTTTATATGTAAAGCAGTAGATTTAATATTAGAGCCAATCTAAAAATAAATATAACAAATACACTACAGAGTGTCCAAAAAGTCTAATACGGGCAAAATTGCATATTTACACTACTGCACACTGGGTGGCTGAATTTTGTGAATAGATAGAATTATAAACAGTCACATCAACTATTTCTTGTATGTGTCAACCATGTGCGTTTTTACTGTCTTTGCCTTTATACTGAATACATGTCATTTGACAAACTGATATTATCTTAAAAACTTACATTTCTTAATGGAGACAGACTATATTTAAGCTTCATGTTTTCTGCAGATTTTTCTTGTGCCTTTAGAAATGTCATAATTTTAAATATTAAAATAAATCAATTCAGTAGTGTGTCAGGAACTTAGGGTCATATAATGATATGATAATAATGATAATGATAAAACCTCTTTTGAGTTTTACTTAAAATTAATGTGATAATCATTTTACCAGTTAGTTACCAAGATGTATGTACTTCTGATAGTGACATACCTTGTTTTATATAATTGATACATTACCTCCCAAATATTTTTACTTATTACATGTAAAAATACTATATCCTTAATGTATTTGTGAATGTTAATTTTAAACACTGTAAGAAACCTGAAAAACAAAGTAGATAAACTTTTATCATTCAAATATCCAAGTTCTCACTTTATCACTTTTATTCTGGAGAAGTTTATGTTAGGTTTTTTTAAAAGCAAAATGCACCTTTAATATAGGGGGAAAACTCTGTTCCTAATTCAAATATCCATTTTTCTCTGCAAAATACATCAGTATAGCTTTTAAAAATGATAACTACTTGGGAACTCATTTTAATTAAAGGAATCAAATTATATTTGCTACCTAAATTAGATGTCCTAAAACCACTCTGCAATTTCAATCTATAAAAAGGGGAACAGTGCAAGAATGCCAACTGAAAGCTTTTTTTTCCCACTTTGCCCAGGAAGACCATTTCCTATGAATCATATATTAAAATAATAAAAATTATAAAGAAAGAAGAATAGGTTAAGTGAGTATGAATTTGTTCTAACTTTCTGTGTATATATAACGCTCACTTATATCATAACCAGCACCAACTTCTCTTCTTATCTACGAGATAATGAATAGCTCCTGTAACTCTTTTTAAATTAATATTTACATTTATTCTTTCATTATCACGATAACAACCAAAGGAGAAAGTTGCATGGTAAATTCAAAATAAAAAATATGGAAGTACAGTGGGTGGATTACCATTAAAAGTGATATTCGTTAGGGAAAACATTATGGAGGAATTGATACCTGAACTGGAGCGCAAAGGTGTATAGCCCTGAGGGATGCATGGAGAAAGGTGTCACTACTACTTTGCCAAGGAGAGATTTAGCAAGATTGTTACCTCCTGAGCTATATCTAGTGTCTGGAAGAGTCAAACAAAAAGCTCAGATCTTTGCCAGGCAATTTTTTTTTTTATCATGTTACAAGATCAAAAATCAGAACAGAAGAGACTAAATGTTTTGTTCAAAATCATGAATAATTATTTTTGGTAGAGCAAAGTGTATCGGTTCTGGTCTTTTATATATATCAATGCACTATGTCATATTTTTCACTATTGGAAGGAATAAAAAGGAAATATGACATAGTCTATTGTTTTAGATGCTTTACCAAACAATATTTGCTGAAATATGGATGAATACTCTTAAGATCCTTACATTAACACTGGATGATGGTGTACATAAGAGTGATGATATTAAAAAATTATATTTTAAAATTTAGTACTGTTTGTGTACCACGTCACTGACTAAAGTTGACTGTTTTGAAGGATAATTACAACACAGTTAATTTGAAAACATTTCTGTACTCAGTTTCTTTCTTCTGAATGTTTGCATGTTGTCATTCAAATGTATATGTCTAAATAAAATAAAATGGGAAGTTAAAATATTCATGAAAATATTTTAAGGTTTTAGAAATAATGGAACTCTAAACATTGTCTAGTAAATATTTATTTTGATAAGTTAACTAGAAGCCAACTAATAGCAAAATACTCTTGATTTTTAAAATTAAGCTGTACTTGGCAAAGAAGTTCTATGCTCTAAGCCCTGCATATTTGAAACATTAATTTTAGATGCCTCTATGGCAACGTAATGTATTCTTGCAGTCTTCCAAGATGTGCCACATTTTGTAATCTTTTCTAAGAGTCACAAACCAAGAGGCATGTCATCAACAAAGTAAAGGATGACCATGACTGTTGAAAGGAAATTGCCAATACTAAGACTTGGAACAAACTTCTATTATTCAACATATATGGTTTGAATGTCAAGCAATACTATTTCTCTTTTTAACATGAAATTCTAAATAATTCTAAGTATTGCCAGTCACTCTCAATAGAGGCAAGGAAACATCCCAATTCAACTCTGTAAATATGCCAGATCTATGATTATAGTGGTCAGACTGAAAGTTGGGGACCATACACTACCATGTATCACTATCATCCTTTAAAAAAAACCTTATTTTCACATTTCCTCATCATATTAGTTACTTGGCAATGAAATAATGGTGCTGTTCAGAGATCTCTCACCCTGAATCTTCATTACCAGGTCTTATTTTCTCAGTAAGAGCAAAAAAGCGAAGATGCTATTTCCATTCTGTGTCTTAGCTGCGCCCAGTATAAGATACCGAGTCATCCTTCTTGGGGTACTTTCGTCAAGTGTGCAGCCTCTCATTTTAGTGTGTATAGAAAACAAACAAACCAACAGCTGAGTTCTGAATGTTACAGAGACTTCACCTCTAGGGAGTGTAGCTGAAACGTGTTCCGTCTGGTGGCATGGTGGGATTAACTAATCCAAACAGTAGTAGCATTTTTATAGCGCTTTAATACACATTATCTACTTGCTCAGGTTATCTCATTTCATCCTTAAAACAACTGTGTTCTGGAAGTGTTATTCCTATTTTCCAACTGAGCATAATTGAATTTTAAAGAGTGTTTTAAAACTTTGTCAGTCACATAGTTGAAGTGGTAACCCAAGGCAGATCTCTCTCAGGTGAAAACTGTCTGACGCCAGATCATGAAAACAGCCTTTAGTAACTACTGCCAGAGTCTGAAAAAAAGAAAGAAAGAAAGTAGCAATATATTTCTGTTACAAAAAACTTCTCTTATAGCCAGGAGCAATTGTCCAGCAAAAGCAGCAGCGATGTTATAGATATTATAAGTGGGACAATTTTGTCCAAATTAGATTCAAAACCAGTGCTGCAAAAACAGAGAGGTGGATGATCCTTCCCAGGGCCTATGTGCGTAAATTCACATGCGTGGAGACTGTTCCACAAGGTATCTGAAGAAAATACTGTTTTGTGCACGGAGGTCCAGGGGGGAGTAGTAGACTAGAGTGTGAAGCAAATGGCTAGAGGTCCACAACAGCACTGGAAAGGCAGAAGTTAACATTCAATTTCATAGCAGGTTCGGCGAGACTTGGTATAAAATGAACTTCAGAGCTCACGTTCAGAGACGAGTACAAATCGCAGGGAATGATGTCACCATTGTTCCACACAAAACCCAACATTGCTCTGGTTCTTAGGATACTGGGAACTTGGGAACCTGGAAAAGGTTCTTTTGGCATTTTCTTGGAGCATTAGTTAAAAAAACAAAACAAACAAACAAAAAAACCTTAAGAGACAAGATCCCTCATGTGGCTAATGTACTTGTTTAAGACTTACTCTTGAGCACAAGAGGAATTTCATGTAAGAATGACTGGCAAACATTGTCAGAACATGTAAGAATAAAAGAATGAAAGCCTTTGAATTGGTTAGCTGTGTGTGGAAGTGCCTTACATCAAGCAGATGGAAGCTGGGAGTCATGCTAGTTTGTGTTGATCCAAATTTTACTGTTGATCCAACTCGAACCCACTGACTGCTGATGCCTGGCGTGCTGGGACTCCCACGCTGTTTGTGATCAAAATCCTAAAAGACTAGACTACTTGGTGTCTCTTGTATGCTCTCAACATCCCCAGTATCATGATTTGAAACATACAAGCTTCTCAACCTTAGACTCCCTCCCATGTCAGTCTCGGGAGATTTTTATCACTTATTTTTCAAAACCCACGTTGACTTCCAATTTTCTTAACTAACCTGTCTGATTTTCTTCCTCTCTCATCTCCCAATTGTACAAAGTGAACATAAAATAAATACTTTTAGAATTTGCAATATTGAATAAGCTTTGGTATTTGACAAGTGAAAAGAAAAATCATGAAAACCATGTTACCACCTTGAAAGGGGAAGAGGGATAAAACACTTAAGGACTGCAGTCTCTGAAATAGATTCCATTTAATGGGCTGTATGGGGCATCTTCAGGATATTACTGTTTTATTTTACTATCCAAGAACTCCAGGATTCGCTTATTCCCTATTTTAGGCACATTTTACAAATTTAAGTTAATAATGACCAAGAGCTAATAATAGAAAGAATATTTTTTAAAAAATCACTTAGATCCAGCATTGCCCTAGTTACAAAAACATTTCTCTTTGTAAAAAGAAAAATATATACATATAAAATCTATTTTATATATATATATATGTATGTATGTATATGTCTTACTGTTTCAGTGACCTCATTTTGTAGTTCCCTCTTTGTTATCATCTTCAGTTGCACCATACGCCTGGAAAGAGATTTCCAGCCTTTTCTCTTCCATTTTGAATTCTCAGAGGACAACATTGTGCTGGATTTAAAAGATGCATGAGTGAAGAGAAATGAGCTCTGTCAGACTTCTCTGCCTTGGACTGAGTCATATATTTTCTCTTTATCCATCCACCAGACAAAACAGAAGGATAGAATGATTTGTCATTTCCTGTTCTGGGATGTTTAAATTCAGACACCTTTTTCAAAATCGGGGAAAACAGTTACCTTCTGTTTTAAAGTTATAATCTAGTAATCAAGCCTATGTAGGACCTGGGTAAAATGTTAAGCACTGCTATTTGGATAGGTTTCCAATTTCTTGAACTCTCTTACTCATCGCAGTTGATTCAAATGGGTCATGATTTCCATCACTGGTTATGCCACTGTAAACATGCAACTTTAATATCAAAAGGAGTCGGTATGGATGATTCCCATGATAATTTCTAACTCGTACATTATTTGATTTCATTTCATTTGGGATGATAGTTTTAAAGTAAGTGAGCCCAGATGAAATTTCTATATGAGACTCCTTATTCATCATTAGGGCTAAATTGCATGTGTAGTTCATACGGGTAGCTCCAGATTTTTCATTACTGTAGCATTCCTGTGAAACACTCATTCTAGGTCTGAAAGCGATCCTCAAATCATTTATTCATGCCTTCACAACCATAGAAACCACACTAGTAATGTCAGTGGTTAATTGAAATCATGGATCATGTCTTAGTTTGGAAATCTCTACAGCTTTTGTCTACAATAAAACCTTACAAGATTTGGATTGGAGAAAAGCATAATATAAATTAAAGATGTTTCTCTTCTTAATAAAAATATGTGTATTTAATATTATATTTCAGTGGGTTTAACTTCACTTTGTTGTTATTGCAACATTTTCACAGCAGTGAAGCCTGAAATGCTTCAGAGAAAGAAGAAAATAAAAGGAAAGAAAGGAAATGAAATCTTCCCACTTAAAAGGATTCGGTATTTTATCCAGTTTGACAGTAAAATGTAATGTATTTTGAGCATTTTCCTAATAACTAACACTATGAAAACAATAACATGCTTTTCAAAGAGCTTACAACATAATTATACTTTAAAAGCACACACACACACACACACACACACACTCACACACACACACACACACTCACACACACACACACACAACACTATCTCATGGTGTGTATTCCAGAAAGTTTGCATTTGGGCCTCTTTTATTCTTTTCTGCCTCTCAGGCATATACATCTGTGACCTAGCAAAGTTATTTTAGTTTGTTTCTCTATTTTTTTTTTTGTACCAGTAGCAGGCCACACCCTGTATATTCAGAGAGAACCCATGCAGGTGGGAGTCTTGGAAAATATTTTTAAGGGCTGTTATTTTGCTCCTTAGGAAATAATACTGTCATGTGATATGGACGAGGGACATAGCAGGAAAAGGGGTGTTTATAAATCTTTCAGAGTCAGATTTTGGTATTATTGCCCCTCGCTGGTTTTCTTTTTTGTTTTCCTTATCATTAGTTTTATATTATTTTTTTTTCTTTTTTTGTTTGGAGTTTACTTTGCTATATTTAAAAATTTTAGTAAAATCTTTATTAATTTTAGTGTTACTTTTAATTTAGCATTAGCAAGTATTTCATTTATTATGTAACATTAACTTTTAGATGTATCTCATTTTTTTTTAATTGGTAATATTTGACTGTTGTTAAGTTCTAGATATTTATAAGTTTCCATTGTGATATCTTCTTTGACCAGGCATTATTTAGATGCATTTTTTTTTGAATTTCTAAATTTTTGAGAATTGTTGGCTACTTTTAAATTTCCAATTATATTGATTTTTCTTATTGCAGTTTGTAGGCTATCACTCATTTTCTATTTGTTCGAATTTTCTTTTGTTTTAAAAAAATCTGTTTCATTCTAGTGATTCAGAAACACTTCCTAGAATAATAAATCAAGGTATAGATATAAATATTATAGCAGGAGAGAAAATGAGTGTCAACAGTAGATAAAGTACATTTAAAAGAGTAAAAGAACTACCCTTGTGAGCAATGTGGTCAGGCTGATCCATTAAAGATTCCATTTGCCCCACATCTCTATTCTCTTACAAAGAGAAACACTCTCTAAAGAGGTGAAATGCAAATGATTTTAATTCTTCATAAGATTGTTCTTAGGGAGGAGTCTTCCACGATGTCTGTCCGCCTGCCCTGCTCTGTATCGAAACCTGTTGGCACGACCTGAATGTACATGTACTTCAGTGTGAACAGGGACAGGCCTGCGGGACAGAGGCTTACAAGACTGTCAGAGAAATCCCTGCCAGTTGCCTATACTAGTTAACACAACACAGATGGACAGCTGAAGAGTATTAGAGGCCTTCTCTGAGTGGGTGAAGTTTTTACAGCGTAGGTTTGTATATCCTTCTCTATAGTTCACTGTACATAATCAGTACTCTTAATGCCATTAATCTGTTTTTAGGTTTCTTAATTAGCCTATTGTAAAGTCAGAGAAGACTTCGTTGTATCTCAAAATTTTAAAGTACATGCTTTAAACCTTGAAAACATAAAAATAATGAAGTAGCATATATTGGATGATGCAAAAGGTATGAGTTTGAAGGAACAGTGAATATTTCCTCTTATCTTTTGTACTGTAGAGTCAATAGATGATGTATAATTTTGGAAAATCAAGAGAAATAAATAAAGGTCTCTAGGAGAGGGGGTGTATAGTTCAGTGGTAGGGTGTGTGCTTAGCATGCAAGAAGGCCTGAGTTCAATCCCCAGTACCTCCATTAAAATAAATAAGTGAATAAATAAACCTAACTACCCTCCCCCAAACATTAAAAAAAAAACCCAAATTAACTAATTAATTATTAAAAAAAGATTTTTAAAAATGAAGGGTCTCTAAATCTTAAAATCCTCATGGCAACCAGTAGAAATTTTAAAAAATAGTGACAAAACAAAAGAAATAACCGAATCTAGAGTTGGGAGAGGGAGAGCAAGAGAAGGATAGTGTTTTGTCTCCAAAATTTCTTTTTTCATACCATTAAGTTACTAGCTATTGTTATGAGTTGATGATTCTAGTAATCGGTGTGCATGTGTTTATACAGATGGGCATATATGACTATAGTAATTATAATATTTAGCAAATAATAAAGATAAAAATGATTGCCAACAGAACAATTAAAAATCAAACCTTGGATAGAGCAGATGAAGGACTGAAGTGTACGTGAATGTTTATATGTCTCTGTGTGTGTTTCTGAACTTTTAATTTTATACCCCTCTATGTGGTTGAAGATATTTAATCTTGAGTATGACATTACATTTATTTAATATCTTATATTTAGGCAAAGAACACTGTTCAGATAATTAAGTAGCTACATCTTTACATACTGATATGGAAAGAAGACCACAATATATTTATCAGTAAAATAAAAACATAATACATGTAATTGTGTGCATTACATAGTCTGATTATTTAAAAATGATAAAGGTACATATATATTTCTATTAATCAATGCACAGAAAATATCTGGAAAGAAACTAACCCAACTAGTATCAGTCACTATTCGGGCAGTGCTTGTTTTGTACTGTGTTGTATTATTTAAATAAACGTTTCACTAGAACAATGCATTGATTATACCATAAAATTTTAAAAGTTAAAGTGATTCTAGATACTTAGTTGGCAGGCTGTCTAACTTAGCCTAAGTTATTCTGCACCTCCAATGTTCAGGTTTTCAGCTCTGTGGGTACAGGAATTCTCTGTGCCTTGCTCGCTGCTCTAACCCCAGGAGCCAGACCAGGTTTGTCTCCAAACCGATAATAGAAATTCTTTAAACATTTCTGGAATGAAGAAGTATAATTAGAGTGCTCAATATAATATATGACATACAGTAGGTATGTAATAGATGAAAGCTTTTGCTTTGTTAAATAACCTATATGAACTAGTAAAAATTAGTAACTTTAATTAAAATTAAAAATTATTCAGATAGCAATGTGAGTGATAGCTGATGGAAATTTTTACTTTTTTAAAATTTTCTTATCTATAGTTTTAAAAGGATCTATTTGTACACACATTTCATTTTTTTAAATAAAAAGTTATTAAGAAGTTAACTCCAGACTGTTTTGGCTCAAGATTAAAATCAGAACGTTCTCATTTGTGCCTTTATATTTTTGTCAATGGCATATACCTGCCTTTCTTTGTGGTTTATGTTTAATCTAGATTTCTCTAAAATGGATAATACATTTGCTAAATCTTCTTCATTATCATCCCTTTATATCAGCAAACCAACAGCAGAAATCTTTGCTTACTTTTAGGCTTCAGAATTCCGATAAGCAGAGTGATGCTTCTTTCTTGTAAGTCCTATCTACAATAAAATCCTATTGAGTACAAGATTATGTAATGGCATTTACTTCCTCAGTTTTTTATTGTGAATAGGCTAGAACTTGTGTCAATGAAGTCATTCTGAATATCTTTAACAGACAATAAGCCTCAGTCATGATTAGTGAGAGGAAAGGAGGGAATTGCACATGGGCTAATTTGATGGTTATGGCTTCCAATGAGTTTCCATTTCCCTTCAGGCTTTGGACTAAAGCTGAAAGCAAAAGTAAAATTCTAGATGCTGGAGGTACTTCGCTGCTCTGATTTAGCTTTATGCAAATCAGTTGTGTTGCTGGCAGGACTGGCCCTCCACAGAATGATGGTAATTATAACACAGTAACCTAGAAGATGAGGTCTGGAAGTCTGCAGGCAGAGGAGAACTTGGTCAGTTGTCATGGAGTCGTCTTTGTCTTCTATAAATAAAGGGAAATTGATCAGTCTGTTGCAACAGACGTGGTTAATTTTCCCTTCAAACCCAAAGTACAACCTGACATAGCTGCTTCTGGTATTTGGATGATGGTGGTGAGAGGAAAATTGGCAGAGTAATGATCTGTCTGAAATGGAAAAATTATGATCAGAAAGAAAAATTTTAAACATTTTGCTTTGGTATAAATAAAGTTGTCAATCCGATAATAGACTGTTGAATGGCTTGTTTAAATGCAAGAGTTTAGTATAGTACTCATGAAATACAGTTATTACACTCCTTAGTTTCACAAGCATAATATGACAGGAAAAATAACCTCTTGTCTCCATTTTAGAAATGAGATATAAGTAACATATTATAAATTTGTCCTAGTTCATGGATGTGACAGCTAATAGATGTGCATATTGGCAATTTGCTTAGTCTTTTATCATTTACTGTCACTTTTTTAATTAGAATGTGATCTTCCAGTGTCTTTAATCTATTTACATCATGGATGACAAATTTATTTCCCTTAAGCAAAATCTTTATTTATTATAAGGCAATTTTACCCAAACTGTTACATAAACAAGGAAGTCATAATAAGAATTGTTTAACTTTCTAATTTTCAGACTACTTGGCATCTGAGAAAAAAAAGAAAAATATTTTATTTTTAGTAAAACTGTGTGTGATATTTGCACATTTGCTTTCTCCAATTCACTCATATGTTTTGTTTACCTTAAATATGTAATTATTTTGCCATTAATTTTGTAACCATGCCATGAAAAATTTGAGTAGACTAAGTCATTGTTTATGTAAACAACTGAAACTTCAGTGCAAGATATAAATAAATACTTCCAGTCAGAAGTCACCTCTATGGTTTTAACTTTGGCGCATACATTTCTTTCACCTCTAAAGGGACTGTTAAAGTAAATAGTTCTACTGGTAAAAGGGGATTATTTGCAGGGGAACTGTGGTAACATGGGTTGTGGTGGATGGAGAGGGGAAAAATAGAAGAAGAGAGTCTGAACTGTCTTTTGAGGGGAAAAACCATATGGTTTTGACTGGACCTGTAATGCCTATTCACCAGGTTCTATTGGGAGTATAACAGAAAGTGCGTATAGATGATGTTTAACTAACGAAACTTTGTTTAAGCTACTCTAGATTGGCCTGTCAATTTATGGTGTCACTAGCGGGTACTAATTTAAGAGTGAGACTGTAAGATCAGTACGATACTTGTCAGAAGTAAATGCTACTCTCCATTGAGGGACATCTTCAGCTTTATTTTAGAGATGGTAGGAAGTAAATACAACCTCAGTTGAACTGATTCTTCACTTTTATCCTTCGTATAAAAGAATCTTCATCCATTTAAAAAATCTCAGTTTTGAAACTCACTCTCAGCCCTTTCATCTCTCAAGGTCTTAATGTCATGATGTATTAGATGATCAAGTACACACTGTTGTTTCAGTGTCTTTAGGAAAGATGCTTCCTTACCTCCAACATGCTCCAGCCTCGATGAATGTGCTTAGTTCTCACGCATACATCATTATAGCCAACATTTTTTGGACATGTAATGTGCTGGGAACCATTCTAAGTGTTTTACATACACTAGGTTTATTCCTGAGCACATCCCTCTAAGAGAGGTACTGTTAGATCTGCAGGCTTATAAAGGACAGCCCGAGGCAGAGAGAAATGGAGAAACGTGATCAAGGAAAGCCTGCTGGGACGTGGAGGTTCTGAAGCTGAAATTCAGGTAGCTTGACTCCAGACACTTTGCCCTACATCTGAAACATGGGGCTTTGATATTTTGAAATACAGATGCCTCTTGGAAGGGTGACCCTCAATGTGGTATTAGACATTACGTATGCTTCAAAATGAATGGCAGGGTAAATTTGAAACTGGAAGAGAGATGGCTCTCTGGGGAGGAAATATGACAAAGAACTGAGATGCTAGAATCTTAGAAATGCAAGACCCTTCTTTCACAATTTTGATTAGAAAAATGAGTGAGAGCTGTCCATGCCGTCAGCCGTGTGTCCTGGAGTCCGAGCAGCGAGGGGCGGGAGGCTCCCTCTTCAGGTGCCTTGTACAGCGGCAGGAGGTCCGCACAGTTGAGAGAACCCCTCTAAAGCAACGAGGCCCCTGTGAACACATCTGCTTCTTTCCCTTGGGCCTGCCATCTGTTCTTTCATTAGGGTAATTTTGTAGTTTAGGAAGACCTGGTTGCAAGAATATTTCTGTGGAATGCTCTGCAAGCAGATAATAAGACAGCTCAATACTTTGAGAGTTTCTGATGGTGGGCAGCAGGCATTTGAAAACAGTAATGACAGTAATTAAATAGATAGTAATTTTTTTACATTATATAATTGATAGGAGCTAATGTTTGTTTCTCTGTATATGAATAAGTGAATGAATGAATGAATAGATAGAGAGGGAGGTTAATGATGGGTATTTTTTGAAAAAATGGGCATATGTTTGGTATCATTTATTATGAGTAAAACTATTTTAGAAATTGAATCTTTGATAGTTGACTTACATGGAGTTTATTTTATATTCTCAAGTAAGTTTTAGTCAATATCAAATCTGAAACCTCAGCAGCATCCAATTGATTTGTTGGTTTTAGACAAAAAGGAATCTCATGGAAGATGTTGTGCCTGTGTTAACACATAGCCACTGAAGAGACCACTTTTTCAATAAAGCCATGTTTTCTGATTTAAGAATATTTGTTTGGATGGCAGTGGAGATTTATATAGCAGTGGTGTTTCTTACACAGCACATGTTTTGGCATAGTTATCCTTCTGTACTTAGATATAATAAGGTTTAAATTATTCCAGAAAGATGTGCAATATTTCTGATGTCTTTATGGGGACACGGGGGTGAAAATGGAGAAGAGTTAAAATTTAGAAAATTACATCCTTCAGAATTGTAAATTTCCAAGTGTAAGTTTTGAATGTTCATGGCTGTTTTAGGCACAGTACTATCTTCCAATAATACAGTCTGTCTGTGCTGCTAGGAAGAGCTGAACAGCACATTAAGGATCATTTTGTGATCAATTAAGCACTCTTAAAACTGACTTATATAGAAACTGTCAAATAAAATTTAAAATGCAATCCTCTCCTTACCAAAATCCACAGAAATGATATCATATTACAGCACAGCAAGCAGTCAATTGTGTCTCCGAAATTTAGTTTCAACCTAGCGAAAAATGTATTTGTTGTACTGAACCAGAATGTAGAGGCAATTTTGGCCAATAGCTTGAGTTCATACGTCTAATAAAGAGGATGTCTTAGATAAGAAGAAATGTGTATTTTTCTGTATTTGCTAATGTAAATTTTTTTGCACAAGGTCACTGACAGTACCAATCTGTGTCCCTTAGGGAATGGTTTAGACTTTGTCTATCTTTGACAGGTAAACTGATTTTTATGGTAATTTACTTTATGAATAATTATTTTTCAAATATAAATATTACAAATCTACTTTCCAAAAGTTAAGCAAACTCTACTAGTTTTTAAATAAACAGACAATCTAGGTATATTCTCTTACCTCATGGCTTCTTAGTAAACAAAAATATTAGTTAATATAAATTATCAGGCAACCACTGATAATGAACATTGTGAAAAACAGTATTTTACCATTGCCAGGTGATGGTGGTTGGGAGGATACTTTAATTACTCTTTCAGTTTTAATAATGTAGGCAGATTTGACTCCTAGAAAAAAATCACCTGCAGAGGCAGGGTAATGGAGATATGTGATAGTTTGAAAAGTTTCAACTTCAGTTACCGAAAATACTTTTATGTATATATATTTTTTTCAAGGTGAGGTGGGCCACTGATTCATCTGTTTCAACTGAAAATTGGACTTGCTTTAGTGATTCCAACTGTAGCCCTGGAGAATGTTCTCATGTGGCTTACTGCCATTTTAATAAAAAGTAACTCACTGTCCAAAGCCTTAATCCCTGCACGGACAAGAATCCAGGTCTTCTACGTATCTTAGAATTTTAATGTGGATTGTAAAACCGTAACTTTCTATTATTTTCCAATTACAGTAAAATAAATTCTATCCAAGTCATATCTACAGCTTTCTCTTCACATCAGTGATGGGTAAATGGTTAGTAAAAGTGCAACAATTGGAGAATCCTGAACTTTTTTCCAGCAGTTACAGAATCCTGCGGGTCCAATCACTGAGTGGAGAGAGAAGTAGGTGGGTGAGTATGGAGAAAGTGGATGTGAGCACCTAAGGAGATTGGATAACCAAGAAGTGAAGGGAGGATATTGAAGGCAGTAATATTTTAAATGTTTTATCTGCATTTGTTCAGTCAAAATTGTGTCTATATTGATATCATTCAGAGGTTGAAAAATACCATGTTTTTCTACCCAGAGATTCTGGTATGGATGGCCTCATACAGAATTTACTTGGATTGTTGTTTTTAAACAATCAGAATACAGTAAATCACAAACTAAAGTTATACTGACCACTATTCACTTGTTAGTGAATAAAAAGGCACTTGGACCTCTTGTGTCCCTCCTGCCCCTCCTAGTTGTGGTTTTCACATCTTTGAGTGAGAGTAAAATGGTTCCAGTTATGGCAAAAAGAACGATTCAGCCAAAATCAGGCAGAGCCTGACTGCTTAGAAGTTTTACATCAAGAAAGTCTAGAGCAGTGACTCTCAAGTTCCACCAGGCATATCAAACTTTGGTGAAAGTGTGAACTTACCAGGGCCCTACTGCCAAGGAAACTGATTCGGTAGTGCTGGTGGGACATAACACTTGGATCTCACAAGCACCTCAGGTCTTCCATTGACCATATTCCACGTTTTGCACTACCCTGGCCCTCCTTTGGGCTTGAACCCATAATATTTGCATGAGGTGTTTGCAAAGTAGGAAGGGGGGGGGAGAGCGATTGAGAGAAAGAGGAGAGAATGAAGAAAACAGAAAAAAAAGAAAAACCTTGGAAACACCCTCAGTTGGACTGAAAGGCAAAAGTTATCAGGATGTTCTCAAAGAGCACAAGACACTATCTCTTCTAGACTTAAATGTCATTTTTTCATGTTTTCGAAACATGTTTTTGAGTGTATTTTTACTGAGTGATATTTCAGACTTTTAAGGAACATAGCAATAGACCAGAAAAAGTGAATTCCAACTGCAGAAGATATCATTTGGCTACACTATTATTTTTTTTAAGCGCAGATAAATGGTGAGAAGCAGTACATCTGAACTTTGTAGTTTAAATGGCAGAATCACGCACTGCTGTTGAAATTGCTATCAGATTTAGGAAGAAATAAGCGTAATTCCTTTCAATTAGTAGTCGCTCGTATATGATAAAAATGAGCTATTTTCCCAGCAAAGAAATGGATATATATCTTTAAAACCAGTTCTACAGGTAAAAATGGTACTAGGGAAAATCCTTAAATTTAATGCAAATGATAAGTAATCCTGAACTTTGTGAGATGATCATATTTGGGATTGCATATGTATGCTAACTAATGACCTATGGAAAGGTTGTTTAGTTTTATTCTTGGACACCAGAAACCTGTGATCTTTTATTGTAAGGAAAAATGAAGGTTCTCTTTAAATCCATACCCAGATCTACCATAAGAGGACGCTTTCTATTTTTGGAGGAGAAAATGGATGAAAAAATCTGTAAGAAGTGCGTTTACGGGTGGTCAGTAACCTAACTTGTCCACATCAATGGAAACACAGCATCCTTGGTGTGGGACGAGGCCCTCAAATCAGCAACGAGAGAGAGCACGTCTTTTCACTCTCTGCCTTTCATTTTTTGTACTTTCCTCTAGAGAATTTTATATATATATATATATGTTTTATATATTGCAAACGAAGCTCTAATTCATTGTCTCTTTGACTAGTGTTTTTGTTTCTGTTTGCATCAGATGCCCGACAGAGGACAAATTAAAATTTCAGCCTGTGTCGAGAATTCCAGCAGGCAGAGGCATCTGATTCAGATAAATTAAGGACACATTTGAAAGAAAATCTTTTATTCTAGACACGGCTGACTTCATTGCTAGCTGTGATGTTCAGCAATAGATCTAGAGGCTGGGAGAGAGGAAGTGCTGACCAGTACAAATACATTTCAGCATGTGGAGCATGCTGGATTATGAGAGAATCTGTTCAGAGCGTCCTCCTAGGTTTTGGCCGAGATCCTTATTTTTGTATCAAAAAATTCTAGTAATTACTGTACACATCACCCTGTGTCTCTTCAGACCTGTTATTAAGTTGTCTAATTATATTTTGCGATTATTTTTATCTTACTTGAAATTCAAATTCTTAAACAAATTTATGTATGTATATTTGATTTCAAAACCCAAAACTACAAATTCCATGAAATTAGGGACCACATCTTCACAAAAACCTAATAAAGTATATCTCACCTGGTTCGAGACTATTTCTCGAAATAATGAATACTTGCTTAATTTGAGGCGACTTGGGAAATTAAAAAGAACTAGAAAAATATGTGAGACTAGGATGTTGGTTTTAAATAAGATTTAGTACTTAATTTACTTCAGAGTTTTCTTCCTTTTAAGTTTTTATGTATTTATTGAGGTACAAGTGATATACAACACTGTCTTAGTCTCAGGTGTACAACATAATGATTCGATATTTGTATGTTGCAAAATGTATACAGTCATAAGTCTGGTTAACATCCTTCACCATGCATAGCTACAGAATTTATTTATTGTAATGGGGACTTGTAAGATCTACTCTCTTAGCAACTTTCAAATATGCAGTACAGTATTAACTATAGTGTCCATATTGTACATTACTGTCTCATGACTTACCTATTTTATAACTGAAAGCTTGAACCTTTTAACCCTTCATCCATTTGCCTCACCTCCTGAACCCCACTCCCCTACCTATGAGCTTGGGTTTGTTTTTGTTTGTTTGTTGTTAGATTCCACATACAGGTGAGATCATAGATATTTGTCTTTTTCTGTCTTAACGCAGAGGTTTCTACAGTTCCATGCAAACGGGGGACTGTTTTAGTCTTGCTCCGACAGTCCATTAAAGGAGTACCCAGGATGAGAGATTTACCTGGCTGTAAACTTAAGAATGTATCAAGCTGGAAGTTAGTTGAAACTATATAGCTTTTAGAAAGGGACAGAAACGATCTTTATGATTCTTGTTTCTTCTATTAGCCCTCAATGAAAAGAAAGAGTGTGAAATTCAGTGTTTACTCAGTGCAGATTTTACATTGTGGAGCCACCAGAGGCACAAAGATTTTCTTGATTTTTGTTTCCTTAAGATTTAGCAAAAATGCCTGGCGTAGAGGATCTCAGTAAGTGTTGCTTGAATGGAACTATTTCAATCTCAATTAAAAAGCAAGTTGGAGATAGAGCACTAGTGTTAGTTTTCCAAAAGATAGTATAGCTCTACTAGGAGCTCAGAATGTATATGGTTATCTGAAGCCCAGACCACATGGCGCAGTAGGGGCATGTCTGGACCACTGTCCTGATAACGTGCCAGGACAAGCTCCCACCTGGGTCAGCCCTGCGTGTTGCTGCATTGTTACTTTTTGTCTGGCGTAGTGCTCTCGATACAGACCACAAGAGCATGCGTGCTTTGCTGCTTCAGGGAATGTGTGAAATGACAACTTACTGTCTTGATTCAGCCAGGAGCTTTGGGGACATTGCTTAGGAGATATAAAAAATAAAATAAAATAAAAGTGGGTGACATTCAAATAAAATATGAGACGCTTCTAAACTGTAGGCCCTTTTATTCTTAAACACTCATGGCAGTTAACTGGAGTTCATGAGAAATAAATGATTGAATGGCATCTCTGGTTTATAATTGAAATAAATGAAGACTGTTGGAGGACGCACCAGGTGAGGCAGGGCTAGCTGCAGCCAGCGCAGCTGGAGAGTGACAGGAGGGTGTGAGCGCGTGGGCAAAGGCACGGGAAGCTGCCCGCCTCCGGTGGACTGCGGGGGGGTGGGGTCACCAGGAGAGTCCCCTGGTCCACTGTAAACAGGCAGGGGGACG